>NW_024080753.1:1055491-1376591 GCF_003009895.1 Hyaena hyaena
GCCCCGCACACTCACCTCCCTCACACTCACCACCCCGGCCCTGGTCCGGGACCGCCCTGCACACTCACCACCCTGGCCCTGGTCCCGGACTGCCCCGCACACTCAGTGCCTGGCCTCACCGGGCCCCGGGGTCCACAGGGGCCAGGGATGTGACATTCAAACATCAGCTTGGGACCCAGAACCCTGACATAAACTGAAGGTGAGCTCAGTGGACAGATTGACAGACAGTCAGGAACCAGGTGTGTAGTGTGTTTCCAGCGAGCTGTGTACAGCTTACGAACCTGAGACCTCAGAAATGGGCCCACCCAGGCGGGTGCTCGATTATCAGACTTGGTTGGCTTTCTGGAAGGAAAGAAAGAGACTAAAATTTAGGGATTCTTAACCTTTTTTTGATGCCACGGCAGTCTCGTGAAGCCCATGGACCCCCTTCTCAGAGTAATGCTCGAGGTGCATAAAATAAAACACCAAGGATTACAAAGCAAACTATGCTTATAGAAATTAAAAACAAACATTGATAACATATTGTTTCTTTACTAATACATTAAGATCTAGCACCAAGTGTAATAACAACTAGATTTCAAAAAGATGGTAAGAGATATTTTGAGATAACCATAGCATCAGAAATGTTATATGAAAACACCTGTAACTTCTATTAGGTCAAAGATGCAGGGTCTTCTAATATTATCGTGGTGTTGCCAATATTCATAATGGGGAAATACTAAATTTTCCTTAGAGGTTAGTGAAAATGTAGGTGTAATCTTTTTTTTCCCATCCACGTTTTGGGATGCCTCACAACCCTGCAGTTTTATCTGTGGACCCCAAGCTAATAATTCCTCAATTTAGTAATCTTTTGGGATTAACAATGATAGATACCACTTACTGAGGGCTTACTATTTGCCTGTTGGATTTACACCTAATATTATTAATCTTCGTAGCCATTCTGTGATTTAGGTTTTTTTTTCTTTTACAAATAGTTTATTGTCAAGTTGGTTTCTATATAACACCCAGTGCTCATCCCCACAAGTGCCCCTCTCCGTGCCCACCCCCCTGCCCCCACATCCATCAGTCCTCGGTTTTTGTTGTGATTTAGTTATTTAAGTCTATTGAAAAGATGCAGAAATGGAGGCTTTCATAGGTTAAATAATTTGCCTTAAAAAGTCAAGTTCTTAACTCTCAGCAATCTTACTACCATTTTGGTCTTCTAATCTTGATGTAAATGAATAATACTTTTAAAATTTGAACTTAGGTACGAGGTTTTAGAACTGGACCCAAAACAAGGACAGTCAGGCGTTTTTATTACATTGTTTCTCAGAAGGAGACCAGGGTGGTCTAGTGAAGAATAAAAAACAAAGATACATAGAGAAGTTAAACAAACCAACAAACCAACAAACCAAAACAAATAACACAGTATCTTAGGGATTTCATGATCGCTACCCCCTGGGAGAACTCCTTTCTACTTCCTCGTGTTGTATCAGAAACCCCAGGACCTCGGAAATCTTTAACAAAGGCCAATGCCATAGGTTAGATACAATTGTGATTGTTCTCTTTAAAAACTCTTCTGATTCTCTGGCCATTGGTAGCTCTGTTTTTAGGCTTACGCTGTCCTGCGCTTGTAGTGTGGCTGGTTCAGATGGTCTAAGTATACATTGGCCTTTCAAAGATTTAAATTGTTTGTTTCATTTGTTTCTTTTTGCTTTTTAAAATGTGGCTCCTAGAAAATTTAAAACTGCACGTGGGTCCTCACTGTTTCCCCTAGACAGGGCTGGTTTAGTCTCGAAGGGTTGACCCGTGTGTAAAGTTACCATAAAAGGAATAAACTGAAGCATTTAATCTAGTCGTTTTAGTTCTAATAGGTACTAGCCTAGTTGAACGTGATTCTATCCTGCCTTATTTCAGAAAGGAGCATACATCACTTGCAGGGAAGAGCAATATTGACTAAAGGAATCGGGGAAGAATAGAAAAAAGGTAGAAGAGTTGAAAACTAAAAGCCCCAAAGCTAAGGTAGACCCCAGGTCTGGATCTTAGCTTCCTAACGGTTAAGACAAAGGGGAAATCAGTGAGAGAGTCTGTATGTGTACAGGGTGAAAACATACCAGTTGTGCAGGAGGAATGACTTTGCCCGGCCCTGAGCCACAGTGGAGGTTTTACTTGGGACTCATAAAGGGGACACTGTGATGTAGGGCACACCATCCCCAGCAGTTTGCCTGCCATGGAGACAGCGGTGGGTTTTATGCCGCTGGGTTTTTATATCTGCTAGTTATGAAGATGTGCTCTCTGGTTAGAACCTTGGGTCTTCCTCCATCCTCCGTGGCGGGCGAGTGGTGATGCACCACTCAGATTCCCTGCCTCGGCAAGCGTAATTCACCAACAGGCCCAGCCACCGTGCTCTGAATTCTGCCTTGCATCCCGCTGAGGCCACACTTCCCACCCGCCTCTCCCAGCCGATGAGTGTATGCAGCAAGGACCCCGGTGCAGGCCCTTCTGCAGAGGGGGTACTCAACTGATGGGCAGCTTTCCTCATGGACTCTCCATGGGCCTGGTTGAACTTTCCTAGCCTTGGGCTGAGGTCTGAGACTCTTCTTGTTGAACCGCCCCTCCCTCTCTCCTTCACTGGGTCATCCCCTCTGGCTCCTTCCTCTTTCTCCCACAGGTGTTGCCCCCAGTAAATCCTGCACATGAAAACCCATCCCAGTGCCTACCTCTCATAGGACCCGCCCTGATACACCTAACCCCATGCTGGGTGGGCCACCAGGTTCACCTCCCACTAAGCTCAGAGGCAACAAGAAAGGACATGAGTTTGAGTCCATCTTTGTGCATTTCCAGCATCTGCTGGCAGAGTTCCAGCTTGCTTGAATCTTCTCTGCTTTCCCTTACCTCCCCACTGGACTGCAGAGATACAGTCCTGAAGAAGCTCCTTAAAGATCCTTCGTAATTACATAAGCCGATCATTCCCTGTTACAGAATCCTTTCTGTGTATTTGTATGTGTTCAATGAGAGAAGTAGCACCAGCAGGAGACTTATACGGGTGCTATTCCCAGCCCCGTGTGGGCATTGCATGCTCTTCCCCTAACCTTTTGGGAGGTTTCTTCCTAAGCTCCACGTGGTTTCCTTCTGTTCATGTGCTGATCTGTACTCTGCTACGTACTGGAGGAGGGCCCAAGAACTCTTTGGAGTTCCCCTTTCCCGGAAGCTCTTTCCAGGGCTCTGTCTGTGAACCTGAGCTGCTGGACTCTACCCTTTTCTACTTAACTTAGGGAGTCTGCTGGGCTCTGCTTGTTTCCTTCAAAATTTTTGAGACAGTGAGATGGATCAGCCATGGAGCTCATCTGGTTTGTTTTTCATCTTTTAGGGATCGCTAGCCTTTGACATAGAGTTTCTTGAAAATCAGTTGTGGCTCATATTGTGTCCTTTGTTTTGGTTGTTTTAGGTGGAGAGTAAATTCAGTAGATTCGTCTTGGTTGACATAAGTCCAGCACATGCATTTGGAATAAATGAACGAGTTTCCCCTTGGCATCCATCCTGAGATTAAGGTGTGTGCGATGAAGGTGTCTGACACTCAGATGGCGCAGTGACCTTGCCACATGGATGTGCTACAGTGGTGTAAGCGTATGTGTGTGCAAACTTTTTATCCACCGATGGTACAAATTTCTTACAGCATTAAAAACTGGCCCTTCAGAAGACTTTTAGAAATGTGTATTTCTGTAAGTGCTGTTTTATAGCAGGGAAACTTTGGGTTGCCTTATGGCAGAGAAATGAATCAGCCTCTAAATTATGTGAGCTAAATTTCTGTAATACTAGTCTACCCATCTACCCACTTTCATACTTGAGACCTTGCAAATTTTCTTGGTTATTTCCAAGTACTGTGTAGGGAGTTAGATATACTGTGAGTATTTGGTAGATGTGAGTTGACCTACTTTATGACTAAAAAGAGAAAACAAGGGTGATTGGGTGGCTCAGTTGGTTAAGCATCCAACTTTGTCTCAGGTCATGATCTCGCGGTCTATGAGTTCAAGCCTGGCAGTGGGCTCTGCTGACAGCTCAGAGCCTGGAGGCTGCTTCAGAGTCTGTGTCTTTTCTCTCTGTCTCTCCCCAGCTCATGCTCTGTCTCTCTCAAAAATAAAAATAAAACATTTAAAAGATTAAATAAAACTTTAAAAAGAGAGAGAAAACACATTCTGAACTGAGGCATGCACTAAATGAACAAAATTGCTAGTAATATTTTGTATATCCCATTGTGGGCCAGGAGATGTGCTAAGAACTTTACATTATTTTTTTACTCTTCTTAATAATTTTGTGAGGTGAGTTTTATTATCCTATTTTACAGGTGAGGCAAATGAGTCTCAAGAAGTAGATTACTTCCACACACACACCAAAAAAATAAATAAATAAAAGAAGAAGAAGAAGAAGGTTATTCTTTCCTCAGGAATCTGTAGCCAGTAAATGGCATAGTCAGGATTTGAACCCAGGTCTGTCTGCCTCCAAATTCCATGTTCTTTATCCTATATTTTTACTCCTTAATGGAGGTTAAGCATACAGTTTGAGGCATAGTATGTTTATTAGTATTTTTCTAGGGAAAGAATAAGCAAATCTGGCTAATTGAAAACATGCAAAACATGGACCATGGAAGTATAGTTTCAGTGGTTGCTGATAAATGGTCTAAAATCACTTATGAATGTAGAAGTCACTAAAGCTTGTATAAAGTACGCACTAGTGCTAATTTTTCATAATGCCAGGGTTTTCATGATAACAAAGTAGATATAAAACCACAGTGTTCTTATTCACTGGAAATAAAAAAGTGATTGGATCTCCTCTTCAGCATAACCAAGCTAATATCTCTCAGCTCTGTAACCCTATCCAAGTTCTGAAAGAGTCCTGAGACTGCGCCCTCCGTCAAGAGTCAAGTCCATCGGCTAGGTGATAGCATCAGTCAGCCTACTGAATGCTTCCAATGTGCTTAGCACCCTGCTAGGTGCTGTGGCAAGATGCATATATTTGAATCATTTAGGGAGTAATTCAGTATGTGCTGGAGGTCAAAGGTTGTAAATAACAGGCCCACTGGTTATTTTTTAGAACGTGAATTAGTATAATCACTAAAATTTTATAAAATTTAGATTTATTCTCTTAAGGAAAATATATGAATTTCTAGCTTATCTTTAAAAAATTTGGGACAGTTCTTGAATTTATCACAATGCCTATTATTTCTTTTTAAAATGTTTACTTATTTATTTTGAGAGGGAGAGAGCATGAGCAAGGGAGGGGCCGAGAGAGAGAGAGAGGGAGAGAGAATCCCAAGCAGGCTCCACGCTGTCAGTACAGAGCCCGACGCAAGGCTCGATCTTACAACCATGAGAGATCTTTAACCAGGAGAGATACTCATCCACTGAGCCATTCAGGTGCCCCGACAATTGAGATTTCTCTCTTCACTTAAGAAAAAAAATCTACATTTACAGCTTCTCTTAAAAAAATAAAAATAAAAATAAAGTCAAGGCTGATCTGTAGATACTTTACCTCTGGTGGCCCAGGCAGTGGGACGATGTTAATGGAATTATGATTTAAAAAAAACAACCAGTGGATTAAGAAAATATTAAAAAGAGGTGGAGCCAAATGTGATGTGGATTATTCCACCTTAGGGGACATTTTGGGAAGGGTTAGTGCCAAGTCAAAGGGTGGGGTCATGAAGGAAAGAACTTGTGTTTTGTATTAAAAAGTTAAGCTGAACCTGTGGCTTGAGAGAGCGTCTGCTGGTACAGAAGCTTTGGCTCCTCTCCTGGTGGGTTCGTCCAGCACATAACATCAGCAGTTGCCATTCTGTGCTGTTTCGCTCTTCTGGGCGCTGGGGTCTGTGGCAGGGATTGTGGGTTCCTGCCTACACTGTTCTCCCCTTCCTTCTCAGCAAAACAGAGCTCCGTCTTCATTCTGGGCTGCAGTGTGCCCCACTGAAAGAATATACTCCAGTTGGCCTTGCTGGATGTGGCCCATGCAGTATAGGCACACATGTTGAGTGGGCTCTCTACGAATTCACTTAAAGGAGGCTGACTAGTTCAGAGAAGTGCCCAGTTTGCCCTTCTCTCTCCTTCCTTCCTGCTGCCTAGAATGCACACTCGATGTTGGACGTGCACCCGCCCCTTTGGGGGGCCCTCACCCTGCGGTTTGCTGCAGCTGCGGTGGCTCAGAGTGACAGAGGGAGACTGGGGCCACGGTCTGCCTGGCTCTGGTCTTGCTACGTGACCAAGGAGCCCCACGTGTTTAAGCCTCTGCTATGTTGGGTTTCCTGTTAAATGAAGCGGGACCTAGCCTGAAGAGGGCTGCTGCCCGTATGGGGACCGCAGGGCCCAGGGAGGCTGGCCTGCGCTTTCCCAGCGGCCCGTGTGGTGGTGTCTGCGGCACGGATTACGCCCTCTATGCCGACCGTGACCCAGGAGAAGCTGGACCGCCCGCCGTGGGTTTTAGGAGGGCGTGCTAGAAACTGATGGTACCGTGCGTTGCGTCTCCTGACATACAGAGGCCACATGGCAGGACAGATGTCCATCAACTGTCTGGGGCTCGTCACATCTTTGTCATAAACAACTATGACAGATGGCATCCTGTGGGAGTTTTAGAGGGAAGGGTTGGTGAAAAGTAGCCTTGTTTATTGTCTGCCCTGTAAACAACGCACCTGGACTCCCCGTGAAACTGGAGGCCGAGTCCCTAAAGCTCAAGTTTAGAAAGTCTTAAATAAACCTTCTTCAGCTTTGTAGAACTTGGCTGTATCTGTTGGAGGGTTGACCTCCAGCTCATGTTAATTATTAAAATACTTCCATGCCGGCGGGCAGAGGGTCACTGCCCAGCCCCCCCAGCCCTGGCCCTGCCTTTCGACCTCTTCGACCATTGCATGAACGAGCGTTGAAAACAGCAAAACCCTTCCTGGACTTGGTCACCACCCACTTTTAAAATTAGGCTCTTGAGCTCACAGTGTTCATTTTGCAACGTGTTCACTGCTGCCCGATTTCTGTCAGTAGCTCGACTCAAACACTGTGCAGGGTATTGTTCTAGATGTTCCAGAGTCCAACGCTGGATCACGTCAGGTCAGCAGACCTCAGCAGAGGAACGAGATGGGGATACTGCTGCAGTTTGTTCCTGCCCCGCCCACCCTCCGCAGACCTGGTCTTGCCCAGCTGTGTTCCGGCCGATGTCATCAGCCTGTGCTGAGAGACGGGGATGGGGACGGCACAAATGACACGCATTGTCATCCGTCCTACAGAATGTTGTCAAGCTGTGTTTCTTTATATCACAGCGTCTATTTATAAGAATCCTCAGCGACTTGCCCAACTGGTTTTAGAAGCAGAACAGCTGTATTACTCCTAGAAAACTGTTTTTTTTTCCATCTTATAAACCTGTCTATAAGTGTCCAATTTTCCCTTCTCCCTGTCTCTGTAAATATACTTACAACCTTTCTGAAATGTAGCAGAGAAGAAACGAAGGGAGGAAGGAAGGGAGAAAACACTCAAAGTTATGGAAAATCAAAGTCGATCAAAGGAACCCCAATACACAGGCATTTTGTGTTTTTTCCTCAGTGGAATTTCAACATTAACTTATCACAGATTTATACTGAGTAACAACTATAAACTTGCTTTTCAAAGCTGTGAAGTACAAATAGTAAGTTCCTAGAAGAGGGTGTTCTTTCTAAGTGCAGTGTCTGTGGGCTTCTAAGCTCTTCTTCCCGCCGAGGTTTTACAAATCACCACTTCAGCCAGCTAGGGCTTTGTAGAATGATGTTTGGACACTTTGCTTTCATTCAAAGGTAGACACAGTAACAGTGGCTTTGTCGGCTTTGTCCTGATCTGCATTTTGTCAAACAGGGAGAGTCTGTAGTTCATAATTTCCATAAACAAGCGCTGTGTCTTCTGCGATTACGGTTCCCTTTTTTTCCTTTGGTTAATAAACGGATTCAAGTCCAATCCCATGTTACTCTGAGCCATCCTGCGCCCTACCTATGATTTCCAAGGATTCTCTGGAGGTCTGCATTCTCCCGTCCTCTCCTACTTTCACTTCTTCCTCGGGTTGAATTCTTTGCCCCAGAGATAATCACCCCTCCTCTTCGCTTACTCCCCTCAACACTGCTCACATGGGGTTATAGTGTGTAGCGCTTTTATGGAAAAATTGGAGAGAAGCCAAGACTACAGCGTTGCACAGGCTGGGAATCAACGTCCAAGTTCAGGGTTAGGCACCACTGTCTCCAGGGGCCACTTCCACTGCCGTGTCGCTCCTCCTCTCCCTGTGCTCTGGGTGTGGGAACCACTCATGGGGGGGGTGGGGAGTGAACATTTTGTGGTACCTTACCCGGCAGAGCAGTTTAACTGCCTCCCTCGATGCCCGGCACACCTGGCGTAGAGGCCTTTCTACCCCAGAGTCCTGGGACATAGTGGCGACAGTGGCAAAGAGCGGCGATGCTGTCTGTTACATTTTGCTTTAAGTTCTGGAAAAGCAAATTCTTGGCCAGCACTCTTTCCACCACCCTGGACCCATGGATTTGGGGACCTCATGGTTTGTGGAGAGGAATCTGGAAACTATAGTATAATAGATACTCTTGTCAGTTATTTTTGGGCTGTTTATAGTAGAGTTTGCTGATCAAAAAAGTCCATTAAGACCTACGGCAGCAATAGACGTACCATGTTTTGTATTTTACTAAAATATATACTTTGATAATCTTTCAGTATTAGAAAGTTGGCTTACTAACTGGAGTTCCTTGGTATCACAGATTCTACCAATAATACATTGGTTACAGGGTCCTCTTTTTGTGTTTTTAAAGTAAGAACTTAAAGAGTTTTTTTTAAGCTCTCAGTGCAAAATCTCCCTAGATTTTTATGACTACTTCCCGCACATATTTGTTGGTCTCGTTTGTACTCTATTTGACCATTGTTTTCTTTAGCAACTTGCTTTTATCTGATTTTTCATGTATTTATCCTGGAAGCAACACGCGTCTTTCGGTTTGCACTCACTTCATCAGTTTTATTATATTTGAATTAGATAACTGCGGTAAGATGTAGAACCCGCACCAACAGATTTGGGAGCAAACACAACTGACTCCTGGTGGGCGTATGTTTTATGTGGTGGAGACCCCACCAGACTGGACAGCAGCGGGCGGGGTGGGGGGTGGGGCGATGCTCTCCAGGAGAAAGGTGTCAGTCAGTTTGGAGAGTTGGTTAGTGAAAGTCCATTATGGGAATATCTATCTGAGCAGATTAATGTTAATAATCGAAGGCCCCAAGGCTAGCTCTGTGTACCACATATATGACTTCATGGATGTACCATCATCTCCCTGAACCTCAGTTTCATCTGTAAATTATGGGGGGAAAAAGAATACTTGCCAAATATACGTTCTAGGAAAATCAAAGGATCTGAATAGACATTTCTCCAGAGAAGATACACAGATGGCGAATAAGCATATGAAAAGGTGCTCGCCACCATTAGCCGTCAGGAAAATGCGAATCAAAACCACAGTGAGATACCGCTTCATACCCACTGGGATGGTTACAATCAAAAGGAGAGAGAATAGTAAATGTTCCTGATGATATGGAGAAATTGAGACTTTCGTACATTGCTTGTAGGAACTACTTGTAGGAATATGGAATGTCTTTTCGAAAACAGCCTGGTACTTCCTCCAAAGATTACAACACAGATTTGTACCATGACCCAGCTATTCTTTAAAAAAAATTTTTTTCTTTACATTTATTTATTTTTGAGAGAGACAGAGCATGGGTAGGGGAGGGACAGAGAGAGAGGGAGACACAGAATCTGACGCAGCTCCAGGCTCAGAGCTGGCAGCACAGAGCCTGATGAGGGGCCTGAACTCATGGACCATGAGATCATGACCTGAGCCAAAGTCGGAGGTTTAACTGACTGAGCCACCCAGGTGCCCCTGACCCAGCTGTTCTACTCCAAGGTATATACCCAAGAGAAATGACAACCTATATGCTCACAAAACATTTGCATGTGAATGTTCATAACAGCATTATTCATAAGAGTCATAAAGCAGAAACCACCCAAATGTCCATCAACCAATGAATGAATACACAACATGTGGTCTGTGCATACAGTGGGGTCAGCCATCCAAAGGAGGTTACATGCTACAACATGGATGGACTTTGAAAAAATTATGTGAAGTGAAAGACACCAGTCACAAAAGACCACATACTGTCTGGCCCATTTATATGAAGTGTCCAGAATCGGTCATTGCCTGGGGTTAGGAGTGCATGGGGAGGGGAGGTGGGTGGTTGTGGTTTCTTTTTTGGTCGACGAGAATGTTCTAGAATTGATCGTGGTGATGGTTACATCAACTCTGTAAATATATTTTAAAAAAACATTGAATTCTACACCTTAAATGTGTGAATTGTATGGTATATGAATTATATCTTGATAAAACTGTTATAAAAAAGAATAATAATCAAAAAAAGTGAAAACCAGTTTCTCCTATTTGACAGCACTATTTCCAAAAGAATATTATTACCCCAGACATGTAAAGGTAATCAATCATAAGTAAATATACCATTATAATTACGGTAAAAGATTCAGCATTTACGATACAAGGATTTAAACACAGGATTTTGCCATTTTGGAGGAACAAGGAGACGTGTTTACCAACTCTCTACACTGAGGAACTTTCCACACCACAAGTTTTTTATAATTTAAAAAAATTTTTTTTTTTTTTCTGAGAGAGAGAGAGGGAGACAGCGTGAGCAGGGGAGGAACAGACAGAGAAGGAGACACAGAATCTGAACCAGGCTCCAGGCTCTGAGCTGTTAGCACAGAGCCCGACGTGGGGCTCGAACCCATGAACCATGAGATCATGACCTGAGCCGAAGTCGGACACTCAACCGACTGCCCCCCGAGGCGCCCCTTCACCACAAGTTTTTAACACGTCAGAATGACAGGCTTTTATGACACAGATATAACTAAGACCACTCGTGGGAGTTGCCTTCCAGTTAATACAGTTGGAGGGGCCTTGGGACGCTCAGCAGGGCAATGGGGACTTGGCGATACTCAAGTGGAGGTGAGGGAGACCTGCGTCTGTCAGATGGAGGACATGAAACCCATGGGAAAGAAAAGTCAGCATCGTAGGTACAGTCAGCTGACTTCAGAATAGCTCTTTGGGGGGCGCCTGGGGGGCTCAGTCGGTTGAGCCTCCGACTTCGGCTCAGGTCATGATCTCACGGTTCGTGGATTCAAGCCCTGAGTCAGGCTCTGTGCTGACAGCTCAGAGCCTGGAGCCTGCTTTGGATTCTGTGTCTCTCTCTCTGCCCCTCCCCTGCTCATGCTGTCTCTCTCTCTCTCTCAGAAATAAAGAAAACATTTAAAAAATTCAAAATAGCTCTTTGTAGAGGGACACTGATAATATACCTTTGGAAAGCGGGCACGGGTGCCGTAACTCCTAGGTAAGGGCATGATGCATCACCGCATTTTAAAAGGAGGAACCCTCAAAAAAAAAAATAAATAAAAGGAGGAACCCTCTCTTCCTCAACACGTTGACACATTAAAGAACCCAAGCTCCATGGTCCTCTCAATAAGGTGAAATAAAAAGTGATTTTAATCAATCTCCTTGTTCTGTTCTCCAAGGACAGCCCTTCCCCACAACACCTGGCCTTGTCCCCAGTGTGAGGAGGGCCAGCGACCACAGTGTGGGGGACGGTTGCAGGTTAGATCACCCGTATGTTTTCTGGAAGTGGAATCATGGGGGAGGTTGCTGCTTCTAATTTCAAGGATAGACCAGTGACCTTTCCAAGTCTCAGGTTTATGCTGATATTTTTATTGTAATAATAGCTTCCCTGAATTCTTTCCACAGTTCGCTTCAATATAAGAGCTGCTTAATCGATTCTATTACTCTTTTAACCAAGGCACCAGTTATTTTTTTATATGCACTGTACTCATATTGTAGTCTGCCCACCAGGGTTTATAATCCTAGACCGACCTTGCCCTTACGTTACAGGGCTGCACAAGGCGGCACAGGGTACCACAAACTTGTGGCACCGTGCCCTTAGGAAATCTTATTTAAGTGATACTATGCTCTTCATGTTTCGTTGGTTCCTTAGGCTTCTGGCCTACTTTTCAAGACTCTTAAATTCAGTCAGCTTACTTTGTTGGAAATGTTTTCTGTATTTAAGGGACTTGCAATGCTGGTAAAGTCATCTCACCGAACATCTTTCTTTGTTTCCTTCCTCCCTCTCCTCCTTCCTTCCTCCTTCCTTTCTTCCATTCTTTTGACAGGATTATATCTCATCTAAGCAAACAATAAAGACATTCATGTGACAAAATAGTAATAGCTTGCATTCACTGAATGTGCATTAGGTACCAGGTGAGGGCGAAGTGCTTTACACAAAAGACCTCTGTTTTCATTAGCCAGCCTTATTTTAAATTCTAGACCACAAATCTCAAAAGCGCAGTCTGCACTTCACTGCTTGCTGTACTTCCTGGCATGTTCTTTTCTCACTCTACAGTGATGATTTCAGACCTCTTCTCTCTGCAAAACCCAGCCTCTCCGCCTATATTCATCTTAGCCGATGGCCTTGCTCATACTTTACTGAGAAGGCAGAAGCAATCAGATGGGTGTCACCCAGCCACCAAATCTCCCAATTTCCTTGTGTTGCTCTCGGCCTCTTCTTACAATGGATGAAGAATCCCTGGTTTCCTCTTTCGTCCTTTCTAGGATGGTGGTCCTGGAAGAATCTCCTTCTCTTGCTTGTATTTATAATGTCTTTCTCTGTATAGTATTAGTTCCACCAGGATGCAAATATTCTCTAGAATCTTCCGTCTTGAAAAGACAAATGTAAAAACCTCCCTTGACTTCGTTCCTTTTCTTGCCAGGACCCATTTCTCTGCTCTTCCAAAGAGTTGTCTATATTACTCTCTCCACTTGCTCAAGACCCGTCTCTCCTAAACCCCTCCAAACAGGCTTCTCTCTCCATTGCACTGAGACTATTCTTGTCCAAGTTTGGTTGACCTCCGTATTGCCAGTTGAGTGCTATTTCATTTTTTTCTTCAGCATTTGAAGAAGTGAACTTCTTTCTTGTCTTGGTTTGTATGACATCACCCTCTCTTGGTTTTCTTCCATATCATCTGTCACACTATTTCCAGCACCTTTGCTGGCTCCTTCTCTGCTCAGACTATGCCAGTGTGATCATCAAGAAAGAAGGAAAGTCAGAAGATAGTGTTTTGGATACCAAAGGAAGGAAGTGTGCATCCTAGAGGCTGGGTTAGGAGCGGTAGTCACCAGCAGGGGACCGTTGAGGCCAGTGGCCTGGCAACCTCACAGCTGCATGACGGTGTCAGGATGAGGATGGAGCTAAAGTAGAGGGGGTGCTGTTTCCAAACACTTGGGGGCCAGGAAGGGTCTCAGATCATTCACATTTTGGTTACACTGGTTATGGTAATCTACCAGCAAGAAGGAAATGCATTAGAGTTTTCCCTTGAGCTAAAGAAGAATAAAGATGAAGAGGAAATTATTCTCCATCAAAATCACCTTTGTTCATGTTTATTTATTTTCGAGAACGAGAGCACAAGCATGAGCAGGGGAGGGGCAGAGAGTGAGAGAGGGAGAGGGAGAATCCCAAGCAGGCTCTGCACTGACAGTTCCGATGAGGAACTCAAACCCATGAACTTTGAGATCATGATCTGAGCCAAAATCAAGAATCGGCTGCTCAACTGACTGATGCATCATGCATCAAAAACACCTTTGTGGAAGGGAAACAAAGGTGGACAATTATGTAAATAAAGACATTTGGCCCTAAGAAGTGGGTATGACATGGAGAGAAGGTGAGAAAACAGATTAAATAAAAGAAAATCCACTCTTTAGTTTCGGGCACCTTAATTCCCTTTGAATGTTAGTTCTCTTTAATGCAGAAACATGAACACTTATAGAGCTTTCAGTAAGAGCAGTGAGTTTAGAGGACAACATCATTGTTCCTTGGACTATAATTCCAAACTAAATAAAGTACACCAAGCAATATAACAAACTCGAGCATTTTCTGCAGTAAGCACAGAAAGGGATTCCATGTAGCTTTTTCTTATAGGTGAAAAAAGAATGAAGATCTTTACCGTCTTAGAAACAGTTGTATTAAAAGTATCCAATCATATTCTGGTTTTATATATGTACTTGACATATAAAAATGCCTCTAGTTTCTCTTCTGTAAGGTTAGAGATTCCAAAAACAGTACCCAGTTAGAAAAACCAAATCTGGTTTTTCATAGCAAACACATGTATTTTTCTTTTTTCAAAAAGCTTATTTATTTATTTTGAGAGAAAAAGCGAGCAGCGGAGGGGCAGAGAGCGAGGGAGAGAGCGACTCCCAAGCAGGTTCTGCGATGTCCGTGCAGAGTCCCGCGTGGGGCTCCAACTCATGAACCATGATATTATGACCTGAGCTGAGATCAAGAGTCAGATGCTCAACTGACTGAGCCACCTACATACCCCCATACTTTTTCTATGTAATTGCTGTGGTGGGGACATCACCGACTCATGAGCAGAGAAGATAGAATAAGATGCGCCTTCCTGCATGAGCTAGGATGTTGTGAAAATATTATAAATCGTTGGCCATAAACCCAGTCACCATGCTGTAGAGCTGGGGTGCTAAGTGACAGTAGTGGTGGAAGCGGTACAACCAGGCTTCTTTTAGTTACTCAGATAATTTTAGGTGTCTTTCAAGAGTGTAGCTAATTAAAAAGTATGGAGATTGCAAAATCCATCCAAGCAAAAATCTGAGCAAACTTCAGAGTAAAAGAAAGTACTACTATATCCCGTATGTGTTCCACTGTGTCAGCTGCTGGCCCAACGGCCCCGGCAGGAAACCTGGGGGCCTTCTCCCCGTCTTCCCTTCTCTCTACCCTTCTTGGTTCTCTGAGTCGGCCTCCAACCTTTGAACACCTGTTTTCAGCCTCACTAGCCTTGGGCCTGGGTGGGGAGGTGGTTATGTCAACGGTAGGTCCCTTCCCTGCCTCTGTACAGACCTCAGTTCTTGAGTTTGGCCAAGAAAAGATTCAGAGCCAAACCCTCAAGTAAGCAAGGCTTTATTAGAAATTTCAAGAGCAAAAGTACACTCTCAGGATGGGAGGGCAGGCAGGCCCAGGGGCTGGGGCACCTTTTCCTTTTACGCTTGCCTCACAGCTAGGGCGGCCTCTGGGATTGCTTCCAGTCATCTAAGGGACCCTCCTACTGGTCGGGAGGGGGAGTTTTTGGCCCTATAAGGTCCTTGTCCAAACTGTCATGGCAGCATTCTCCTCCAAAGGGGGTCGAAACTACAAAGTAAATGTATTATAATGAAGCTGTAGGTTGCTTTAGGGGAGTGGTTATAGGGAAAGGTACATGTGTGCTCCCTGGGGCTTTTCCTAGCTGTTTGTGTTCTGGGATGGTTGGCAGTTTCTGGATTTTTATTTTATTTATATTTATGTGTTTGTTTATTTTTTTTATCCGATTAATGGTCAGAAAATCCTGTTCCCTGCTAATATCTTAGCTAACTGACTATTCTATCAGATAGGGAATAAGATTGCGTGAAATTGGAATTTTGGTAGGGAAAGGGGGCTGGCATGGGCTGGCATGGCTGGCATGTGTATTCTTTTTTTTTTTTTTTTGGTTTTTATTTTTGAATTTTTATTTAAAGTTTTTTTAATGTTTGTTTATTTATTTATTTATTTATTTATTTATTTTTTACAAATAGTTTATTGTCAAATTAGTTTCTACATAACACTCAGTGCTCATCCCCAAAGTGCCCTCCTCCATGCCCATCCCCCCCTCCCCCCCACGTGGCATGTGTATTCTTAAAAAGCACCCCAGGGGCTTTTGATTCCCCTCCCCCCCACCATCACAGTTAAGAACCTCCAGGTATAATATAAATTCTCAAGATCAAAGGAAATACGAGATCTGTCACCGCAGAACAGATTTTCTAACCCCCGGCTGCGTCATTCAGGCAAAATGAAGGACAAAAAGGTGCCATGAAGGAGAAGTGAGAGAACATGAAATAAAACAGGACAAGCCAGAGACCCAGGTTTGAGACATTCGGTTCCGATCTTTGGCCACCCCTGCAGCCCCAGCCTGTCTCTGGACAACAGGGCTCTGCCCAGTTCTGACCGGGTGTCCTTCTCTAACGGGCTCACCAACACCACTAATTCCATGTCTTCCTAGACTGCAGGCTGCCAGGGGCAGAATGACATCTTTTTCCATTTGCCTGTCTGGTGCCAGGCACCGGGTGGACACTATTTGCCTGGCAAAGGGTGGACACTAAGTAGGCATACGCTGCTGAATTGAGTGGATGTGTTTATAATCTGCACCTGGGTGTCTCTATCGAGATGTTCCAGAAGCACGTTAAACTCAGCAGGACTCCAAACTGATCTTTCTATCTGGATTGTGCTTAATCTGGTGCTTCCATTTCTGTATTGGTCGGTGGAATGGAGTCAAGCAGTCAGAACCCTGATGTCTTCCAGCGCGCCTACAAGCAGCGTGCTCCGTAACTGCTCACTTTTTCCTTCTTACACTTCCTGTTTCCTGAGACATTATTCTCCTCTGGTTTTCCTTCTATCTTTCTGGCTGCTCTTCCTCTGCCGATACGGTTCCATAGGTCCAGGGCCCTAGGTACCTATCTGCTTTTATAAGGCCCTCCAGTGATCTCATCCGTGTGCACACTGCCGGTTCCATCCATATCGTGGTAGCCCTCCGATCTCCATCTCCAGCCCTGCTCTCCACCAGTGTAGACCCATCTACCTCCTGGACCTCTCCACTTGGCCAGTATCTCAAATTGAACCCAAAAAGGAATTTGTCTTCCTTCGCCATCCCCCAGTTCAGTGAATGGGAGCCATGTTCTCCTTATTTCACACCTCGGCCTGTTTTACTCCCCGTACCCAACCAATTCCCAAATCCCCCTTTTGCCTCCAAAACGTCTCCTGGATCCACCGAAATTCTCCTTTCTCCCTGCCCTAATCTAAGCTGTCTTGATTCGTTCATGGGCTCTAGGAAGTCTCTGAGTTAGTTTACCCGTAATCTTTGTCCTGCTGCAATGCATTCCTTATGCTAAAAATCCAGAGCAGTTAAATAGAATAAACTCACAAATCTGATTTGGTCACTTCCCTCCCAAACTTTGCAGTGTTTTACTTGTAATCATGGGCTAAACATAAGACTTCACTGTATCAATCCGGACAATCTGTGATAAATGGGACAGTGAGGAGGGAACGTGCAAAATGCTCTGTACAGAGAGGAAGGGGTGAGTCATGCAACTAGCTGGAAAACGATACTTAACAGTGAGCCCAGGCACTCTGCACAGGCGGAGGGGTGTCTCTGGGCAAGTGCCTGGGGCAGAAAGTGGGACAGATTCGACGCCCTGAGTATTCAGTGGGGCCTCTTAAGACATCACGGAGGCCCATGGAGTCGGCCGAGTAATCCTGGAGGTCAGCGAGGAGGAGACAGGGAGCAGCAGGACTCTGGTGCTGTGTGGAGACTTCATTATTGGTTGGAGAGAGGACTTTTGAGGAACAGGAATGTCTAAATGGGATTTTCAACCATTAGTTGATGTGTTCTGTGTCCCCACCCACTCCCGCGCCCCACCCCCAACCTCTGCCGGATCCTGCTGCCCATCAGCCCTTCAGTAAGGTCTACTATTTAGAAATGGTTGATTGTTGTCTTTGTTGTTGTTTTAAATGAAAATGGTGAAGGACTTAAATTTCCTGTCTGGATTGTTGCAGTGTGAAACAGAGCCTGCAGCATGGAAGCAGAGATCAGAAACCACAGATCTTCGAATGTACAAACTCACAGGCTTCAGGGAAAGGGTTTGGGCTTTGCAGGAAATAGAATTAAGGGTTTGAACCAGTAGGTTTCAACCTAGATTTTGAGTAGCACCCCCCCTCCAGCCATCTGGGCTACACTAAGATTCTCCTAGGCTGGGAGGGGTCAGGCACCATCAGAGAGGAGGTGACATTTGAGCACAGCCTTCTTAAAGAATAGGTAGGGATTTTCACAATCAGAGGGAGGCATTCCAGGGGGTTGAATATGATGTGGGAAGACACAGAGTTGAGAAAGGTCTTAGCTTTAATGGCTGGTGACCCACAAAGGGTAAATGGGACCCTGCCAGGAGCTGTGGTCCAGAATTCCCATCTGGCACAGCCCAGCTCTGACAGTGCCTGGAACAGTCTTTCCAACCACGTTGTAGATCTCTCATTTCGGCATTAGCCAAGATCTCTCATTTCTGCAGTCAAAGACAGAGTGGAGGCCAGGAGAGCAGAATCCTCGCTCCTTCAAGTCAAGAAGGGCTGACTTACTCCTTTGTCATCAGACAGTCAACAATCGATGGGCACCAAGCTGACATTTGGCTGAGTGATATCAGCAGAGGTATTGAAACCTCAGATAGTCAACATTTCAATAGCCCGTGGTCACTAGGAAGAATTGCTACCGGGCACAGAAAAAGCAATAACAGTGTCATTCAGAGACAAAAAAGAACCTCAATTCTGCCAGACTAAGGAGAGCAAACCCATTCATCACCAGGATGGTCCTACAAAGACCCAAATTATAAATGGAGTGGAAATGCTCATGCATAGTCTGTCCCCAGTAGAGCATTCACCACACGTGGTCTGCATTGATCAGGGCAAAGAATACTTTTCCAGCCTTCCCCTTTTAAAGACTGGCCCATCCTCAAAGATGGAAATCTTTTTCTGACTTCTGAGTGCGTTTGTCATGAAATGAATAAGATAGTAGGGAAGAATAAACCAGAAAAGACAGGCTTGAAAGTACAAGTTTATTGTCATTTCCAGAAAACAGGGAGGGTGTGTTGAAGACGGAAGTGCCACAGAAAATACTACTCTGACGGCCTGCAAGTGGCTCTTTTATCTTCAATTACATAATGGCCATATTGCTCAATCAAGGAGGACAGCGATCACATGCCTTTTCTTCCTTTCATCCTAACCCCTCATGGCTGTGGTGCACCCGGGCTCTGGGCCAACATTGCTCCTTTCCATTTGATCACACAGCACATGGAGAAGAAGGTGGCTCTCACGGTCCTCGGGCTACAAGGCTCTCAGGTCTGTCTCAAACCTTCCTGAGCAAGTACAGACTGAGAACTTGGCAAACTTGATGGGGCTGTCTGGGAAGTGCCAAAGGCATCCTCTCCAAATCGCTCTGATATAGCAGAGTACAGCCTGTCCTGGACTCCTGGGGCATCTCAAGAGCTGGCAGATGTGCAGGTGTTTGGTGCCCTTTTCTTGCCCGAGTAGACTTCCTAGAGGTTCCCAGGTTGCTGGGCTTGTGAACAGCTGGGCCTGCCTGGCTGGAGGGCTTTGGGTGCTATAAATTGGAGGGAGGCGGAACTGGACAGAGGAGAGTTCCTGCCTCACCTGCCTCCCAGTGCCACATGGCTCCTCCCTCTACTCGCAGAGATTTACCTTGGGTCTACTTCCGAGAGCCACAGGGAGCCTTGATTGGAAATCCCCACACCCCAAGGCTGCCTACTGCGTTGTTTCCGGGCAAAAATAACCTGATGTCTTTTAGAAGCTCAGGCAAGATGGTGGATAGTAAGTAGACGTTCCCTCCCCGGGCTGGGGAAGAGGGCACGGGAGACAAGGCTGGCGGAAAGCTGTCTCTGAAGGGGTGGAGCAACACCATCCCAGGAAAACCAACAGATGGGGGCTCTCAGGATGACCTCCCACCTCTGCCCTGCTTTCAGCTGCCCTTTAAGCCCCGGGTCATGTCTTGAGAATTGACACAGTCCCTGACAGGGAAGGGTGGGGGCTACCTGGAAGGGGAATTTGAGTCATGATAAGTGTACGGAGTTTTCTAACTATCAGGTGGTCTCCAAACCTTTTTGGCTACATATGCCATTAGTAAAAACTGTTTGACAATGCATGCTCATTTATAAATTATTTACATGTACTCTCATCTATCACATATTTAATATTTGTAAGCTTCCAGATAAAAAATAAATAAAAATAGAGGTTCTAATATTTTCTTTCACCTGCCCGCAGTTGATCACTTTCTATACCTCGTGTGTTGTCTGTGCCCCACTTTGGACTACTACTTTTTTTGGAGTGCTTATTTTTTTTTAATTTTTATTTTTTGAGAGAGAGAGAAAGAGTGCAAGCAGGGGAGGGGCAGGGAGAGAGGGGGACAGAGGATTCGAAGCGAACTCTGTGTTGACAGCAGAGAGCCTGACACGGGGCTTGAGCCCAGGTCGAGGCCCAGGCCCAGGCCCCGGCCCCGGCTCGCTGGTCGACCGTGGGACCCAGGACTTTGGCGTCCGCGGGGAACCTCAAGACCATGCCCCGCGCTGAAGTCTGGCACGTAACTGACTGAGCCACCCATGCGTCCTGAGAAGCACTACATTAAAGCTTTCATCTTTATCAAACCTGATGACTTTGATATAAAACATACTTTTCCATATTGTAGGACTTGATTCTAAACTGGATCCTTCTGAACAACTTCTTTGAGGTTTCCAGTGTTTGAAGTGGATATTAAAGTTTTCTAGCCCTTTGAACGCCCTTTAAAATGCAACTCCATTTACCTGCATTTTATTGTAATTGTAATTCAATTTCTTAGACAGAAGGTTCCCACAACCAACTGGTTTGCTGAATGCAGATTGTGCATGGGAAATACTTCCCCGGGGGGAAAACGGAGCGGTTCTCGTGAGAGAAGTTATTTTTACAAGAACACACCAAATGTCTCCCATGCTTCCATGTTTTATCAAAAATCTCAGTAAAAGAGGACCCTTTGTGAAAGATCAACACACACACACGCACGCACGCGCACACACACATGTGAGCGTGAAAGCAAGAGGGAGATGCTATGTCTTAGGGCACATGACATATATAAACTGTGAAATGTCAAAAACAAAGAGCTCAATACTGGCACGTGATTTTACCTTTGATGGCCACTCATCTTCATTGTTTCCCCAACAGAAGGATTAATCTAAGGTGATAAAACCGATCTTTCAGGTCGTGTATCCAATAGCCATTCCGGTGTAGGAAACTACTGCCAGATTCAGTGGTTTGAAAGAGTGATGGTCTATTCTTGCTCATTTGTCTAAAGGTTGGTGGGTGGCTCTGCTGATCTCGGCTGGGCTCAGCCACGCTGGGCTGCACGCTGGAGGTTGGGTGGGTCTGGCCGCGTGCCTTGGGCCTGTGGCATGTTCTCATAGTGGGTGGCAAAAGGTAAGTGGGCAAACCCACCTCCATAAACATATTTCAAGCCCCTTATATAGCTCTCCTGCAATGTCTTATTAGCCAAAGCAAGTCATGTGGCCAAGTCCAAACCAAGGGTTGGAGAATGCTATGATCTGAGTGTGCCCCCCTCAAATTCATACGTTGAAACCTACCCTCTAAGCTGATGGCATAAGGAGGTGGGGCTTTGGGGAGGTGACTAGGTCATGAGGGGGTCCGCCTTCACAGTGCGGATTGGTATACTTTTAAAAGAGGCTCCAGAAAGCTTCCCCACCCCCCCACCCCCGCTGCCTGGTTCCACCACTTGACGACACAGCAAGAAGGCATCAGTCTGAAACAGCTTCCCGCAGCACCCGGCCATGCTGGCGCCCTGGTCTTGGACTTCCGGCCTCCAGAATGTGAGAAATCTATTTCTGTTGTTTATTAACTGCTGGGTCTCTGGTATTTCATCACGGAGCCCAAATGGACTAAGAGAAGTATGTTCTGCCAACCATAAGGCAAGTCATATGGTCAAGCCCAATGTCAAGGGTGGTGCTCTCCTCCCAGAGTTAGGGTGTAAAGGGAAGGCATATTTATGGAATAAGGGTCTTTCTACTATCAGTAGGAAAAGTGAGGCACAGCATTTTACACAAGTCATGGTGCTGTATTTGATGATTTTCCTACCCTAAGAGAAGCAGGAGGGTACAAGCAATGAGTAGCTACAGTACTCCACGATTCTACTGAGGTTGCCCCTATGCTACATCACTTAACCTAATGCCACTAGAACCCACTTCACATGTAAGGGCATAGGCCACAGAGCTAGTAAGTGGAAAGTCTAGGAGTGGAGCCTAGTTTTTTTCTGGTGGTCTTCAAGTGCTTTGAATTTTGGGTCACTTTTTTTTTTTTTTTTGGTCATGGCAAAGCAAGCACTTATTTATTAGGGGAAAATATTTTTGTTACACTGTTCCTATTTACCCCAGAAGCGAGAAGAGGTGTACATTGTCTGTGAGTATAGCTGCCCATCGCTCTTGACGTTCAAACTGTTGGCTCGAATGGATTCTCTTGAACACTTATATTGATGACACAGATTGGTTACTCAACATAGACTTTGGGGGCTTCCAAGAGTTAGAGAAGTGGACTGTTTCCATCATGTGAGTGTGACTGGACTCTCTTGACTGTCTTCCATGATTTGCTATCCTATCCTGTGGGGGTGAGGCCATGGGGAGGAAGGATGGAGAAATCAGGAGTTCTGGTCAGGAAATGCTGCCTGAAGAGAATTTCAGGTGGGCCAACGATGTTGCTCTCTCTCATCTGAAATGCTCTGTTGACCTAAATGTTAGCTCGTTTGTTACTAATGCTTAGCCAACACTATCGTGCCAGTAGACTGAGCACTAGGGATGACTGGGTGAAGCCTATCAATCTGTGTCTTAACAGGTGATTCTGATGCCACTCAAGTTTGACTACTGCCGGGTTAGGCCACCAGGTAGAGAAGGCTCGTGGCTTCTACTAGTATTACTATTCACTCCTTCATTTCAGGTCAGAGGACGGTTCGTACTCTTCTTCGGGGGTGGCAGGGCCAGTGTCTGGGGAGGCCAGTGTCTGGGGAGGCCAGTGTCTGGGGAGGCCAGCCTCAGATCAGTTGCCACTGATCCGTGAAAGACTCTGGGAGAGTCACGGCCCTGCTCCCTGCTTGGCTACATAGTCCCCGCAGAGATGGGCGGGGCCTCCCGGATGGTGTCCAGGCTTACCTCCGGGCTCTAAGGGATCTCAGCACTATGGACATTTTGCGATGGATGATTCTTGGTTGCGGGTGGTTACATTTATCACCGTCCCTGGCCACGCTCCACTGTATGCCAGTGGTACCCCCCCCACCAAGTTACGACAATCAGAAAGGTCTCCTGAGGGATTAAATCACACTACCCCCTCCTGTCCCCTGATTTGAGACCTGCCAGGCTTCCACTGGGAAATTCTGTTCTCAGGACAACAAGCAACGGGAAAACAAGTGGTGTAACTGGAAGGGATGTGGGGTGCAGGGCAACAGTAGCCTTGACTCGGCCCCTCCGATGACTAGCCATTGACTTCTTCCCTAACTCCTCTCCACTCCCAGTCTCCCCCACCCCCAAAAAACCACATCCCCGCACACATTATTTTCATAAGTGACTTTTACTGCTTTACCATTTCTCTTGACAGTAATTCTTGGCGATGTGCATATAACATGAAGGCAAGCATAACTTTCAGAAGTCATCAAAGATATGGTCATATTGTCCTCATTTTCTTAAACCATTAAAATATTTTCATTTATAAAAATTAATCTAAATATAAATATTGACACTGAAGATCAAAATCACTTGATGACAAAATAATTCTTCTGAAACTATAACATATGCTTATGGTTTTTAATAGTAAATTAAATCTTTGCACTTATTTGGCACACGGAAACCTTTATAAAATTTCAAATGCCATAGAGCAGGCTTCTTCTTTTTTTTTTGTTTTTTTTGTTTTTTGTTTTTTTGCAAGGCTTACACAGTACACATTTTTGTCAAAGAAAACTGAATATTTTAACACTGTAACACACCAATAGTTGCTTTTCATGCCTCTTAAAGGAAACATTCTATTTGGAACTCAGATCTTTTTGTTGTTGTTGTTGTTTTTTAAAATTTGTATTTGTCTGCTTTGAGTCACACCAACAGAACAAAAAGCCAAGATTCACTCTGTTTCAAAGGAGTCATTTCTGTTGGAAAACACATACACGGCATCAGCAAAGGGTATCACCCAAAGATAGGCAAGTCGGCATCAGGAAGGGATCGTAACACACATTTCAGTAGCAAATCAGGTCTGGGAATGTGTGTAGCTGCAAAAGAATGTAGAAGTTGAAAGCAACACAGGGTGAGACTTTTGTGAAGCATTCCAGTTACACTTAGCTTAGAGGTGTGACTTTGGCAAACTAATCTCTCTGGCCCCCTCAGTTTCCAAATCTGAAAAGTGGGGTTATCAACTGAAGAGGGTTGCTCTTTGGATTAAGATGAGAAGGAATTGCCTCCCTCAAAGCAGTCACTTAGAACATTTCAGTCAAACTACCTCCTTACCCCCCATCGTTTGCTTTCTTCCTAAGATTCAGAATGTATCGGGGAAAGTTAAAAAAAAGGCTGTAAATGCTCAACTCATTGGGCGGAATTCCATTCCATCGGCCTTTATAACATAGTCTACGCAGTCACGCCTTTGAGACCACTAGCGTGGAGCACGTGTCTGTTACATTCACAGTTTGCCCTTTGCCTTTTTCACGCCTGTAAGTTTTCCAGGGCGATTCTTTAACCATTCTACTAGTTTAGCTGAATTACCTTCTTGGAAGTAAATTTTGGAGCACATTTTCTCAGGTGGTTAGAACCCGTTTAGACACAGTCATCGCTAAACTGCATCACGTGGATTCAGGACGGTGCCCCAAAGTTAGCCAATGGTGAGCTTTCCCAAGCTCCTCTCCCTTCACAGTGGGGGAACTGTCAGTGAGTCCAAGGACAAACCCTAAATTCTCAATGAAACCTTGTTTCAGAAAGACTTGGGCATGGCATGGGTGGGTGAGAACTTTCCATTCTGTGGTGCGTGATTGCGATGGGAATGACTGGGCCACTGTTTGTGGTCATGTGGTTGGTGTGTGTGTGTGGGGGGGGTAGGGGGGTAGCTAGGAGCTTTCCAGGAAGGAGGTGGCTGAAGGGAGACTTGCATCCTTGCTGGGTGCGTGCTCCCCAAATGGGACAGTCTGGACATTCACTACGGGGGCACTTGCACATTGTCCCCAGCATCTGTGGGGCAAACATGGTTTTGAGAGATTAGTAAGGACTGATGATGAATTAAATGATAATACTCATCTCCCTTCTTTCCACCCCACCGCCCCCCCCCCCAGCCCCCAATAGTTTTCCTTTGGACAAATAACGATTGACATGGACTTTTCGTTGAATCAAAGGGATAAAAAAAAAAAAAAGAGAGAGAGAGAGATCTTAAAGACAACACACAGTGGCAAAGCAAACACGGAAAAGATGCATCTTTTGAGCAGAGAGCTCTGCTGTTGGAAACCAGCATCTCGGTGTTCTGTCTTGGGTTCCCCTGGGAGCCTAAGGCAGAGAGTGGGCAACACCGCGGTGCTCAAGTCTGGGGCCGCTTTCTGGGTGAGGCATCGGGACAGCCCCGAGCCATGGTGCACCGCGGCCTCCCTGGGCCCTCCCCTCGGGTGGAAATCCATACGGTACTGGATGGCTGTTGGGTCAAGGCACTGGCGTGTACGGCCGGAGGCAGTGGGTCACTGGCAGTGGAGTCCGTGCGCTAATACATCACAGCAGACTCCCGAGTGGGCTCCTGTGGAAGACAATGAGCGCACGGTCACCAGCCGCTTGGCCAAAGTAAGAAAAGGCAACGAAAAATGTCTCCTTTTTTTTTTTTTTTAAAGTAGACTTCACACCCAGCATGGAGCCCAATGTGGGACTCGAACTCAAGACCCTGAGATCAGACCTGAGCTGAGATCAAGAGCTGCATGCTTAACCGACTGAGCCACCCAGGCTCCCCTAAGTTCTCCCAAGTTTTAAGTCAGTTCTTACTAATGTTCTGATTTAATTCTTATTTTATTAGAATTAAGCCTTTAACATTTATTATTATATATTTACCTCACATTGTGTTATTTAAATTAAAAATTTACATCGTCTGTTAGAATCTCTTATTTTTATTTTATTTATTTTTTTCCTTGATTTGGCTTACAACACATTTTCTGCTTTATATTTTTCCAAAGAATAAGCTCTTGAATTTATGATCATTCCTATAGTCTTCTGGTTTGCATTAATTGGTTTCTGCTTTATTTCTGATGTTTGGAATGCAACGTCTAGTTCACTTGCTTTGTCTTTTCCTTCTTTAATAACAAAGAAAATTTTTGATACTATGAGTCTGACTCAGTGTAGTTTTATATGTCTTTCATTTGTTTTGATACATGTAATGTTTTCATTTGCTAAGTGCTCTGTGGATTTGCTTTGCTCTTTAGTTCAGAAGTTGCTTGGAGATGTGTGTGTGTGTGTGTGTGTGTGTGTGAGAGAGAGAGAGTGAGTGTGTGTGTGTGAGTGTGTGTATGGTTGTATATGTGGGTGTACATGTTTTCTAACTTCCAAGTAGAGTTTCTGTGTATTTTAAGTTTTGTTCTAATTTTCTAGGTTTGCTCTGTTACTTATGGTAGTCTAGCTATATGTGGCTCTTTGCATTTAGATTAATTCAAATGAATAAAATTTAAAAACTCAGTTCCTTCAAGGCAGAAGCCACATTTCAAGTGCTCAACAGCACACATGGCTTGTGGCTGCCATACTGTGCACTGCGACACAGGACATACCCATCATTTTGGAGCGCTCCATCTGGCAGCACTGTTGGAGATCCTTTCTTCCTTGTTTTTTTAATTTTAAAAAATGTTTATTCATTTTTTGAGAAACAGAGACAGAGCATGAACAGGGGAGGGGCAGAGAGAGGGAGACACAGAATCTGAAAGAGGATCCAGGCTCCGAGCTGTCAGCACAGAGCCCGACGCGGGGCTCGAATTCTCGAACCGCAAGATCATGACCTGAGCTGAAACCAAGAGACGAATGCGTAACTGACTGAGCCACGCAGGCGCCCCAATTTTTTTAAGTCAAAAGTGAAACATCCTTCTTTGTTTTCTCCAAATGTTTTTCTCTTGAATTCTACTTTGCTTGAAAGTGATATTGTTCTTTCTTCTTTGTTTGCATTTGTTTAGTAAATATTGTCCATTCTTTCATTTTTAACCTCGCTGTATTATCTAAAGGTAACTTATTTTTCAAAATAATTTGAGGTGAAATTTATGTGATGTAATATTAACCATTTTATTTTGTTTTATTTTGTTTTATTTTATGTTGAGAGAGAAAGAGCATGAGCAGGGGAGAGGGGAGAGAGGAAGGGAGAGAGAGGGGGAGAGAGAGAGAGAGGGAGGGAGAGAATCTTAAGCAGTCTCCACTCTCAGCGTGGAGCCTGATCTTACTACCCTGAGATCATGACCTGAGCCACCGCTAAGAGTTAGACTCTCAACCCACCGAGCCACCCAGGTGTCCCAACACTAACCAGTTCAAAGTGAACAGTTCAGTGGCATTCAGTACCTTCACAGCCACCACCTCTCTCTAGTTTCAAAACACCCTGTCCCTCTAAAGTAAAACCTCCTATCCACCAAGTGGTTTCTTCCGACGGCCCCTCCCACAGCCCTCGGCAACCACTGATCAGTGTTCTGTCTCTACGAAAGGTAATTTATTTGTAACTGTCTCATCTATAACAGAGTCCTTCCCTGACCCTAGTTGTCTGCCATTTTGGGTGTGTAATGCATCATTTTTACTCTTTGAAATAACGATCTGACGGCCAGGAGTGATGTAACTGGACTCTAAAAGGTGAGGGGTAATGGCTGAGCAGTGAAGAAAAGCTGGTGTGCAGTCCCCTTGCCACGGGTGCCTAAGAGATGCAGCGATCTGTAACCCCAAAGGGCACGCCCCCCGTGACGCCATTACCCCGTGCTCCTGCACCTCAGAGCACGGGGCAGTGAGGGGGAGAAAGGGGCAGGGAGGGATAGGTGAGGCATAATCTTGCCCTTGCTTTAGTCTTGTCGCTCAGACCTCGTCCACCCTCAGCATATTGGTGCCACTGAGGGAGGTCAGCTGGATTAATACTTCCCATATAAGCGGCACCACGCCTTGACCAAAATCCGGGGCATGCTGGTGTCCAGACAAACAGTCCATTTGCCAGAGTTCTGTGCAAATTATCTCCTGTCCCTTCCTTTGCATTTAGGGGCAGCTGCTGACTTTTTTTTCAGGAGCACAACAAGTAATTAATGGCTCATAAGAAATTTAAGGAAGAGTGAATATGGATCAAACACGGGATAAAAACCCTGACACCTCAACCAGACCTTACATTCCTATGTACGTATTTTTATTTCTCTCACAGCAAACCCTACGTAAGGCGCTGGATATACCGTTGAGGGGACGTATCCATATATCAAAGAAGTCAGCAATACCGGGCATGGTGCTCGTCACTTCTCACTGCACCCCTGCCCCCCGCCTGTCTCCCCAACCAACGGACCATGAGATCCTGCACGGAGGATGCTTCCTGGGGCTCCGATGGGGGAGGTGCAGATAGGAGGCACCATCGGCGCGGAAGCGATGGGCACCGAGACAGAGCTGACTTACCATCAAATCCTTGGTGGTGTTTTTCCTTTCATTCGTCCTGTTTGTCAAGGAGCCTTGGAGAAGGAAGTTGCGGTTAAATGTTTTAGTGGTGGTTGCCGAAGATGCCTCAGTGGTTTCAGCTAAAAGGAAACAAATGGAAGTGAGTGGTACCCAGAAGCGGGGACAAGTGTTGAGGAAGAAAGACCATGTGTGCCCATCACCCAGATTTTTGTTCTTGACTCGGCATCTCATTGGAGTCCACAGGTCTGACTGTGGAACCTTTAAATTTTGTGTTTATTTTTATGATAGGCACCAAAAAAACTCAAGAATCGTTAGTGGCTTTCCAGGAAAAGGTAGCTTGGAGATAATCTAACATAGTTCATAAATTCTTATTTGCAATTCTGGACTCTACAATGATGTAAAGACTGAAAATCTTTGTAACTTTGGGGCCAAAACTGTCTGAAGGCAAACCCGGACTGAAACTGACACGTGGCCATTTAAAATGCTGGTCCATCCCACCCGGAGTGAACATTCTTGTGCTTTGGTGAAAGGATCTTAATGTGTTTATCAGATGCTTCCCCAGACACTAGAGGGAGAGGGCTGTTCTGAAGTATGCAGTACATGTACCACCTTAGCTTTCTAGTGTCCAACACGTCCTGAAACATATATTTATCCAGGGGTTTCAAATAAGGGACCATGGATCTGTCATAAATGGTAACTGTATAGGATCTGATGGAATATAAAGTAGGCATTCAGTAAATGTTTGCTGAAGAAAGATCAGTGGAACCAAGACTCAAACATCTATCTTCTGTCTACTCTTCTACGTTGTAGATCGAAATTTCTACTTTGGCATCGTCTTATGTGGCTCCTGAACCCAGGGGAATTGTTGAAAATGCCCAGTGGATGAGGATGACATCACCAGCATTGCTGGAGTCCCTTCTGGGTTGGGCCTTCGGTGTCCCGCCCACACTTCCCTGATGTCACCACACATTCTGACATTCCCCACATTCCGACAGCATGTGGCCATAAGCCCCGTCATTCTCTTGTCTATGCATGGGGCGGGGCAGAAGTGCTAGGGAGTTAATGCCTCCCCACCCCCACCGGAAACTTCAGGGGATAAGAGCTGACCGCTGACATCCTCATCTTCTGTTCTTTGGGCAGGGAACTCTGAGGTGCAGTCAATACTGTCTCCCAGAAGTCCCCAGCAGGTCTTAGCCTCAGTTGCCCAGAAAGTAAGCTATGAACTAAATTGCACTGTACTGGGGCACCTGGGTGGCTCAGTCTGACTCCCGATTTCAGCTCCGGTCATGATCTCAGCGCATAAGTTCGAGCCCTGCGTTGGGCTCTGTGCTGATAGTGCGGAGCCTGCTTGGGATTCTCTCTCTTCCTCTCTCTCTGCCCCTCCCCGCTTGCACATACACACACTCTCTTTCTAAATTAATAAATACACATTAAAAAAAGAAATTATACTGTACTGACTTAATTTGCTTCCCTGAATCATTTCTCTCTTTTCCTACCACGTAGGAATCACGTCTCAAATCACATCCTTGTGTGTGGATCCGCTTCTTGCGGGGGGATTCAGATTCTCCACAAGAGGACTTCTGGGTAGGAGCCCCCCATTAGGTCTGGTTCTCAGACTCAGATCACGGAGTCACTCAAAATAAGTAAGTCAGGCTTAATTCTTTGGTAGCTTTGCAGGTTTGACTTCAAGCACACCTTTCACTGGCGGGGCAGGCAGTTTCCTCCTTTGCTGCCTCGATGTGTCTATGGTTTGTACCTATAGACAGAATGCAGTGGTCAATAACACTTCACAAAGCCAACGATTTCTTATCTTCTAATTTTCCGGGTCATGCAATATTCCAGCAGAGGGAGGGAGGGACAAACGCACCTGGTTCCTTTGCTTCTGATCTCGTTTTCTTGTGAGGCGCACACATGGGGCTATGTTTAATCCCGCGATGGTCAGGGCTGAAATCCGGCTCTCGATATCAGAAATCTGAATGCAACAGAAAGACAGCATTGGTAGGGGAAAAGCACAGGAGGGGAGAGTGTTATAAGTGTTGGGAATCTATAAAGATGAAAGCTGCTTTGATGTATGTTCGTGCATTCAACTTCTTCTTTGTTTTTAAGATTTAAAAACAGAAAATCTTAACACAACGTAGGGCTCGAATTCACAACCCTGAGATCAAGAATCGTGTGCTGTACTAAGCCAGCCAGGTGCCCCTCATTCATTCAACTTCTACCAGGCCCTTCTCTGTCTAGTGCTGTAGTAAGAAAACACAACATAGGCTTTTCTTTGTAAATTTAAATGTCTAGCTTGGTAGCTCCAGGGTATATCAACACCCCCGTCAGAGTATTTCTAGGGATAAATGGAAGCCCAGAGCATGATGGGAACCCTGGCCGGGGGGCCTCCTGGCTCAGCATGGTGGCGGAGGGGTGTGAAAGGTGGTCAGGGGAGGCTTCCATAGCAGGCAACACTTGACGTGGACTGTCAGGTGTGATTCACAGGTCCTTCTTCCATCTTCCATGACTCCAAGAGCCAAAACCACACAGCACCAGCTCTGAGGAGGTGAACAGCCCCTGGTTCAAGTCCATTTCTTTCAGGACAAGTGCCTTGAGAAACTCCCTCTTCTCTCTGGGCATCAGTTTCCTCGACTATAACATCAGAAGATCAGAGAGAGTTCGGATTTTTTCCCAACAGAGTCGTAAGGCAGATACCGAGCACAGGAGCCCATTCAGTGCCCGGAAAGAACCCTGATCCACGCAGGTCCCCAGGATTGAGGAAGACACAGTCCATCTCCGGGAAAAGAGCATTGATATGTGCCTGCCATCATGCTAAGCGCTTTAAATATGTGAACTCATTCCCGCTTTGCTCATGAGCTCATTCATAAGCCTGTGTCACGGGTGCCACGGTTTCACAAACGGGGAGACCGTGGGTCACAGGGTTCAGAGCTGGTCTGGGGCAGAGCTCTGGATTAAGGCCAACGCTCACGCTCTTGCCACACGGCCCCAGAGGACCTGCCAATGCCTGCCACGGGGACACAGGAGGAGGCCGGAGCCGGCTGGCGGGGGAGGGGGAGGCAGGGACCACTGCCCTCTCACTGATCTCCTGACACAGCCTGAGTATGACTGGGGCGTCAGGCCCGGAACCTGAAAGTCGGCCATGCAGCCAGCGTACGTGGCACTCTGCCCTGAGGACTCCCTACCTCCCCATCCCTGCACTCTCTTGAGCTGCTCAGGACAAATCTGTCCTTTCTCTGACAGTGGCCCGCGGTACGGGACAGTCTCCATGCTTCTGAAGGTTCCCAGGTTGAGAGAAGGCCCCTAAAACGGAAGGCGGTGTGGACGCCCTCCTTTGCACATGAAGGACACTTAGGCAAGGGAGGGACTATGTGTCTGAAGCCAGGTCCGACATGTTTCTCAGGAAGCCACACAGCGCGGGCTGGCGGAGAACGTGGCGAGCTCAGGAGGACAGCTACAAACCCTGCTCCATCACCTGCTAGTTACTTGACCTTGGGCAAGTGATGTAACCTTTCTGATCCTCAGTCTCCCTAGAAATAAAAGGGGAACATAAAAGGAGCCACCTCACGGGGTTGCTGGAAGGATTTATTACGATAATGAGGTCAAGTGTTAAGTAGAACCTCGGGCACAAAGTAAGGCTCGCTGAACACTAGGCATTATTGAACACGTTACTCTAATGTTCAAAAATGTATAAAAACCAGGCACATTGAAACACAGAGAAAATGCTATTTTGGGCTCCAGGATTTTCTGCCATAAAGCATGGCTCCAACAATTTAAGACGGGAGAAATCTAGAAGCGGGAATGATGAATTACCCAACATAACCCTCCCAAACACCCAAAAATAATATTACTTCCGGCTAAACCATTCAAGAAGTTATTTGCTGCAGGGTGTACTCCCAGAAAACAAATGATTTGATTCCACTTTCTACAGCTTTGACAGTAAATTGATTAAACATTGGGTGGCACTTAGGGAAAATGATTTGTATATGGGGAGAGACACTCTTAAGCTGTTTTTGCTGATAACGAATAGTGGATGGAGCCATGTCTAATGAGGCCACACCCAGCACACAGTGTTAACGCACCCACAGTGTGCAAAATGGGCGAGGTCACATTCTCAAGAGTGCTTCGTGCTGTCAGTGGTGGTTGTAATTTTTGACTCTCTAAAACCAAAATACCTGTTTAAAAAATAATTACCAGTCAAGACTGTCCTCTCTATCCATAGGTGGTTTCTATTGACCCCAGTTCTCCGAGGATGCAGTTTAAAGACGCAAGGTGTATATCCGTGAGCCAGGGGTTTATACTGAGCTTACAGTGCAGAGATCAGCAAGTCTCACGGACCCCACTTTGAGGATCAGCAACTTAAACCATAGTCAGTTCTGATCCAGAGTCAGAGGCCATGGCAATGTCCATGCGCACTGCAAACACGTGTCTTCACAAAGTTACAGACAGTATCATTTCAGTTCTGAATCGGCCATATCAAAATCACGCTAAATACGGGTTTGAGAAATCTCCCTTCCTTCCTCCTTCCTTCCTTTCTTCCTTCCTTCCTTCCTTCCTTCCTTCTTTCCTTCTTTCTTTCTCTTTCTTTCTTTCCTTCTTTCTTTCTTTCTTTTCTTCTTTTCTTCCTTCCTTCTCTTTCTTTCTTTATTTCTTCCTTCCCTCCCTCCCTCCTTCCTTCCTTTCTCTTCCTTCCTCTCATAAAGAAATCTGTATTTTCAGTTTCTTTTTTTTTTTTTATCCATAACTATTTTATTTTATTTTTCATTCTCTAAGAATATCTTTAATAAAATTTGGCCTAATACATTGTCATATTTTTTCTTGAGTATGTCCTATTTTTTTTTTTTACAAATAGTTTATTGTCAAATTAGTTTCCACATAACACTCAGTGCTCATCCCCACAAGTGCCCTCCTCCATGCCCATCCCCCCTCCCCCCCCACATCCATCAGTCCTCAGTTTTTGTCAGCATTCAAGAGTCTCTCATGGTTTGCCTCTCTCCCTTTCCCCCACCATTTCTGCCCTTCTTCTCCCCCTTGTTCCTCCGTCAAGTTCCTCCTAATCCTCCTATACGTGCAAACATATGATATTTGTCCTTCTCTGCCTGACTTATTTCACTCAGCATAACACCCTCAAGGTCCATCCATGTTGCTACACAGGCCAGATTTCATTGTTTCTCATTGCCATGTAGTATTCCATGGTATAGATAAACCACATCTTGATCCATTCATCTGTTGATGGACACTTAGGCTCTTTCCATGTTTTAGCTATTGTGGAGAGTGCTGCTATGAACATTGGGGTCCATGTGCTCCTATGCCTCAGCATTTCTGTATCCCTGGGGTAAATTCCTAGCAGTGCTATTGCTGGGTCATAGGGGAGTTCTATTGTTAGTTTCCTGAGGAACCTCCACACTGTTTTCCAGAGGGGCTGTACCAGTTTACATTCCCACCCACAGTGTAGGAGGGTGCCCGTTTCTTCACATCCTCGCCAGCATCTAGAGTTCTCTGATTTGCTCATTTTAGCCACTCTGACTGGCGTGAGGTGGTATCTCAGTGTGGTTTTGATTTGTATTTCCCTGATGAGGAGGGATGCTGAGCATCGTTTCATGTGTCTGTTGGCCATCTGGATGTCCTCTATGGAGAAGTGTCTGTTCATGTCTTCTGCCCATTTCTTCACTGGGTTGTTTGCTTTTCGGGGGTGAAGTTTGGTGAGTTCCTTATAGATTCTGGATATTAACCCTTTATCTGATATGTCATTTGCAACTATCTTTTCCCATTCTGTTGGTTGCCTATTAATTTTCTGGGTTGTTTCCTTGGCTGTGCAGAAGCTTGTATTTTCAGTTTCATTCAGCTATTCACCCCAGTTTTATTCAAAGTCCCAAACCCGTGTCAGGCATGTCAGACACTGAAGTCACTGTGTGCAGCTGGACTGCTCATGGGGCCTTTCGTGCAGAGAGGGGGAAACGGGCCTCAGTAAGTCATCAGCAGTGAGCACAGGTCAGGGGAGGGTGGGCTGGGAAGGAACGGGGCCGTACAGCAAGGAGGCCTACGGATGGGTCCGAGAATTTGTGCAAGAGGAAGGTGACATGGGTTTACAGAGAGCTCCGGTACGTTATCAAGGCTGTAGTGTTCGGAAGGAGGGCTGGGGGAACCCCTGGAGGGCCCAGGCGCGCCAGGGAGCTGGGGCGGGGGCCGCGCGACGGGGCGCCCCCCCTCCCCCCGCCCTGCATGGGGGCGGGAGGCGGCTCTTACCTGGAGCTCCGCGTGGTGAACCTGCGCTGCGGCCGTGGCCACCTGGTCCTCCAGCTCGGCCAGCGCGGTGTCGTCGGTGCCGCTGTGGATGCGGCGGGCGGCTCCCTCCAGCTCGCTCAGCTGGCCTTCGAGTCCGTACACGGTGCCCGCCGCCAGGTACACCTGCGGGGGGGGGGGGGCAGCCCTGAGCCCCGGCCCTGGGACCAGCGCCCCTTCAGGGCGCCCAGGCTCAGCCCCGGGGGTGGGGGGGACAGGGAACGCCCCCATTTATAAACCTTCCTTCCTAAACGTAAACGGTAGCGTGGGGTCTGCCTACCCGCTCACTGTCAACTGCAACCCCCACCTCACCTTCCCGGCAAGAAAAAGCAACTTTTAAGTTCTGAAAAAATGATTTTTAAAATAGTCCAAAGTACACGGCATCAGCTACACAGACTGCAAATCTGTCCAGTGATTCCAGCCGTAATGCCAAGATGAAGAAGCAAAGAACAACTCATGATGTGATTTTTCCAGTAGAAATTTTGGTTGAGGAAAAATAAGATGAAAACAGAGAAGGAGGCAAATCATAAGAGACTCTTAAGCCCGGAGAACAAGCCCGGAGAACAAACCGAGGGTTGCTGGAGGCGTGTTGGGTGAGGGATGGGCTAAACGGGCGCGGGCAGTAAGGAGGGCACCTGTTGGGAGGAGCACTGGGTGTCCTATGTAGGGGATGAATCACTAAATTCTATTCCCGAAGCCATTATTACGCTGTGTATGTTAACTAACTTGAATTTAATAAAAATTTAAAAAATTTTTAATTTTTGCTTGGCATTTGGTAACTGAGAAAAATTCAGAAAACATAAAAGAGATGAAATTAATGAAAAACAATGAACAACTGAAAATATTTTGAATGAATTACCTCTGATTACCTACAGCAGGCTAAGGGGATGAAAAGGGACCTGAAATTCAGGAAAATAGTTTATTTCTTAGAAAAAGGTGCAGTGTTAAAAGAAACCTGTCAAATATATTCATCTGCCAAGGAAAACAGTTTGTTGAGAGCTCTTGAAAATTAAAGAGAAAATCAGACAAAGAAAGGGAGTTGAGGAAAAGTCAAAGGGAAAAAATGCTGACTCAGGAGCTAATAGAGCGATTGCAATAAAAGTGGGCAAACAGAAGGTAGAATCCTTGGACTCATTCAGACCACGGATGCCAGCAAGGAGGAGTGAAACAAATTCTCTTCTGCCTAAAGAATAGCGTGGATGAAACAACCAATGACCCGGGAAGAGATTGATCTAAAGAAGCTAATTGCTTAACGAGGGGTTTCTGAAATGTCATCAAAGTCCACAAAGCTCTAAATGTGCAATTGCAGCAATTTAAAGTTGATTTGAATGAAAAGACATGGCGGTCACACAAGCTCTTCTAATTTGAGTTAAAAATAAACCAGAGTGGGGATGAACCAAGAGCTTGTGCACACGGGTCATGCACGTGTTTGGCGCTGGGCTACACGGAGGGTCGGTGAGTTGGGGAAAGAACACCGAGAGGCTCCTAGCCTGTCAACTCCTTGGCCTGATTCCTCATCTCCATCAAAACTGGCAATTTTAGGGGCGCCTGGTGGGGCTCAAACGGCTAAGCGTCTGACTTCAGCTCAGGTCATGATCTCACGGTTTGTGAGTTCAAGCCCCGCATCGGGCTCTGCACTGACAGCTCGGAGCCTGGAGCTCTCCCTCTCTCTGCCTCTCTCCTGCTCGCTCTCTGTCTCTATCTTGAAACTAAATAAACATTAAACATGTTTTTTAATAATGAAAAACCCTGGCAATTTTACACAACATTTCAGAGTGCAGCAAAGGCGGGTGCAGGTTTGCTGAATGAGCATGTGTTCCTCCCCAGGCACGATGGGCTTGGCCTGCGGAGCTTCTGGGGGTAACTACGGTAGCGGAAGTCCGTCGTGGTAAGCGATTCGTCTGTCATATAGGGGGTCGTGAATCGAATGTCTGCCGACAGTCGCTGTATTTCAGTGTGCCCTTAGAGTTACATTTCTTGGTCACATGTGAGCATCAGAGAACTTCTGTTTCTAAAATCTCCTCACAGTTTAATATATTTACTCTTTGTCTTAAAGACAAGATACACCTTCTTTATTGTTTGTCGCCTGAAGGAAATTTCTCAAATGAAAAATTTGAGTGAGTGTTTCAAAGCTATTTGAGTGGAGAAAACCTTAAAAATGTGTCTCTTAAAAGTTGTGAAGTTGGGGCGCCTGGGTGGCTCAATCAGTTGAGAGTCTGACTTCGGCTCAGGTCATGATCTCACGGTTCGTGGGTTCGAGCCCCGCGTCGGGCCCTGTGCTGACAGCTCAGAGCCTGGAGCCTGCTTCTGATTCTCTATATCCCTCTCTCTCTGACCCTTCCCTGCTCACACTGTCTCTCTCTCTCTCTCAGAAATAAATAAGACATTAAAAAATTTTTTTTTAAAGTTGTGAAGTTAAAAGTTTCTCTTCAGAGGGGAAGAAAATTGAGGGGAGAAAGAAAGTGGGAGAGAGGATACAAGGTAAATGGATTTTGATAAGATACTTTTATTTTTTAAATTTTTATTTAATTAAAAAAATTTTTTTGAGAGAGAGAGAATGAGTGCAGGGGAGGGGCAGAGAGAGAGGGAGACAGAGGATCTTAAGCTAGTTCTGCACTGACAGCAGAGAGCCTGATGTGGGGCTTGAGTTCATGACCTGAGCCGAAGTTGGATCCTTAAGCGACTAAGCTGCCCAGGTGCCCCTTAATAAGATAACTTTATTTTATTATTATTAATTAAAATTTTTTTTTTATTTATTTGAGAGAGACAGAGATAGCGTGAGCAGGGGAGGAGTGGAGAGAGAGGGATAGAGGATCCCAGGCAGGCTCCTCGTTGTCAGAGCAGAGCCTGGACCCTGAAACCGTGAGATCACAACCTGAGCTGAAACTGAGAGGCTGACGCTCAACTGACCGAGCCACCCAGGCGCCCCTAGATAATTTTAAATATAAACTTACAGTGTTACACAATGAAACAAAATTTGGAATTATTATTTAAATGAGATCAATAATCTGAGTGAGTGTGACAATAGGGTTAAACATAACTTTTGTTCTTAATGTTTATGTATTTTTGAGAGATAGAGAGAGACAGAACAAGAAGGGGGCGTAGAGAGAGGGAGACACAGAATCTGAAGCAGCTCCAGGCCCTGAGCTGTCAGCACAGAGCCCGACGCGGGGCTCGAACTCACGAACCGTGAGATCATGGCCTGAGCCGAAGTCGGATACCTAACCGACTGAGCCCCCCAGGTGCCCCAAACATAACTTGACATGACTTTGGTCTCAAGAGCCTGGATTTTTCCAGAAACACACAGAACTCAACATCACCTCACTCTACAGCTGTACCGTCTCAGTCTTATTTTGTCTTCAATACGGTCACCCGATAATGCTTTTTGTTTTCTCTGCCAAATCAAAGCACTATGAAGGGGCTCGAAGCCTCCGAGCTCCAGTACAAAAGAGCTCAGTAAGGCCAAAATGTTCACCTTTTACTCTGTGTTCTTCCCTGAGCGCCTGCTTTCCTGGCTCGAGGGGAAGGGAAGGTTCTGCGGTTTGGCCCCAACGCCGGCTGAGCAGGAACTCACTGCCCCGGTGATGGCGATGGTGCGGAAAGGGCCTGAGATGGTGACGGCACACATTTATGGAGCCAAGGGCTCCATGCGACATTTCTCCCTTACTGCTCGTGGCGGTCCCCGAGGTGGGTGCTCTTATAGTCACGGTGTCAGAGAGGGGAACGCCGTGTCCGGAGGCCTCGCGGCAGGAAGTGGTGGAGCGAGGATCTGAGCTCGGCGGCCGATGCCAGTCCCTAGGCCTTTACCCACCCTGCCCTACGGGGCCCTGATACTTAATTTGGTTGCCAAGCTACGTTACGACGTCTTACATTTCCAACTCTGACCTGAGATCCTAGGGTTCCTGTGCTTATAGAGCAACGTGACCTTTGCTCTGTTGCCGGGGCTAAAATAACAAAAGTTAACGTCCTGTGACGATGGAAATGTTACTGTAATCTTAAAGAAACCTCCCCAAATAAACCCATTTGCAAGCCATGAACCTGAAATCACTGGCCAAGTAAAGGCCTATGTTTGGCGAGAACCATGGCCGCCATGTTTGTGTAATCTATGTCTTCTCCAAGCTCCAGCCACCGATGCCCATGCACTGGCTCCGGGTTCAAAATGCCTTTCTCAAAGTGGTTTCTCAAACCGAGAATAGGCGTTTCATGATGGAAGGACTTTGTGGTCAAAGCCTCTAGGATGAAGAGAATTAAACATATTTCTATGCTGTGGGACTTTGTAGAGTCTTTAATGTGCTAATCCGTATCTCAATTTTCCTAGAAAGACACCTAGATTGACCAAACTGATTTGATCTTATAGCATCTTGTTGGACTTACCTTCCAGGAAGCACGTTCTAGAGAACTGAAGCTACACAGGAACTGACAGCAATTCTTTGCTTGCTCTGGAGGGCAGAGGGCACCGGAGTGGCCAGGACCATCTCCAGGGCCACAGCCGCTGCAGGGCCCTAGGGCTACCCGAGAGCCTCGAGGAGGAGGACCAGCACCCTCCGCCTGGTCCCGGATTCTGCGGCGGAGCGGGGTCCCTCAAGGGGAAGTGCCACCGTGTCTCCGGCCACGACCTACGCGATGGATTTGGTGTGGCCAGAGTTACAGGGCAGTGCTCAGAGGGAAGTTGCGACTGTCCTTCGACCACCCCTTGTGCTGGGAAATACTGGGCGCCCCAGGCTGTCTGGGAGGTCCTCAGATGGTGGCGGTGCGGGGGGTGGGGGTGGGGAGGCGGCTGACTCGTCCCTCCCACTCATCACCCTGCGTCAATCACAAGATGGCCTCTGTGGTCCCTACTGCTCACACCACAGGTCTGAGAACGGTCATGCTAGTCCTTGTGTTGACTCGCAGACCCATTTTCCACCCCTCTCAGCCCCACTCTGTCCACCTGTGTGGACCCCATCACCAGGGCGCCTTGCTGGCTGGGGCGGGTTTGGCCAGCGGCAGACACCAGCAGGAGATCAAAGGCAGGAGGAGAAAGACATTCGTCTCCCGTAGCCCTGCTCGCTCTCTGTGTGGGCTTCCTGGCGACAGCTCCCTCCAGGGGGCGACCTCTAGGCTCCAGCTCTCCATGGGCTACACCCTCAGGGGTGCAGACCCCGTGACCGCTCTCCCCGCCCCCGACTGCTACTCCCCGGGTGCTACAGCAGCCCTGAGCCTTACCCACACTTCCTGAAACTTGCTTTCCCAGCCAGGTCCCTGCGGGGACAGTGAAACCCTCCACCTCACAGCCAGAGCTTCGGGCGTGCAATCCAAGGCACTGAGCTCCCAGTGGTGCACGGGGGAGGCTGCGATTGGCCCCAGGCTCCCCCTGCCTGCAGGGGAGACAAGAGCTGATTTCACAGAGCCAAGCCAGGCAGCAGGTGAGACTCGAGGAATTCTGAAATCCCCAAGCCCGACTCCCATTAAGTGGATCAACAAGGCACTTGGTGAAAACAGGGGAAGGGCATTCTTTTGTTATCTTAGGTAGCTCCGAAACCTTCCCACGTCTTTTTAAAGGTGAAACATTCTCAAGCCAATGTTCCCTTTCATCTCTGAGTCCCCGGGCTGGTCCTCGGTAGCCAGCGTTCAGAAGGCCAGAAGCCGTGTCTCCGGTGCTATTTCTGACAGTCCCCATTCCTCGGCACAAAGGAGCCGGGCAGCGAGAGAGACAAGTGAGGGAGCCGTTCTTTAGCACACGGACAGACAAAAGCCCGGTTTTGTTACATCAGCTGCACCCAGAGGCCCGTGTCAGAAATCGGCCTTGCCCTTCTGCCGCTCGGCTGAATTCCATACTGGAAACCGCAGCGCCAAACCCACCCAGGGCTCTGTGATCTCTGTCTCTAAGGAGATAATGAAAAGAGCCCTCCCTTCTCTGACTCCAAACCCACGGAATTCAAAGGAACAGCGATGGAGTTTCTTCTGGGTGTGGTTTGAAGAGCTGGATGGGAGGGGGGTGGAGGGAGGAGCAGCTGACTCCTGGGGAACAGGGGAGGCATCTCGAGGTGGGTGCAATGCCGGCCTGCACTGCAGGTGCCTGCTGGGGCTGCCGGCCTCTCGCGTCAGCCGGTACGTGCATGTGTTCTAACTGGGGGTGTTAAGGAGCCCGAGGAAGGGAGACATGGTGTGTGATGAAAGGATGCTACAGAATGAAAACCCCCACGAGGCCACTGCATTTGTCACGATGCCCCTTGGAGGGGAAAAAAAAAAGCAGGCTGTTGCTTTAAGTCTGTGCCACGGGACCCACGCTTGTCATTTAAATCTGAATATTTCACCCGTTGCATGTTTTGCTTTAATCCGATACTTTGAAAAACCCACCCGCTTCCTGGAGAAGCATGTCTTGACTTTAACTTTTTCACCTCTGTGTGCCTAGGATCACGGCCATTTGAGGACTATCGGCACTTAATAGATAGATAATATAGATAGATAAATAACAGAACTTATTACAGACATATCTAAAGAACAGAGACCCTACGCCTTAGAAGTAAAACATTTCTTCCTGAGAAAAAGGACTTCATCCGTCAGAATCTTCTATCAGGTGAACACATTCTCTGAGCACCTCTGTGTCCGGCTGTGGGCAGGGCTGGGCTCGTGACGGGCAAGACCCCGTTCGGCAGGGGCTATACATCTGCTGCCTGGTCTGGGGGGTGGCTGCGCCTCCATTCGGCTCCTCTCCAACGTCTGACAACGTTTGGAGACATTCGATCGTCACAGTGAGGAGGGGGCTGTTCCCGGCATCTCGTGGGTAGGGGCCCGGGGTGCTGCGCATGCTGAACCACACAGGCGCCCCCCCCAACAAAGAATCATCGAACCCGAAATGTCGATGGTGCCGATGTAATGGGGACAGATGAACAGGTGGGAAGGGCAGCCAAGTGAGGCTAAGTGGCAGATGGATAGACCTCGGCTTAGGCTTTATGGGAACTCAAAGGGAGAGAGTCTTCAACTTTCAAGGTAAAGCAACTACTGGCATTTTTTTTTTTTAACCTGGAGTCATTCTGATTTGTTGTCGTTTCAGCTTTTTGCAACAACTGCCTCTACCAACCGGTCCCCATCTCTGAGAACTGCGTTCCTGACAGCTGCCCAGAGTCAGGGCTTGTCCTGGCCGGGTCTGGGAAGGAGGGACCACCCGACTTCATTTGGCATTGTGGGCATGACGATGCCAGCAGGAGATGGTGACGGTGGCCCCCGTGGCTAACGTTCCAAATCTCTCTGTGTCACCCCCTTTCTGAATGGCAAATCCTCATCAGACCTTTATTAGAACACTCAGCAATGGGCGTGGGTATTTATATGTAGGAATCTGCTCCCTCCTTCCTTTCCTCCTGAGCGAGGCTAGAAAAATCCACTACCAGCACACAGACCCGTAAGCAGGGCAGGCCACTTGTGACCCAAGTTCCGTTGGCAACCACCCCCCTTCCCTCTAGCGGCACCGGCCGTGCTCCACCGGATCCTCCCCGGGCCCCTTTCTAGTTTTGCACTGCCCCACCCCCGCTCCAGTGTGCTTGGGGTCCCCGCCGCTCAGCCCTACACCGAAGCCTGCCTTGGGCTACTCTAGACGCTTAGCCGGCTTGCCCAGAGACTGAAGTGCCTGCTGGCTGTGCGAGAGGCCAGCTCCTTTGGCTCAGCTCAGGACACCTCTCTGAGATGCAGCTGATACCCCAGGGCTCCCTACGGGTCAAAGCTCCTCTCTGTCTAAGGTCACAGCTTCGCTTGACTTCATAGCTTCCCCTAGTCCCTCCCCCTCCCTGACCAGCCCCCCAGGGGGTGCACCGCCCAAGGCAAGCCATCCTCCCCTCGGGGTCTGCTTCCGGAGAGCCCGGCCTGACACCCTCCCTGAGCACTATTCGCTACGGTGGTGGCGGTGGGGGGGGGTGTGTGTGTGTGTGTCCTTGCACGGTCTGTGATGGGTCACAATGTCACCAGTTTCTTCTTCGCCCGTCTCCCGAGACGGGGAGCACCCGCGCTGTCTTACGTTTTCCTCCAAGGACGTCAGGTGTTCATCCAGTCTCACTTGGTCTGTCCCCAGGGGAAACGCCCCCTTCTCTCTGTCGGGAGGGACGGGCGGGAACTCCCAGCGCCCTGCGGACTCTGCTATCAGCTCCTCTGTGGCATTGATGACTTTCAGGACTTCTGTGGAGATGTTGCAGAGAGAAACAGCAGAATACTTCTGTTTGGTCCGATAGCAGAAGGGGACAGAAGACAAGAACAGCACATTAACAACGACACGGGAACTCCACATTGTCACGGTGCCCATCGTGAGACCGACTCCACCCTTCCACACGTGAACATCGGCGCGCCGAAGGAACACGAGGCTCAGGAAATCCACCCAGAAGGGAGGCGCCGGAGGAGGCCTGCTGTGACACGGCCTCGCTTCTGTGACTCACACGGAGTTGACTTTTCGGGAAGGAAGGAGACCTCACGTGGAGGCTACCGTGTCTCTGGCCCCCGCTGCCGGCTGCAGACACATTACCTCGTTGTTTGGACGGCATTCTACGCCCTCAACAGAACTTCAGCCACAGACTCTGTCAAACTACGTCCATGGTGTCATCCGGGAGGGAGCTTTCTGGACTGGGCGTTAAGAGGCCTGGGCTCTAGATCTGGCTCTACCTTCATTTAGTGTTGGGCTCTCGACCGAATTGCTTCATGCCCCTGGAGCTGTTTTGTCATCTGCACAAGGAGCCTGTTGGAAGAGCCTCCCCGCAGGGGTTCGGAAGCCCATTCTCCCTCGCTCTCCTCTACCGCAGAGGCGGGACAGAAGAACCCTCTGCTTCCCACCCCCCTGGTAGCCCGGGGCAGGCATGGGACACAGTGGTGACCCGTGAGCCCGACAGGAAAGCCTGCTGAGGGTAACCCGGTGAAGAGATCTAGCTGCGCTTCTTCCCCACTTCTTTCTGCCTGGATCACCGGTGTGCCGTTGTGACAGCGCTGAGGATGAACACCAAAATGCTGAGTCGGGTGGGGCAGAAAGACCGAAAGAGCCCGGCCCGGACAGCACTGGACCTGCGGAGCCCACTGTGAGCCACCGCCTGCCCCTGAACATCTTGTTACATGAGCAAATTAGTCCACTGCCCCTGCAGCCACTGCTGGCCAGGTTTTCTGTTATTTGCGGCTGAACATATGCCTCACTGACGCAAGTCACTTCCCTTCCAGCTTTGACATTCACGGCTGAAAGTGACGATCAGTCCAGGGTCTGGGCCAAGGGCATTGAAGGGGCAGAGGCAATTCAACCACAAAAAATTATCTGCCTCTTTGAGTTCATCAGAACGTAGAACATCATTATAAGCTGGAGATGAATGTTTCTTGGTAGTAGTGGCTTCTACCTATAATTGAGTTTATTTATCCCATCGAAGGGTTTGTAAATTGGAAGTCAAATATTGCTGACACACGTGTGTGTGTGTGTGTGTGTGTGTGTGTGTGTGTGTGTATTTACCATTAACCAGTAAAATGTTTCAAGAAAACCTGGAACTTTAATCTCTTTGGTACCTTCTAAGGTATCTTTCTGACTCATGTCTCCTGGCCAAAATATCAATGACAGCTACGGCTCGATTTTGCAAAAAGTGTTCCTCCAAGCAGATGCTACTGGAGGTTTTGTTTTGCTAGCAATGTTTTCTTAAATTTTTTAAATGTTTGTTTATTTTTGAGAGACAGAAAAAGAGAGAGAGAGACAGAGACAGAGCGTGAGCAGGAGAGGGGCAGAGAGAGAGGGAGACACAGAATCCGAAGCAGCTCCAGGCTCTGAGCTGTCAGCACAGAGCCCGACGCAGGACTTGAACTCAGGAACTGCGAGATCATGACCTGAGCCGAAGTCCAATGCTTAATTGACTGAGCCCCCCAAGCGCCCCGGAGGATGTTTTGATACCCTTCCCAATTCACCAGGGAGTCAAAGTGTTTAAGTGACAAGTCAGTGGCTGAGTCCACAGTCTAGAAACTGGTGCTGGGCTTCCACGCAGAGGCACACGGTCTCCTATCTGTCAACTCTTTGTAGGGTTAGGGCACATGTGATCAGAAGGCCCCCCATCTAGCCCGTCCACTCCGCAACAGCTGCCTGACCCAAGAGCCAAACTTCTTTTGCTTCAAGGGATTTGCTACACACGCAAACGATTGGGTGTGGGGTGTCGCGAGAAGGGGATGGAAGGGCGGTGTCCAAGGGAGCGGCCAGTGCCACCGCTTCACCCGAGGGGCTTGCAGGGGCTGCGCCACCACGGTCCAGGGCGCTGTGACTGGACGTGGCACCCTGTGAAGATGAACGGGTCTCCAGACGATTCTGGCACCAAACATCCTGCACTGTTTGCTTACGCCCCTTTCAGAAAAGGCAACAATATGTCACCCTTCTCCGAGTAAGCAAGTTCGTGTTTAGCAAGTGTAGGAGGGCAAGTGTGAAAATTCATACACAGTCCGACGAGTGCAGGGTCATTAAGGGGCCAGGGCTGTTCATGGAAAGGGCTTGAGAGCTTAAACAGAAGGGTAATCTGCATCTTGACTCCGACTGAACATGACCCACAAAGCGACGAGCTTGGATAACCCGTCCAAGCAACATGGACGGATCCCTGTTCCGCCCCAGCCAGTGTCGCCCATTCCGCCACAGGGGCTGCAAGCTGGGAGCCAAATCTTGCCCAGAGTCCTGCTTTATGACGAGAATGCCTTCCTTGAGACATGCACTTCCCAGGTCTCTGCAGTCCCCACATAAGTCATTCTGCATATTTTATTGGGGACGGTCTATGGCGTGGAGGCTCCGCTCTAGGTGCGGGGATAAAGCAGTGCACGTGGATGAAGTCCTGGCCCTCAAGGCGTGCCTGTAGCCCTCCCCCCGCCACCGGACATGCTGACGTACTTTCCTGGCCCCTGAAGGCACCTGTATGTGCCGCTGAGTCCGAGTGTGGGGTCCCTGGCGGCTGGTCCGGGGAGAGCGCCACAGTTTCCCTGGGAAGATCTGTGGTCTGGGGGAAGCTCCGGAAAACTTCAGAAGTGAATTAACCGCCAGCTGGGGGAAGTGGCCCCAAATCAATGAATCAATCAATCAGTCAATCAGTCACTCAGTCAAGTAAGTTAAGTATATGAGAACCGGACACGATCTCTCTGGGTGGTGAGCCAGTCGGCGGGACCACTGCCCCCGTCTGGTGGTGAGCTCTCCATGGGGACCCACGAGCCTCTGCAGGGAATCAGGTGCTCGGCACCCACTACAAAGGACTCACTGGGCCCTTTGCTTGGATGTGGGGGTGGGTGCGAGCAGTGCACTGACCTGAGGTTAAGACACCTGGGGTGTAATTAGCCACCGGACAGGGGCAGGGCTCCAAGCCTCCCTGTTCCTTGGTTTACTCCCTGGTCCAGCTGAGGAGATCAGAAGATTTGTTACGGGGCTGACGCTGCCTGGTTATGTAAATGTCCCGCTCCCTGCCCAGTCCAGATTTAAAAGTAGAAAGCACCCTGTACCATTACGTTAAATAAAGCTATATTTAGCACTGGACGGGATCTTGTGCAGATGAAAAGCTGGTGTGGACGGGGTGCTGGCCGGCAGCCCTGCGTGTGGGAGAAGTGGAGAGAGAAAGGCTCCTCTGCTTCGCCGCTTACGGCCCCAGAGAGCGGGCTGAACGGCACAGAGCCCGAAGAGAGCGACAGCGGCAGCTGACGCTTCTCGATTGTAATTGTAAGATGGGTCCAGTGTGACAGCTTCGGGAGATCAGGAGGGAGAGGTGAGAGTGTGGACATCAGCAGACAGAACTGGGGCAACTACCAAACAGGAAGGTGGCCTCAAGTGTCCCCGCAGATGACAAATGAAAACGGCCGTGTGGTGACAAATTCAACCTCCTAGTGGTCAAAGAAATACAAATTAAATGGCAAATTTTATTAGGCACCAGAGACCCATGCGGTTCCCATTTTAAATGCTTGGGTGGGAGGCACCCGGCTGGCTCAGTCGGTTAAGCGTCCGACTTCGGCTCAGGTCATGATTTCGCGGTTCATGGGTTCGAGCCCCGCGTCGGGGCTGAGCTGTCTGTCTCTCTCGCTGCCTCTCCGTCACTCATTCTCTCTCTTTCTCTGTCTCTGTGTCTCTCTCAAAAATAAATATATAAACATTAAGAAGTTAAAAATAATAAACGCTTGTGAGTGCCAACATGACTCCGCGTAACCGGAGCATGGTTTTCGTGGCTGATCCGCCGTGGGATCTGTTTGCTCGGCTGCCCACACGCCTCGGTCTCCCAGCCACTGGCGGCCCCTGCTGAGAGCCCGAGCGGCCGCTGCAGGGTTCAGTCTGTGCCTCGGCCCCACGCGGAGCGTCACGTCCACAATGCCGACTTCACTGCCTCTGGGGCCGCGACGAGCAGCCCGAACCGGGGGTGCAGAGAGGGAGAGAAGCTCTCCTGGGTCCTCCGTCGCCCACAGGGCACAGGACAAGCAACCTCAACTGACACTCCTGTTTCCTGCCTGCCCGTAACCAACAACGGACCCACGCAGACCTCTCAGAGGGTTACGTTCCGCTCCGAGGTGGGATCCTGCCACGGGGGCCATTTCCAAGGGCCCAGGAGAGCAGAAGGGCGGGTCAGGACCCAAGTCGTAAACGCTATAGCTGTGTCATTCTGTCTCCAGGGACTGCAGAGAGAAGCAAGACCCCTTCCCTTTTTGCCTCACTCCCCACAAACTTTAGCCCTAGTGACCTGTCCATCCTGTCCCCGTGCGCTGCAGAGAAAGCACGTTGCCGTACAAACTCCTCTTCCACATGCCCTGCCTTAGACACTGCTTTCCAAAGGCCTGCGGGCTTCAGGGTGTTGCCCGGGGAGGCTCCGGGTCCGTAGAGGTCTACGGAAAAGGTTTCCATCCTAACCTCCAGCTGCCCTTGCTTATTAGCAAGCCTTGCAAGCTCTCCTGAGACTTTCTCTTTTTTCCCGCGTCATCATTCATTTCCGAGCTTTGTGCTGGACAAAGAAATGCAGACTCATTTCAAGCTGGAACGGACAGGAATGTTCCCTACCAGAATACCCCAAGCTTGCCAACCTGTGAGGAGCGGGGGTGGGCGAAGTGCCTGGCTTAATCGAGAGGGAACGCTGTGGATGCCAGAGGGCTGGTTCTGCCCGTGGGCGTGTCTGCCCGCCGCGGCTGGGCCAGAACAGACCCCACGGCTGGCTGCGTGTGATGACCTGGGGTGCGACAGAGGCCTGGGGGGTCTATTTATTTGTCTTGATATGAGTCTTGATATGATCTCATCGAAAACGAGGTGGGGGGAGCTTTGAGGAGTAAGTTATGCGTGCACGTGTCTGGGGCAGAAGAGGAATTTTTCTGGCTTGGGCAGTGGTCGGAGGCCCATCACATGAGTAGAAAAGCTAAACCGGTAGAAGCTGAGAGGCCATCGGCACTAGGTGTTTGTGAGGTACGGAGGCAGGCAGTATGCTTTGAGGTCCGCGGGTCAATCCGTGAAACAGGGATGGGCAGTGGCCAGGGCCCCCGACTCTGGCAGGCTCTTGGAAAGGGCCTCCTTGCCCGCTGGGCTCAGCAGGCGTCCAGCCCACGGCTCATCGTTCTTTTAGAAGCCCGTCAAAATGCTTTAAAATCAGAAGGTGAAAAAAGAACTCTCAGGCCCAGAACGTTTCAATACATGGTATTAATATATTGATCTGTACACCAACACAGCTGTAAGTAAGATCTGGTTTGTAAGCATGTTTCAGGCAGGAAAGGGCCCCTGAGTGCAAAGGTGCTCGGGCACAGGGAAGTCGTGAGTTGGCCTGGGTCAGCTGCTCGGAAGCCCCTCTGTGAGAACGTACGTGGGCGGCAGCGGCTGGGTGAGACCCGTCCGATGGGGACACTGCTGTCCCCCCAGATATGAGTGAAGGCCCCGAGCAGGCCCCTAGGCGGGGGCTGTCCACTCGCACTTCGGAGAACCTTTCCTCGCTTCCCCCAAATGATGGTGGGAGACGGTGGGTGTGGGTGCTGTGGTCCTGGGGCTTCCTACCGAGGATGGATGCCAATGTGGCCTCCTCACTGCACACGCCAGACCACGGGGCTTGGGAAATTCGGTTTACACGTCTGTGACACTTTGGGCAAAGAGCTTAACCTCTCTGAGCCTCAGCGACACTTTGGGCAAAGAGCTTAACCTCTCTGAGCCTCAGCTGCGAAACAGAGATAACACCATCTAGCTCAAGGGGCTTTTGAGATTAAATCAGACAGTGTATGTCAGTGTCCACACGGTGTCTGTGGCCAGAGCTGTTAGCCATGCCCCTCCCCCCCCACGCTGCCCCCGCAGGCCACCGGCCCCACTGGCTCTAGACGGGCCTGTTACTGGTGATGCTCTTGAAACCTCTTTCCTTGCCGACGTGGTGTTGTGAAGAATGCTTTTTATTGTTCTTTACTGGAAAAAGTTAAACTTGGCTGCTGTCTCCCAGTTCTTCTCCCTTGCCAACTAAGAATATCTTAAAAAGAAAAAGCCACTATGATCCAGTATTGCCTACCGCCACCACACTTTCCTAAAGAAGGGGTAACCTAACATCAAATAGGGGGCGCCTGGGTGGCTCAGTCGGTCCAGCGTCCAACTCTGGCTCAGGACGTGGTCTTGAGGTTTGTGGGTTCGTGTGCTGACAGCTCGGAGCCCGGAGCCTGCTTCGGATTCTGTGTCTCTCTCTCTCTCTGCCCCTCCCCCAGTCGCGCTCTCTTTCTCTCTCTCGAAAATGAATAAACATTAAAAAAATGGAAAAAAAAAAAAAGAACATACTATCACAATATAGAATGATCTGTCCTAAGACACAACAGTAGGTGACCTGACATGGACACGGACAGCCCCTCCCCCGGGCACGCACACACATCCCCACCCTGTACTTCCCTCTGGCTGCAAGCAGACTGAACCATATACACCGATAATGCCATGAACACAAGGTACGCCGCTGCCTAGCTGGGAAACCGAACGACCGGGCCTCGAACACTGCCTGCTATTTCTCATCGGCACTAGTTTAATGCAAGCCTTCAGGAAGAGTCCACTCTGCGCAGGGGCCCTGGCATGGAGCTCTGCCGGGGATGCAGAGGTGAGTAAGCCGAGGTCCCTGTCCCCTGGGAGCAGAGAAGGGAGAAGGCCGCGAAGGCCAACAGCAGGCAGCAGAAGAGCGGTCCTACCTGCACCGAGAGCCACAGGCTGCAGGCCTGCAGAGGCTGCACCCATCGCTGACTCTGGGGTTGGTCTGGACGCACAAGAAAGAGGTGACTTCCAGCCTTAGCCGGAAGGCACAGGCCTCGGAGGGAGGCCTAGGGACGGGAGGCGGGGGCGGGGCAGTGCCCTGAGGGCCAAGCTCAGGAGTTCGGGCTTTGTGCTCCTGGCGAGCGGGCGCCGCCCGCCGTGGGTCCCTGCGCCGCACTGTTCAAGAGCTGGCACCTCCTGAGCACCCACTGCGGCCCGAGCTCTGGGAGAAGGCTGTACTGGCCTTGCCTCCCTGGCGCTGCCTGACCGCCGTCGGACACACGTATGCTGATCACATCTCACAGATGAGACGAGCCTCTGGGGGGGGAGGTTTGCTCCAAGGGAGTCGGCGTGGCACCCAGATCTGCCCGATTGCGAGCCCGGGTCCCTCACACGCCCCACAAGGGGCTTAGGCTTCAGGAAGGCAGTGGGACTGGCAGAGGGACAGACTGAGGGCGGGGGAGGGCCCGGGGCAGAGAAGAGCCGAGGAAGCTATTAGCGCAGCCGGAACCCAAGGTCCCCGGGGAGGGTGGGGCAGCTGCGTGGGAGGAGGAGCAGTGTTCTGGAAGGGTCGCTGAGAGCATGCTGTGGCTGCGGAGTGGGGAGGGCGCCAGCAGGTCAGGCGGTGATCCCGGCAGAGGGAGCAGAGCGAGCTGGCGCTAACTGATGCCAGTGAGGAGGCTTCAGTGCCCGCAGAGAAAGCAGGGTTCACCGGGCTCTTGGAATAAGGGAAAATATAATATTTTAAAACTCCTTTTTTTAAGTTTACTTCTTTACTGGGGGGGGGGGCAGAGACAGAGAGGGAGACAGAGAATCCCAAGCAGGCTCTGAGCCGTCAGCATAGAGCCTGACGTGGGGCTCAATCTCATGAACTGTGAGATCATGACCTGAGTTGAAATCAAGAGGCTGCGCTTACCTGACTGAGCCCCCGGCGCTGTGCCCCAAAGCTCCTTGCTGACACCAAGAGACCGAGATCACCGACAGCTTCCAGGTCGTCTGCTTAGTCTTTACTCTGAATCTATCATTTCTGATGCCAAGTGTCCTGAGCGGACTGGGGGACACAACCTTCCGAGCTGGTTTTGGTCAAAAGCGAAGATGGCAAAAGTGTGGGGCCCCCAGTGCTGCGTGCAGCCCGCGATAAGCGAATGTCCCCCGGGGGCTCAAAGGAGGAGGGCATCCTGGGCATCAGAAGAAAGGACTTTAACAGGGCTTGCGTTTGAACACAAACGGGTATTCTCATGCACCACCGGAAAGCCCTTCATGAGCTCGTGGTGCATCAAACACTTAGGGGGCCCCTGCTGAATGCTGCTCCCCAGCCCCCTCCAGTGGGGAACAGAAGAAGAAAGAAGGCAGCCAACTCAGAGCAAACTGAGTCCATCCGGGCTTCTCATTACCGCATGTGGGCCTCACAACACCTGGACGTGGCTGATGGTTTAATTCCATCTTTAGAGATGAAGAAACTACGGCTCAGTGAGGAAGACGCAGAGCTGGGATTTAAACCCAGAGACTTTGGTCTCCGAATGCTCCTTCCTCCGTGCGCATAATTCCCGGGACCCAAGGGTCTGTAGAAAGTGATGGTGGCACTGAATGGTATTGAATTATCAGGTGAGTGAGTAACAGATCAGAGAGAGAAGGGCCTCAGGCGGGGAGCCTCAGGTCCATTCTGCAGCCCTTACTGGTTCACATCCATAAGAATGAAGAATCAGCTCCTTGATTTGGCCACACCAACCACCAAGCCAATAGAGCTTGATCTGCCCCTGGTGCCAAGCCCTGGGTCTGAGGCTTACTGAACCCACGGGGACCGAGGAACCAAGGGCACTCAGTGAAAACGACACGGTGGTCCAGACTTGACGGTCTCCTCATTGCTTTTCTGTCCCAGCTTACAGATGCTGTCTTGGCCTGAAGAAACGCTTCCACCAAACAACAAGACGAAGTAAGGAAATTTGTCCACATGCCCTGATTTCATGTATTTTTCCCTCTCTTCAAAGGTAAGAAAAGAAACTGCATATGTCCTCTTAAATAGTTGGCAGAAGTCTGCTAGAAAAATTGAATGCAAATACGTTTCAGCTCTCATAAAACAGAAGGCACTCTGGCGATGCCTCTACAGCCCGTCAAAACATGAACAGACTCATGTCCCTGAAGTGACTTGATGCAAGAGAATTGCAGAAAGAAACTGGAGCACAAACCTAATAAATTAGCATATGTAATAAAACGAAGCTACGAACCATAACAGAGATTAAAGAACTGGCCTCTTGGAATGTTTAGGTTCTTAAATCATCTAGGTTTTAATGGTCAAGGCCATTTATGAAAGAAATAAATATTTCCTTTTTTTTTTTTCTGAGAAAGAGTGAGTGAGTATGTGAGTGAGTGCAGGAGGGGCAGAGGGAGGAAGAGAAAGAGAGAGAGAGAGAGAGAGAGAGAATCTTAAATAGGCTCTATGCCCAGCTCAGAGCCCAATCTGGGGCTCGATCTCACAACCGTGAGATCCTGAGCTGAGCCAAAACCAAGAGTGAGATGCTGAACCGACTGAGCCACCCAGGTGCCCCAAGACTTCCCTTTTTAATGGTGATTACGAAAATGAATTTTTGAAAATTTGCTATCTGCAGTTTTGCACCAGAATTAAACTTACTGGTCTGTATGTCTTCCTGAGGTCATTTTCTTGTCCTTCTTGGATGGATCCCTGTTGTTTGATGCTGGCCGCCTGAGCAAGGCCACGCCAGGACTCGTAAGGGCGACAGAGGCGGGGGTGCCGGGGCCATTACCTTTGACCCAGCTTGACTTGCTGGTCATGTACAGCAGGCAGGACTTCCTTTCTCAGCCGAGGAGGTGATCATGGTCATCAATCTTTTTTGCTTTTCCACACTTACTGTCTGTTCCTCAGGAAACAGTTCCTGGGCGCCTGGTGGCTCATTCAGTTAAGCGTCTGACTCTTAGCTTCTGCTCAGATCATGATCTCGCAGTTTGTGAGTTCGAGCCCCGGACCAGGCTCTACGTCGACAGTGCGGAAATGGCTTGGGATTCTCTCTCTTCCCCCCCCTCTCTGCCCCTCCCTAGCTGTTCCCTCTCTCTCAAAACAAATACATAAAAACTTTAAAAAATTAGTTCCTGATCCCGACTGGAAACATTTCTCCCCTGTTGGCAGTAGCTGGGGCCAGGCTCACATCTACAGAAGCCTGGTGGGCGCTCCCTGGGGAAGAGGTGGCGCCCGGCAGCCTCGGTGATCCTGGTAAATGTAAGGCCCTCCTTGTCACTGCCCTGCTGACACCTTCCCACGTGCCCCCTGTGTCAAAGCGGAAGTTCTCTGCACGGCCCTGTGTCACCTTCCCCACGGCCCTCCCCTTTGCCACGTTGCTCTGGCCACCCTGGCTCTTTAACTGCTCCTTAAACCTGTCCAGGTCCTTTCCAACATCAGGCCTTGCTTGTGTTCCTCTGCCTGGAAAGCCCTTCCTTTCAATCTTTGACTTTTTCCTTTCTGCCCTTCGGGTCTCAGTCCAGGGGACACGTGGCCAGAATGGCGGCTGAGGAGACCTTCCAGGACTCACCCTCCTCTCAGCTCCCTCCCATCACTGCCCTGCCTCACCTTCTTTTGAGCCCTTATCTCTATCTGACATCTTCCCCTGAACTTGTTTACATCTTTCTCAGCCTTCTCCTCCAACAGAAGGTAAATTCCACGAGGCAGGGAACTTTTCTCTCTTTTCCCTGCTGTGTTGCAGCTCTTGGAATAGTTCAACAATTATTTGTTGAATAAATGGCAAATGAACAGGGATTCAGACTCCAGAGCTTTAAACTTTCTTTATTGTCTCCTGTAAGTACTGGTGAGCCCGTAGACCTGGCAGATCCATTCATTCCTTCACTGGAGGGAAAATTAAGGACCTTCTTTTCTCGATACATCTTCCTGTCTCCCAAATAACTAGGGAATATTTGTCCCAACATCATTTATCAAGAAGTGCTCTTTTTCCAAACGTGGGTGGGAGGTGGGTGGGAATCATGAGATAAATCATGAATTAAATTTTAATATATTTTAGGCCATACTTCTGGACTATTCATTATATCTTATATCACTATCTCACAAATTTAATTACTATGCCTTTTTTATGTTTTTTTTATGTTTTTATGTTTATTTTTTTAAATTTACTTATTTTGAGAGAGAGAGCGAGCACAAGCAGGGGAGGGGCAGAGAGAGGGAGAGAGAGAATCTCTATACCATCAGCACAGAGCCTGACATGGGGCTTGAACCCATGAACTATGCTGAAATCAAGTCGGATGCTTAACTGACACCCAGGTGCCCTTTCTATTTTATTTTTTAAAGTAGACTTCATGCCCAGCACCGAGCCCAACTCAGGGCTTGAACTCACAATGCTGAGATCAAGAGTTGGATGCTTAACCGACTGAGTCACCCCTAATTACTGTGAGTTTAAAGCACACTGTAATATCTTAACACAAGGGTCATCCATTAGTTTTCTAAACATTTCTCAACTATTCTTAACTTTTTTTCCTATGAGATGATTTTTGAATCCATTTGAAAAGTTAAGAAACATCTGGTTCAGATGTTGATTTGACCAACATTAAACTTCTACCCTAATTTTGGAAGAATTCACTTTACATTATCTTTCCTTCCATCAGACTGCTAGGTTTCCTGGAGAACTGCAGTTTTCTTAAGTTTTAAGAAATTGTATATATGTATATATATATGTATATATATACATACATACAATTTGTTTCCATTTTATGTGCTCTCCCCAACTTCCAAACTTGGTTTGCTAAACTAGAAACCCGATATGAGGAGTCGTAATGTCAATCCTAGAATTGACACTTGAGCTGTTCTTATGTAATTATGCTGAACGATGTGGATTTACGAATGTACATGCTACTAACAGACCTTTTCTTCGAACAGAATGGGTTTTTATCTTGCATTTATTTGTGCTCAAGCTTACTTGCTCTTTATGTCTCAGGTAAATGTTCGTGATCTCTGATCTCAGCCAGGCCTTCCTTGCTGTGTGGGGATCCTTTCTATTTGTCCACACTGTTTCCTTTCCCATTCTCTGCCAGAGCTATTTCAAACCTTGAAATTTCAATTCTGCTACCCCCCTCACCTTCAGAAGACAGATTTGCCTTCTAGGTCATAGAGTGGGAGAAAAACACAGAACATAAAACTTCTCCAACTTCCTGACATCACATTTATGCACTTACTCGTATCTGGACCAAATCTGTCTGCTATTCCAGTGCTGACGCCCCATCTGTTTTCTGGACCCCATTCTCCCCCATTCCCCTGAATCTCTTCTTGTTGGGCAGGAAGTCATTGTTTCCCTACAAGAATAATGCACTGCTTGGTGAACTGCACTGATAGACCCTTGGCTGCCTGTTCAGTTTTCCCGTAGGATCAAGGATGGAAAGCACAATTGCTGGATCAAATGCTATGTGCACTTCCATTGCTCGGAGCTACCCAGTTACCAGTGCTGCTAACATGTGCCCCCACTATCTGTGTCTATTAGACTGCCTCTTCCCCTGAACTCTTACCGACTTTAGTTATTGTTCCTTTCAAGCGTCCAATTTGTTAGGCAAAGTGACATTTCGTTATTTCAATTTGTGTTTCTGTTGCTTGTCTAAACGAATGACGAACATTGCCCTGTTCATGGCTGTCTTCCCAGAGCCTCACTGTGCACTTGCTGAACGGGAAAGATGAATGTGCAAACCATATGCTAAGTTCTGGGCTAGGTGCTATATTGAATACAGCTGAAATACAGATGAAGGTGAATATTTTTTTTCACATACTTATTGGTGGTCATTCACATTCTTTCTCTTCCATCCTTCCTTCCTCCTCCTCCTCCTTTTTTTTTTTTTTTTTTTTTTTTTTTTTTTTTTTTTTTTTTTTTTTNTTTGGTGAATTGCTTGCTTATGTGCATTGCCCTTTTATCTATTAGCGTTATGAAGTAATTAATTCTCTGCCCATTATATATACTATATATATATATATATATATATATATATATATATATATATACCATTGAGTATTCCTAGTTGAGTATATGAGGGTTTATTTCTGGGCTCTTGATTCTGTTTCATTGATCTATATGTTTCTGCTTAGGCTAGTGCCATACTATTTTCACATCAAGAAGTGCAATGCGTCCAGTTTTGTTCTTCTTTCTCGGGACTGGTTTGGCTATTTGGGGTCTTTAGTCATTTCATACAAATTTTAGGGCTGCTTTTTTCCTTTTCTGTGAAAAATGTTATTGGAATTTTGATAAAATTTTGATAGGGACTGCATTTATTCTATAAATAGATTTGCATAGTATGAACATTTTAACAATATTAATTCTTCTGATCCATGAACATGGGGTATTTTTCCATTTGTTTGCATCTTCTTCAGTTTATTTCATCAAAGTCATAATTTTCAGAGTGCACATCTTTCACTTAGTTGGTTCAATTTATTCCTAAGCATTTATTGTTTTTTATGCTAATATGAATGAGATGATTTTATTTCTTTTACAGATGTTTCTTTGTTAGTATTTAAAAACACAACTGACTTCTGTGTGTTGATTTTGTATCCCACAAATCTACTGAATTCATTGGTTAGTGCTAACAGTTTTTTGGTGGAGTGTTTAGGGTTTTCTCTGTACAGGATCATATCACCTGCAAACAATGACAATATTACTTCTTCCTTTCCAAATTGGATGCATTTTATTTCTTTTTCTTGCCTGATCATTCTGCACAGGACTTTATGTACTATACAGAAAAGGAATGGTAAGAGTGGGCACCTTTGTAAAAGAGGAAAAGCTTCCAGTTTTTCACCACTGAGTATGATGTTAGCTGTGGGCTTGTCATCTGTGAGGCATGTTGAGGTATGTTCCTTCTATATATGATTTGTTGGGAATTTTTATCATGAACGCGTGATGAATTTGGTCAAGTGCTTTTTCTGTATCTACTGAGAGGATCAAGATTTTTATCCTCATTATATTAATGTAGTGTATTATATTTATTGGTTTGCATATGTTGAACCACCTTCGCATCCCAGGGATAAATCCCACTTGATCATGGTGTATGATTCTTTAATGTGTTGTTGAATTCAGTGTGCTAATGTTTTGTTGAGAATATTTGCATGTATATTCATCAGGGATATTTGTCTGTAGTTTATAGTGCCCTTATCTGACTATGGTAAAAGGGTAATGCTGGCCTCCTAAAACCAGTTTGAGAGTACTTCCTCCTCTTAAAGTTGTTGCAAGATTTTAAGAAGGACTGGCATTAATTCTTCTTTAAATGTTTGGTAGAATGAACCGCTGTGCCATCTGGCCCTGGAGTCTTCTGTTTTAGGAGGCTTTTGATTACTGATTCAGTACTCATTATTATCTATTTAGATTTTCTATGTTGAATCACGATTTTTCTTCATGATTCAGTTTTGGTACGTTGTGTGTTCCTGGAAATTTATTCTTTTTTTTTCTAGGTTATCCAGTTTGTTGGCATGTAATTGTTCATAGTATTCTCTCATGGTACTTTGTATTTCTATAATATAGGTTGTAATGTCTCCTCTTTCATTTCTGATTTTATTTGAGTCTTTTCTCCTTTTTCTTAGTCTAGCTAAAGGTTTGTCCATTTTTTTACCCGCAAAACCAGCTCTAGTTTCATTGATCTTTTCTTTTTTTAAAATGTTTGTTTGTTTGTTTATTTATTTATTTTGAGAGAGAGAGAGGGAGAGGGGGAGGGAGAGAGAACAAGAGCACATGCATGGGGGAGAGGCAGAGAGAGACAGAAGAGAGAGAATCTCAAGCAGGCTTCGGGTTGTCAGTATGGACCTTGACGCAGGGCTCAGTCACACCAACAGTGAGATCATGACCTGAGCTGAAATCAAGAGTGGGGTACTTAACTGACTGAGCCACCCAGGTGCCCCTTTTTCTTTTCTGTTCTTTTCTTTCAGTATTTTGAATACATCATTCCACTCCATCTTGGCCTGTAAGGTTTCTGCTGAGAAATCTGCTGATGGCCTTATGAAGATTCTCTTATAAGTGGTAAGTTTGTTTTTTTGTTTTTTTGTTTTTTAATCCTGCTGTTTTTTGGATTCTCTTTTGGTCCTTCATTTTTGTTAGTTTTAGCATTATGTGTCTTGGAGAAAATATTTTTGACCTTTTTGGGGACTTATGAGCTTCATTACCTTGGATGGTCAAATCTTTCCTCAGATTTGGGAAGTTTTCAACCATTATTTTTTTAAGTATGTTTTTTGCTCCTTCTACCTCTCTTCTCTTTCTTGGTCTCTAATAATTCACAGATTGCTTCTCTTGGTGGTATCCCATAGTTCATAGGCTCTCTTCACATTTTTTTCATTCTTTTTCCTTTGTTCTTCTCTGGTTGGATACCTTCCAAGGTCCTGTCTTATAGTTCACATATTCTTTCCTCTGTTTGATCCATTCTGCTCTTGATACTTTCTACTTCAGCTTTCATGTCATTCATTGTCTTCTTCAGCTCCAGAATTTGTTTGATTCCTTCTTATGATTTCTGCCTCTTTGTTAAACTTCTCATTTTGTTTTATGCACTGTTTTCCTAACTTTGTTGAATTGACTTTCTGTATTTTCTCATGGCTCACTGAGCTTCCTTTAAATGCTAGTTTGGGTGCCCGGGTGGCTTAGTCAGTTGAGCATCTGACTCTTGATTTCTGCTTAGGGCATGTCCCAGGGTCGTGGGCTTGAGCCCTGCATCAGGCTCTGTGCTGAGTGTAAAGCCTGCTTGGGATTCTCTTTTCTCCTTCTGCTCCCCACTTGCATGTGCTTTCTCTTTCTCTCCAATAAACAAACAAACAAATACATAAGTAAATAAGCTGTTTTTTTTTTAAATGTTTTATTTATTTCTAGGAGAGAGAGAGAGACAGCGTGAGCAGGGGAGGGTCAGAGAGAGAGGGAGTCACAGAGTGAAACAGGCTCCAGGCTCTGAGCTGGCAGTCAGCACAGAGCCCGACGCGGGGTTCGAACTCATGAACCGCGAGATCATGACCTAAGCAAAAGTTGGACGCTTAACCGACTAAGCCACCCAGGCGCCCCTTAAATAAGCTGTTTTGAATTCCTTGTCAGGTAAATCACAGATCTCCATTACTTTGGGGTCAGTTACTGGAAGGTTATTATGATCCTTTGGTAGTGTCATATTTCCTTGATTTTTCATGTTCCTTTAGTCTTGTGTTGCTGTCTTTGCATTTGATTGGAGTCACCTCCTCTAATCTTTACCGACTGACGTGAGGAGAGAAATATCTTCCATCAGCCTTAAGAGGGATTCTGAGGCCTTCTCAGACCTTCTAAGGATACTCCTGCTCTCCACTTCTTCCTCCCTCCTGAGGCAGAATTCTTAAGTTTGTATGCCTTCTCTCAGTTCTGCAGTGCTGGGTGCTGACAGCCTCCCTTTTGCTTTCCCAAAGGCAGTGCTGTTATCAAGTCTGTGGCCTCTCCCTTGCTCACAGGTTCAGTCCTGCTTTGTGCACATGCTTACTAGCCATCTGCCAAAGCTTGCTCTTATTACAGCCACTGGAAATGCACATAGGGATCCAGTCATGGGGTGGGGATGTTTGTGGGTAAGACACACAGAGCACGGGGGAGGGGGGGGAATGTCTGTGGGTGGTTGGAGGAATCTGTAGATGAGGTGTCCTAGTGGTGAGCAGGCCTCTAGATGGAATCCAGGGGGCAGTTAACAGGATCTGAGTCCATTTGATACATTCTGAGCCCTGGCTGCTGTTCTTATAGCTGTTCACCATCCCCTACTCATGTAGCTTATGACTCAGTATTCTGGATGGGGCAAGCAAAAAATGGATCTCTTTAGTAGTGTCCTGCATCTGGGTAAGCAGGGTGTTCACTCACATGCTCTTACTTTCCCTCATGGGAGAAACCATGGGCAATGTGCCACACTGGGGGACGGGTGAGGTGGGTAAAGTGAAACTATCACTTCTACCCTCTCCAATGTGTCCAGTCTTGGGTTTGTTTTTGCTCCAACAGTGTGTTGGAACTTCTCTGATGGACTCCTAGATTTCCACATTCCTACTGCATGTGTGTAATTGTCTAGGTCAGTGTTCCCTAGGGGCTTCTAGACCATGGCTGAGAGGGGCTGCAGTTGGCTCATGGGACACATCAGGTCCACAGCTGGGGCTGGGGTCCGTATTCCTATTACTTGATGCATAAGCGAGTGAGACTCATCCTGGGACTCTATCCAAATCATTTTCATCCTTTCCAGTTTTATGGAGAGCAGCACACAGTTTTCATCAAATTTCTAAAGAGATCAGCAAACCTCAAAAGGCTAACAGCTTTTATTGTTACTTTACTGTTACCCATTACTGTTGAGTTTTTATCTTCCTATTTATCAGCTATTCTTCACTCAATATTTATGAATTTCCTACTATATGTTAAATGCCAATCTAGGAATTTATTGAAATAATTATGTTTGCTCCCTTTAATCTGTGTATTTAATGAAAAATATTAATGGGTTTCTTAAAATTGATGTGATTACATTCCTAGACAAAATCCTACTTGGCCAGTGTACATTATTATTTTAATATGCAGTTGGAAACCATTTGTTAACATATTAATAATTTTTGAATGTTTATCAGCCAATGAGATAGTATGTAAATTTTTGGTGGTATGTGATCTTTGGGTTAGACTCAAAGTGTTTAAATAAATAAATAAAGTGAGCTTGTATACCTTTAATTTTTTAATGTTAAATCATATGGGAGTAATTAGTATCATGAATGATTAATGGATTTTATTGGCAAGATTACGGGGACTATCTTCTTTGTGACAATAATTCTTTGACCACTTTGCCCATTTTTTCTGTCTGGGTTTTATAGTTTGTTTTGCTCATTTACTTCTTTTAAAATACTCAATATTTAAAAAATCATTACAAATATCAAGTAATTCGCCTATAATTTTAAATAAATCTTAAAGACACACATGCTTATTTTTCAAATGTATGTACATGTTATTTTGATTAACAAGATAAACATTTATGCAAAACCATTTATGCAAAACCATTTGCATTCATAACTCATCATATATTGATTTGATCAACAGTAAAATATTATGATATTCAAGACATTTTTGATATTTACAATGAGTTCCCATTCAGGAAAAACTCTCTAGGTGCTTTGAGATGAATATCCTTTATCAGAATTATCTAGTCCGTGGAGAGTGTTTTTTTTTTTTTTTTTAATGGACTATATGTTGAATGTTTCCAAGGGCCATTTTGGCACCAGTGGGATTATCACATGTTTTTAAAAAACAGTATTTACTAAGCAATTTATTAAATCAGTGGGGTGTCCTGCTATTAACTCCAGTTTTGCATTCTCAGAATAAATGTATTAGTTGTGTGGGCATGCGATTCTAATATTGCAACATTTAGTTTGCTAATATTTTATTAAGGATTTTGGTATTTGTGTTGGTAGGTCAGACCGGTATATATTACTTTTCATATTCTCTCCACCCAGAAATGTTTTCCAGGAGCACAATCCTACTCCTTCGTACCTCCTATGGCCCTGTTTCCCCCCAGGTCATCCTACTTTCGAGCTTTTGTGGGCCTAGAACTCTGAACCAGTGCCTTGTTTTTTAGACTTTTCTATTTGCAACCTTCTAGAGCAACTCTGCCTTTCTCTCTTCAAACCACAGCCGTCCTATGTCCCATTCCATTGCTGTGGCTGAGGCAACCTGTTTTTCTTGGCCTTTCAGATAATACCTACATTTCACAGGGACGTTAAGGAATCTTCGCACTGGATTCTGGACAATCTTTCTCTAGTGCTTAGTTCATCTTCTGCCGAAAGAAGATGATGTTTTGCTGAAACCCTGGTGATCCAGGAGAGAACTTGGAACTCTTCCCAGGCAGGAAGGCCCCTCCCCCCACACACAGGATATGGTTGTGGGAGTCAGTGATGCCAATGACATCCTGAGTGATATGGAACCTTCTTCCCTGTTCAAGCACCGTGGATAAGAGCTGTAGCTCTCAGTGGACAGCTAAGGCTTCTTTCTCCCACCCACCCCCACCCCCCGCCTCCTCCAACTGGGGCAATAGTTAAATGGAAAGTTAGAAAAGTGGTGCTAATTCTTCAACAGGCACAGATCTATTGAGACCAGTCACTTGTAAGATACAAGTCAGTATCTAACACTATATTCTCTCTGGCATCAACTGAAGAGGAAGAAACTCCTCTCAAATAGAATATGACTTGGAACGAAAAACACTGAATCCTTATGTTACAGGGTGAGTTATTTTACAGGGGCGAGACCCATGCGGACACACTTGACTTTATGTCAACACCAATATCAACAAAAAGTTTTTCACAAGCACGTTAAACTTCAGAAGCCCAAGGCTCTAGGTTTCTGGAACAGTTAACAGATCTGTCTCCTTGATCATGACCAGGACTGTGTTTCCCTTGGTGTTAGTCACTGGGGAGCAGCCAGGAGAAGATACACAAATTTGTCTCTTGTTTGGGGAGAAAGTCATTTCATAATTCAGGGAAGTCTTAATACTTTAATGAAAATTATTTCAAGAAACTACAAATACGGGTGACATCTGCAGGTCTGGGACTCCCTTGTGAAAGTGAAGCACAGTGGTCCAGCTACTGAGAATAATGACAAACAAAGCCACTTGAAATAAAATGCTTTTAAGACACTGGATATACGAATTTGCCTATAATGTAAGAATTTACTAATTTGGGCCTTCAACAGACACTCCGATTCCAAGAGCTTGACCCATGGAACGTTATTTTGTCGTACAAACAGTGTCATACATGATACTATGTCAGGAAACAAAAATCCATCTAATCCATTACATATCTAGAACCATGGGAGTTTGGAGCCCGAAGGGGACTTGGGGACCACTGCTCCAAAGCCTGGAAAGATTAGGGGTTTATGGGAAAGATTAGGGGGCTACAGCCCCCGAATGTAGTCTCCCAACTCAGGCCAGGAGTTCTTGGCCATTCTTCTGCTCCTTCTTTCAGGAATGCTGCCCTTGCATACCTAGAGGCAGACAGTTCTAAGAACCGCCTTGGCCAGGACTTTCTCCCAGAACCACTGGCATGGCCATCTGGCCAGTGGTAGACAAGAAGTACGTGCTCACTCCTGGGCTCGAAGGGTTTCATGGTTTGTAGTACTGACCACTGAGGCTTGATGGAACAGGATGACTTAAAACGACTCTTTGGGAATCCAGTTCCCGAGAGGTTTCTGGGCTGGCCCCACGCTCTGCAAGCTTGTTCTATGGCTGGTTAAAGTGCAGATGGTGCTGACCATCCCCCACCAGCCACCGAGATGACAGGTCTGCCTACAGCAAAGGGCTGACTCCAATCAAGATAAAGCATGTTTCAGGGGCGCCTGCGTGGCCCATCCAGTTAAGCATCTGACTTTGGCTCAGGTCGTGATCTCACAGTTCGTGAGTTCGAGCCCCACGTCGGGCTCTGTGCTGACAGCTCAGAGCCTGGAGCCTGCTTCGGATTCCGTGTCTCCCTCGCTTTGCCCTCCCCTGCTCATGCGTGTGTGCTCTCTCTCTCTCAAAAATTAAGTAAACATTAAAAAACTTAAAAAAAAGATAAAGCATATTTCTAAAACGGTTCTTCTGCTGTTGGATAGAATTCTGAAGCCCCAGCTCCCACATGGCTGTCATACTAAGGACACTGAAGAGCCACTGATGTCACGTGTCTGTGGGGACTGGCGCATTACTCCGCTTTGGCTCCTGGGGAGCAGGGCCAGCCGTGGAGGCAGGGGCAGTAGTGTCTGAGCAAAGCCCTCTCCGAGTGAGGCCAGGCTCCTCGCAGGAAGGCAGAGGCCATTAGCAGCCAATCGGGCACCTGGATATCCTCCCTGCCTACGCCGTCACAACACTGAAGTACTTGTGAACTGCGGACTCTACCTTTCTCCTGTTTGGTTACTGGCCTGGTCTGGTCTCACCTCGAAGCAGACCCGAGACAGGGATTTAGTTCGTTTGGGAGGTGGTCCAGGGAAACAGTGATGGGGAAGGAGGAAGCGGGGCAGGGGTGGGAAGGGGGCCAGTGAGGACCGCTCAGCAGCGTGGGCGCCTAGAGCTCAGGGTGCTGGGGAGGCTCAGGGAGTCAGTGCAGCTCTGCCCCAGAGTCATCAGGCCGGTGGAGGCCAAACAGCTGGTGTTTACTCCCTTCTCCTCAGTCACCGGTTACGGGCGCTCGCAGGCAGTGTTCGCTCTCCCACCTCCAGCCTGCCCTCCATGCAGGGAGAGGGGCTCCTGCCGCATCAGAGGCTCTCGGGCAGTTAAGACTTTGGGCCACTGTGCGGTACAAACTAGTTGTGGTTGGATCACAGGTGGAGTCACGGTTATTATTTTTTATTTTTATTTTTTTAGTTCTATTTTTTTTTATTTATTTTTTATTTATTTATTTATTTTTTTTACAAATAGTTTATTGTCAAATTAGTTTCTACATAACACTCAGTGCTCATCCCCAAAGTGCCCTCCTCCATGCCCATCCCCCCCCTCCCCCCCACATCCATCAGTCCTCAGTTTTTGTCAGCATTCAAGAGTCTCTCATGGTTTGCCTCTCTCCCACGGTTATTATTTTTTTTAAGTTTATTTATTTTGAGACAGGCAGAGAGAGTGCAAGGAGGGGAGGGGCAGAGAGAGAAGGAGAGAATCTAAAGCAGGCTCTGTGCCATCAGCGCAGAGCCCGATGCAGGGATAGAACTTACGAACCACGAGATCATGACCTGAGCTGAAATCAAGAGTCAGACGCTTCACTTACTGAGCCACCCAGGTGCCCCAGATTTAGTCACAGTCATTCTGATCCTGAAGGTGGGAACCCAGGGCATTCTGATGCTGTGTCTTCCTGCTTACACTCTTCATCGCATGCCAAAGCCTGGTGTGGTTACAGACCTATGCTCCACATGCCAGGTGCTGACTGCAAATAGGTGCAGAGCTGTTCCCTCAGTCCCAGCAGACAGATGTGACCTCACAGCAGTGAAGTTTCTTTTCTTTGAGGTTGTTACAGGGGGTGTGATATTTGCCAGGCTCCTGCCATGTGCTCAGCCCTAGGCTGCATAACTCAACCCTTACAGCTCTATTACTGGGCGTGGTTATCCTCATACTACACATGAGGCCAAGACTGTTTATCCAATTGACACTGAAGCCCTGGGATGGGTCCCAGGGATCAACTGAAAAACAAGACAGGTGTGGGCCCGAGCGTGGTGTTGGGAGCCAGCTCAGGGCCTGGAGGGACGGGGGAGCAGCGGGAGGCAGGATACACTGGCTTGTTTGAAGCCCCGGCAGTGAGTTAGGACATCAACCAAAATTCACAGAGTTTGCAAACTGCATGGCTGTGATTCAAACTGTGTCTAATCTGGAAGCCTAATTCCTACATCTTTCTGCTTCGAAATGATATTGAAGATATAAACCTGTATTTCTGTTTTCCATCTCTTAGCCCCCTGCCTGATGGGAAAAATGTGTGCCAATACCTTTTTTGTCTTCTTATGTGGATTTTTACATACAACAAGTGATAAACTGATGGATATTTGAATGCACTCATTCGTGATAGGCTGGGGAGAGATTTAAATTTTGAGACACTGACATATCTGGGAGCTTGAATAAAACCTAGTGCTTTCAACAATGCTCCTAGTTTCTTGCTCGGCGAGGCACGGGGAAGGATGGGGGGCTAAGAGTTTTGCCCCCTGGCTCCCCCTTTCCCTGTTCACTCTGCCCGGGAGAACCGAGCGCAGAGTGGTGGCGGTGCCTCCAGAAGGTGAAGCCTGTTGGCTGATGAGGGGCGGGAGCGCATGGCTCATCGCGGCCTCGAATGCTGGAACAGCAAGAGTGTTTGCAGCCTCGTGAACACCAGGCAGCAAAGCCGGTAGGGTGCGGAGCCATTGTAAGAAATAATGCGATGTTCTTCAGTTGCCATCCGGCTCTCAGTTCTGGCAGACAAGTGGGACCGGACTGGGGTTCAAGTGACAGAGAGGAGCACAGCCCATTACCATTGAGGAGGAAATGGCTGGAGCCCACATTCTTGGGAGGGGCTGCCTGTGAGGCCCACGCTCCATGCTCCAGCGCACAGGCATGCCAGCCGAAAGACGTGTGCACTGTCCACAGGCAGAGGACCTGATAGATTTACGAGAACAGGGACTCAGTGGATATGGAGGGTGGGATGGGAATGAGTGAAAGGCAGTCTGAGCCACTGGGGGGTTCAGGGGCTCAGCCATGGGAGATGGCGCCCACATCCTTCCGGGCCTGCTCTCGGCCGTCTGTGGTCATTCCTGGCTTGGCCCGGCTTCTCCACAGCACCCACCTGCACTATGGGGCTGGGCTCTAACAGCCTGGGTGTTGAGCAGGCGAAGGGGGCTCACTCCCCCATTCACATGGGCTGCCAGTAACTTGTTAGCCCATACAATGTACTCTCAGAATAGGGGAAAAAACTGACCGCAAGTGCAAAGAAATCGAGGTGTTTCCAGGCGAGATCTTATCCGAGTTACAGAAGAAGCGGCGCGCTGAAAGGGAAGGAGGCTGTGATGTGAGGCCAAGCAGATGCGCGAGGTAGCCCAGCTCTGAAACTTACTAGCGAACAAGCCTGTTTCCTCCTCTGCACCCACTTCCGACGGCTTTCATGAAATGAATGAACTAAAATAAGCAAAGCCCCCAGCACAGAGGAGGCCCTCAACAAACGTTAGCTTCTTCCTCTTCCAGTGGAAGCCGCAGCGCTATCTCGACTCTAGTGTGGCCAAGTCTAGCACGGATGTGCTTTGAGAAGCTGTGGAGGGAAGGATGGGGGTGGAGCACTGACTGGGGGGCAGGGGGCCCGGGACCCCCTTTCTACCAGGGGTTCTTCCTGCTGTGGTTTCTAAGCAATGCCCGTGGCGCTCGATGGGGGTGGGGCTGGGGGACTTCTAACTGTTTAAAACACCAGGATGCCGCACGGGGTTTGTTTGGCACACCCCAAACAAACACACACCCAAAGCTCCACATCGCAGAGCTCAATGGTGCAGAAGGCCACTTTCAGCACAAGGACCATGGGTTGAAGCTTCAGCATTGACTAAAAGAGGGACGGCTAGATGTTCTCAACCCACAGGCAAAATTCTTAATGGACAGGGCAGGGGCGGGAGGGAACATGGTCCTTTACCAACATGAGGGACCGTGAGCATTGAATTATAGGCTTGAGGGCGCCTGGGTGGCTCAGTTGGTTAAGCATCCAACTTCTGCTCAGGTCATAAACTCATGGTTTGTGAGTTCGAGCCCCACATCAGGCTCTGCTATCAGCACGAAGGTTGCTTTGGATCCTCTTTTCCCCTCTCTCCGTGTGTGTCTCTCTCCCACACAAAAATAAATAAAAACATTACAAAATAAGTAAATATGGGCACCTGGGTGGCTCAGTCGGTTAAGCGTCCGACTTCGGCTAGGGTCATGATCTTACAGTCTGTGGGTTCCAGCCCCGTGTCAGGCCCTGTGCTGACAGCTCAGAGCCTGGAGCTGCTTCAGATTCTGTGTCTCTCTCTCTGCCCCTCCCTTGCTCGTGCTCTGTCTCTCAAAAACAAGTAAATATTAAAAAAAAATAAATTATGGACTCGAAAATAAAGGGCTGTCTTGTGAAGGATGGTTAGCCCAAGGAGGGGACAAGGTTCAGGAGGCCTGGGACGTGCATGGCCCCTTTCCTGCATGAACCACTCAGGGCCAAACAGCTGGGGTTTCCGGGGCTCTCCCGTGCGCGTGGGACAGGCATCTGAGACAGCTCGCGGGGGGCCCAGCACACTTCTGCACAAGTACACAACCTTCCCCGCGCCCGGCTGCACGAACCACACCGTCTGCAAGTGCTGCGCGGCGCCTACCTTCTTCAGCTCCTCCTGGACGTCCTGGCCATTCTCTTCGGGGGACAGACAGTCCTTGTGGCTCTGGGGTTCCGCCTTGGGCTCCGACTCCTGATCGTCCCCCGAGGATGTCTCCTTCTCACTCACTTTCACTGCTAACTCGTACAGCCTGTTTCTCAGTTTTTCTTCCGTGGCGGCCCCACGGCCCCGAGGGTGCAGAGCCCCGTTGCTGATGTCGGTCTCCGACGGGTCTCCGGACGCCTACGTGCAAATCAGAATCACGAGCTGAGGCCTCGTCTGCCACACCCCTGTTGCTGGTTCCCCTCGCCTCCCTGGGAAGCACGGCCCAGGAAAACCAAGCTCTCTTACGTGACCTGCTTTCCCTGCGGGTGGCCTTTTCCTTTCCACTTTTACTTTCTCAAATACATGCAACCTAACGTTTCGTTAAAGGCTTCATGCAGGTGAGCGTCTGTGCTCAGAAACGTGCTGGAATTCAGTGTTTGCTTCCCGGGTGCCCACTGGCAGCCCTGTGTGGGTAGCAGGAGGCTGAGATGCCTGGTCGGTGGCTCCCTGGTGGAGGGGACGCACTGAAACCCAGGGGCTAAGTGTCCTGGTGGTGAGTGCAGAGAATGGGGTTGGGGAAGGATGCTGTGATGGGCCACTAAGGGGCACTTCCTTCAGGGCTGGAAGGTGGGGGCAGCTTTCTCGTGGAAGTGGCCATGCAAAGGTGCAGCAGTTACTGAGCTAAAAGGGAGACAGGGAAGCACAGCATTCTGGGCAAAGGGCAAAGACTGTGAGATGGCGCGAGGTCCTTGTACGTAGGTAAGCAATACTGTGTGACCTTCCCTTGATAAGTGCACTCCCCGCTTAATAATGACAGCTTTGGCTCCTACCATCCATTTGGTGGATACCTCTGAAGCTTCTTCTGGGAGTAGATTCCTGAACACATGGAGATTGTGACTCCCGCTCTGTCCTTGGCCTTAAGGTGGACAGATGTGTATGGAATTTTAACAAGATAACCCTCAGCAAACCATCGGGGTCCATTAGACCAAACTTTAGTTCTTAAATTTCTCTTTGAGTTGCTCTATTTATAAGGCTTGACATTTTATTCCCTTATTCTTTCTTGAAGGGTTTCTTAAGAACAAAGAGAAAATTTACTGATTTTTAAAAAATAAAATAAGACTCATTCTATTTTGTAATTACTATGTGGGTTCATTGGACCCTCTCATAAATCTATGGTACATGACAGGATCTTTGTGATCTTATTTTTCCCATCCTTTGAAATATTTTGCTCTTTCATCGTCCTGGGAATTATCTTTCATCATTACTCATCAATTGTTCCCAATTAGGCTAAAAGACACCAAAACACTAAAACGGAAGAATGGAATTGCCTGGAAGGATATTCAGTAATGAAATAAATCATCACCATTTTGAGTCTGCTTTTAGCTCACTGCATACAGTTGAGAATTCAAAATGTTCCATAACTGCAGAGAGAAGAAAAGTGATAGAGAACGCCATTTCGCCATGATTAGATGACTCAGGGGATTAATTCAAAGAGGAGAGATCTTCAGATGCTAACAGTGATGGTAAGTTGATTGTGTAAGTAAAATCTCAGCCCAAGGGTCTTCAGACGATAGTGCCTCAAGGTGAATATCCTCAAACTGAAGAATCGATGAGGAAATAATGTATTTATAAGGACAAACGGAAATATGGTATTTTCACGCAGTTAGTCATTCAACAGGAAGAGCTTCATCATATAATATTTTATAGTAAGAATCTGGACCATCTTGCTATATGTGTGACAGATTCTTTAATTCTTTGTGATGGTTGTGCATCAAATTTACCAAACAGTTATACTGGACAGATGTGAAAGGCAGCTGTCTACATAAAGGAAACAGATGACGTAGAATTGAAAAAAAAAAAAAAAAAGAGCCACTGGATTGATAAAAGAAAAAGCATCCACTGGAAATGACTATTTTCCTGGTCCTGAGCAGAATCAGTGATGAGCTGGGCTCATGGGAGGTGACCAGTTCTCCCAGTGTGCTTGAGAATTCGGAATTCTTTTGTCTGGGGATACAAGGAAGCTAAATGGGAAGAATGGCCTCTGAGTAGGTTCTTGAAAGACGAGGGAAATTTTAGTATGTAGATGTGGGCCCAGGCACTCTTGATGAGGAAGCAGCATGGCCAGTAAGACCCAGGGTGCATGAGATCACTTGGTGTGGCTGCCGGCATAAGGCTCAGGAATGGGAGAGTAGGGGGTTTGGAGGGAGGGGCAAATGGGCGTGGGTCAGACTGTAGAGGGTTAAGGATGAGCCTAAGGAGCTGGGCTTGTCTACCAGATAGTTCCGCTGCTGCCACGTGGCGTGCACTACACTAGCCTGGAAGTCAGCAACTGGCCACAAACCCACATCCGGCAACCTCTTTCCAGCTCACTCAACAGATTTCACGCACTGAAATAGCAGCAGTGTGTGCTATTTGTCTTCACTCCGGTTTGCTTTTCTGTAGCTTTGGCCTATTTCTTTACCTCACCAGAACCTTCAGACTTGGTCAATGGCGAATCGGTCTACATTCAGCAAATGCGTTCTGAGTGCCTACTAAGTGCCGGTCTGTGCTGGCCACTGGAGCTCACGGGTGGGGGCGGCAATTGTGTTGCTCTGGTGGTGGTCATAGGGTGGTGAAGAGACACTGTCCTGACACACTGGCTTCGCTGCACACACGTGAGCGTTTGATGAGTCTCGGGGGGCAGCCCTTACCTAGTTCGTCGGGTGGGTATCACTGGGAGGGAACTAGGAATCGTTGACAGCTGAGTAGAATTTTAAAGGATGAAGCCCTAGAGATCATCAGGATATATGTCCAGCTTTATGTGAATGTTGAGAATTGTACTAATGATAAATGATGATCCCAGAGTTCAATAAACACTGTAGCCACATGCACAGGGATCTGACATTAGGAGACGTAATACCACGAATGTAGACGGAAGCATCGTTATCAAAAGCCACCAGAGCTTCAAAACTAATTGAGTAATATTTGGCCCCGTCATATTTACCAAGAACATCAACAAATATTTGCATCTCCAAAGGAAAATGTGTCTGTTTTTTCTGTCTACAAAGGATCAGGCCATCCCCACTCTGTTATAAACTGACAGGTTTTCCCCACATACCGATTTTAACGTCAGTCTCCAGGCGAGCTGGCTGGCACAACAGGTGTTAAGTTGGGGTCTCAGCTAACAGGGTCTGTGGCTGGCCTCTGAGGACCCCTGATACGGTTTGCACACCTCCGTTTCCACGCACACTTTTCTAGGGAGAGGGTTCCTAGCTTTCATCAGATTTTCCCTGGCATCCATGCCCCCAAAAGACTAAGAAACAATGAAAAGAATACATAATCCTACTTCCTGGTGTAGAGAGATACACGTTACTCGAAGAGGGAATGGCAAGCTTCCAGCTGAGAGCAGAGCAAAGGAAGGGGGAGAAGGGTGGTTGGATTCCAGAGCCTGTTGCGAACATGGACTCTGCATTTAGAGAAGATGAGAGGCAGGACGGTGGAGACTTCTAAGAGCCTTTTGTGACTTGAAAAAATAATCAGAGAATGGAATTCGTTAAGGGCAAGCTGGGTACCTCTCAGCAAGATGGGTACCTGGGCATAAGACAGTCCCCATAATTGGTTGAAAATCGGAATTGCCTGCCCACCGGTGCTTTCCCTCCACTTTGTGGATTGGCATTGGTATGTCTAATGGGATGACATTTCTTTGAAAATAAGAAACCAATGTTTCTCAGTTGACACATTTTACCCAGGGGAGGAGAGCTCAGATCCAGAACGAAAGGATCACTGATCAGCTCACTCCACGACCTCTACAACGTGGTGACGGTGTAGAAAACCAGATTTTATGGAAAGAGAGAAGACGTTTCTAGAGACCAAAGTTCCCTAAAGTTCAAATGCTGCATTTTGCTTGCTCCTCAGTTGGGATCCAGGGAGAAGGAGCCGCACAGGCTGCCTGTGGCCTCTCACTCTTTGGACCGCATTAATTTGGGGCTGTTGTGTCAGAGCTGCATCAGACCCTGAGGAAGGGCCTCAGACGGAGGCCTGACGGGGCTCCGGGCCTCTGCCGGCTCCTGTGCGGTGCCGAGAGCATCTGGGAGCCGGCTCACGGAAGATCGTCGGTGGTTCTGGAAGGTGGGCTTGCCAGTGTTTCCTTGGGTGGGGAGGTGGCTGCCTTGGGGCCAGGCAGCCGGGACTCAGGGGCGATGACGTGCCAGCCACGGTGGGGACCGACGGGGAGATGCCGGATTCTGACCATGCACACGGGCAACAGACCACGGGTTCTCAAGTCTGAGGATGCCAGCGGGGTGGGAGTGACTTTGTGAACAGAGACCCCTTCCCTGAGGAGACCTGCAAGGACCCGGGGGCCCTGCTTAGCTCTAAGATGGCCCTGAAGCCACAAGGTCACAGAAGCTCCCCCACAGGTGCCCCAAGATGGCAAAAGTGGAGACGTGGGGGGCTGGAGGACTAATTATTTACCTAGAAGAGGAAAGACCGTTTTATTATTTACTTATTTATTTATTTATTTATTTATTTAGAGAGTGGAGGAGGAGCAGAGAGAGACAGAGAGAGAGAGAGAGAAAGAGAGAGAGAGAGAATCCCAAGTAGGCTCCATGCTCACTACAGAGCCTGATAAGGGGCTTGATCTCATGAACTGCAAGGTCATGACCTGAGTTGAAATCAGGAGTGGGACACATACACTGAGCCCCCCAGGGCCCCAGGCAAGACAGTTTTGAAGAGAGAAATCACAAAAGGCAACATGTTCTTCGACTGTCTAGTTCACACGGCTGGCTGTGCAGTGTGGGGGTGCTGGGTGTACAGTGGGGGGGGGCTGGCTGTGCAGTGGAGGGGGCTGGCTGTACAGTGGGGGGGGCTGGCTGTACAGGGGGGGGGCTGGCTGTGCAGTGCGGGGGGGCTGGCTGTACAGTGGGGGGGCTGGCTGTGCAGTGGGGGGGCTGGCTGTGCTGTGGGGGGCTGGCTGTGCAGTGTGGGGGGCTGGCTGTGCTGTGGGGGGGGCTGGCTGTGCAGTGTGGGGAGGCAGAGGAGGAAGGGTGAGGCATTTACAGAAGGATACAAGGTCACCTTTTTCTTGCACACATGAATTTAGTGTGTGGAACCTGGTGACCCGGCTAAATGAGAAAGTGTATTTTTAGACACCTAATGACGGCATACTCACTAAGATAAGCTGGTACGGTTTCTGAAACAAGGGTCTGTTCATACATTCTTGGTGGTCAGGAAGTTCTTATTTGTAATAATTTTTTAAATGTTTTTATTTATTTCCGAGAGAGAGAGAGAGAGAGAGAGAGAGACAGCGTGAGCAGGGGAGGGTCAGAGAGAGGGAGACACAGAATCTGAAACAGGCTCCAGGCTCTGAGCTGTCAGCACAGAGCCCGACGTGGGGCTCGAACCCACGAACCGTGAGATCATGGCCTGAGCCAAAGTTGGACGCTCAACCGACTGAGCCTCCCAGGCGCCCCTTATTTATAATAATTTTTATTTTTGGTTTTCATTCCATCCATCGCCCAAAAAGAAGGCACTTTCCGGATTACCAGGGCAACTGAGGGTGGCCAGCGTGATCTCCATGGAGCTTGTGAATCGAACCGGATACCCTTGGAACAATCCCTGGGAAACGTACGAACACTCAAGTCTGAGAAGTCCAGAGAGGGAAGTAAATAAGGGTGCTGGGGCTGTGAGCGTGGGGGCCGCGTGCACCAGCGCGGGTGAGCGCTGCGCCAGCACAGGACACGCGGGCCTCACTCAGGTGTCCTGGAGGCTCCCTGAGCAGCCACGGGGACTCTGAGGCTCAGCAGGCTGTCCAAGGTCAAGTGACCAGACGGCCTGGCCCTGAGGGCCAAGCTCTTGCCATTCTGCCGAGACAAGGCCAGATGCTCTAGGTGAACGCGAGCTCATACGAGAAAGACAGCAGAACCACAGAACAGGGATGGAACCCAACAGGCAAAGGATTCAATCTCATCTTTTATGAAGCGGGAGCTTAAATGAGGGAGACGATACTTTTTCTGGAAGCTTTCTGGAGACGGATTCCTTCATATTTCCTCAGAGGATGAAGTGTTCTCACCTTCACTCACCCTTGCGATCTGTCTTTATGCACCTGGAAATCCTGCCTGCTTTAATTTAAAGCGTTTTCCTCCTATTACGCCTCCCCATCGTCCTTATCAAAATCCTCCACACATCTGAAGGTCAATGCCTTCCAGACCGAGCAACCCCAGTCCTGGGAACGGTTTTTCACAAAGCCCGACTTTCAGCTGCCAGGTCACTGAGGGAGCGGTGGGAGACTCAGCGTTTTCTCCACCTCTGAACAAAAGCCCGGCTCAAGGATCACGTTCACACGTTCCGTATCAGCCTTGGTTGAGCGTGTCCTAGGGTCCTCACGGTTCCGTGTTCCCGCTGGGGAAAAATACCGCACCTGACCTAAAACAGCAGTGTCTGCAGCTTGCTTTTAGGCATTTTAGTGAACTTCAGAGAAGGGGCCTGACTATGGTGCCCCCGCCCTGGGACCACTGTGTGTGGCAAAGGCACGCGGTTTTACTCGCAGATCGCTTGGCAGAGCTGTCCCGAAGCCAGAGAAGAGAGAATGAGCCTCGGGACTGGCTCCCCCGCTGACCTGTGTCTTCTGAGACAATTTCGTCTCTGGTGCTGTAAGGCAGAGGTGTGTCCTCTCCCTAAGTATCGTCACCAGCCCAAATCCAGTTTTAGTCACACGCTGTGCCCCGGTGACTGTGGCATTTATTTGTCTCCTACCTGCTGTGATAAGGACACATACACAGATACACACCAAACCCTGGGCCAACTAACATGGTGAAAATGGGAATGAGTCACCTGTAATCTTATCAAATTGAACACGAAAATCTCTTTCTTTCTGCCTCGGCGAGAACTCCTTCACACGGAAGGACCTGGGTTTGGCCGGCGGAACCGTCCGGAAGGCAGATGCGGGCGCCAGCTGTTGCGGATGCATTTGCTAAAGGAGGTTGTGAAAACTTAGCACCTAGATACCGATGTGGAAGGTTTAATTTTAGCTTTTACACTGACACATCCATTGTCCTGTGTGGATCCCAGGCTGTTTTCTGAGTCTTAAATGTTATAAAAGCGATTTAAAAACAAATGAACAAGGGGCACCTGGGTGGCTCAGTCGGTTGTCTGACTTTGGCTCAGGTCATGATCTAATGGTTGATGGGTTCGAGCCCCACGTCGGGCTCTGTGCTAACAGCTCGGAGCCTGGAGCCTGCCTCAGATTCTGTCTCCCCCTCTCTCTGCCCCTCTCGCACTCACACTCTCTCTCTTTCTCAAAAAAAAAAAAAAAAAAAAAAATTCAAAAAAAAATAAACCAGAAAACCCAAATGAATTAGATCTTAATCTAATCTGGGGCACATCTCTCTCTCCCAGAACAAAAAATCATTCCCCGACTGACGGGCTCTGGCGCTCATCCGTGTTCCTCTCCTTACACTCTCCTCCCTGACAGAATTAGACTATGCTGTCTCTGAAAGGGCAGGGACTTATTCACCAGAATAAGTCCCATTATGGCAGTCCCATGTAAAGTAGCTAGGAAATCACTAGCCTGGGCCTCTCAGGTCAAATTTACTCAAAGAACAGGCATTTGAGACACAATTATTTTCATACTGACCACGATTGGTTTATCACTTTGTAGAGAAACCTGTTAGGAATAAAGCATCATTAACAGTGGATTTCATCTGTTGTTTGTTTTTTTTTTTTCTTTGACTCTGCATTGGAATTGAGTGGAGACTTAAGTTATGTGACCTCTGGATTTTGATGGCCATTTAGACTTGGACCTGAATGCCCACATGCAAGTCAGAATCATTAGGAAAATTTTCCTAAAAGTGAGGACATTCAGGGCAGGGACCGGGGTACAGCGGCTGAGGTATGTTCCAGATCCCCTTCTTTTCACTGGTGTCTAAGACTTGCTATCGATTTCGAGTGAGCTAGGTTCAGGTCCAAGCCATCCGGAATAGAGAGCTCAACATTTTCTCTGTGGAGTTAACGAGGTTTGATTGCGCAAAGAAGGAAAGGTCTTAACTGATAATTAGCCCTGGTATTTAATATCTGCCCCAAATAAAGACTATAATTTACCTTATTGCAAAACTAATGTCATTATTTTTGGTGGATGATCCTTAATGTCCAATAAATCGGGACTCCTGATTAAAAATCCTACCCAGCAGGACTTCTAACCCAGTCTGTGGAGCCTCTGAGAAGCTCCTGCTCCAAAACCTCTTTGACATTGAGTGTAAACCTTTGAGGGACTGTGTTTATGCATCACTGCCCCCCACCCCCGCCGGCCCGCCGCTGCCCCATGTAACACACGCAATGGGGAGAAAAGCTCATTTTCATCACGTTCTCAATAGAGCCTATGACACGATCGTATTTAAGAACCACCATTAGGGGCACCTGGGTGGCTCAGTCGGTTGACCATCTGACTTCAGCTCAGGTCATGATCTTACGGTTTGTGAGTTCGAGCCCCAAGTCAGGTTCAGAGCCTGCAGCCTGTTTCAGATTCTGTGTCTCCCTCTCTCTGCCCCTCCCCTGCTCATGCTCTGTTTCTCTCTGTCCCTCAACAATAAATAAATTTAAAAAAAAAAAGAATTACCATTATTCAGCAAGAGTCTCTCTTTGTTTTCTAGACCTGTTCTCTGCAGTGAGGCTACCCTGGAGAGCACACCCAGCAGTCCTCATGTTCAAGGGGCATCACTTGACAGATACCCGACTTAAGATTTTTCTTCAGTTGAGGGGGTATTGGTCACACCCACTCAAAACTGTTTCCTGGTGATTATTTGTACGTGCTTAGGCTGTGGTGTAGGCGGGAGTAAGGGGCAAGGGCAGAGGGCAGCCCTATCTCAGAGCCATTCTGCTTTCAGTCATATTACATATTATCTTCTCTTTAAGTTTGCATTTCAGGCAAAATTCCTTGCCTTAGAACATCTGAAAATCGATGGGGAAGGGGCGCCTGGCTGGCTTGGTTGGTAGAGTGTGCAACTCTTGATCTGGGGTTGAGCCCACACCAGCTGGGTGTGGAGCCTACTTAAAAAAAATAAAATATTAAAAAAAAAAAGAATATTGGTGGTGAAGAATTGGGTGCAGGGTGTGGGGGTTACCACTCTTCGGTCTGTGTACCGGAGGAAATTCAAATTCAACTGGAGCAGATTGAAGGGCTTGCTTGGGGGATGCTCCCTCAGCGCACTCAGAGGGAGGCGCACCTGTTGGCTGCCTCGGTGCTCTGGGGGTGCAGGGGCTGTCACAATACCCCCCAAGCCCGTGGTCTCGCCAGCACTTGTCCGAGAGCGTCCCCTTGGATTCGGAACTTAAGACACTCACGAGCCAGGCCGTGGGGAGGCAGACACCCACTCCTCCACGTACCCCAGGCTGAATCCCGAGGAACCTGGACCAGCAGAGGTCGGTGTATTTGGCCCCTGACAGACGGACTTGACGGGACTGTGCCGTGGTGACGCACTGATCCACGCTGAGTGACAACGTGTGCGCTTGTTCGGAGCATTTACAGCGGAGGCTGACGCGTTCCGCGTTCTCTCCATGGGGACCCAGGGGATAAATTCTCAGGGATCTCAGCCCCAGGAGCAGCAGGCTTTCAGGAATGGATTCGCTGTTCTAATATGGTTTCCATGACTCAGCAAGCTGCTCACATCATTCTCTTCCTATTGTCTTCTGGAAAGCTCAGAGCCAAATTTTTGGGACTCCTGGCCGGTGATTAGGACCTCACTGCATCCATATTGGGAACTAACATGCCTTCTGGCTTCATTTGTTTTTCCTATCCTGATTTCCCCTTTGCCCTACTTTTCTTATATTTTCATTTTATTCTCTTGTGTTTACATTGATATAAACCACTTTAAGTTCTTTCTGTAGCAAGACAACATAAAAGAATATTTACTGATTGTTGGTTATAAAGAATGACTGGCTTCTCAATGTGGCAAGATTCTTAAAATGCCTTTTAAGAATAATTGGGATCCAGCATGCTAGACAAGGGGGCAGATTTCCCCCAAGGAACCAACTTCCACTAATGAGCACGACACAAAGTGAAACGCCAGAGGAAACTGAAAATAGCAGCCCCCTGCAGCCCTGATGTCTCAATCAACGAAAAATTAATTAGCCGGTTTCCATTTTAAAATGGCATGTGGCAAACGCCATTCTACAACCTCTCCAAAGTTTCCATCAGAACTGTGTGGGAAGATACAGATAAAGGTGAAAACTTACATAACCAAAGAGGAATGGAAGGCAGCTTGTTACTAGTAAATGGATGGGAACAATTTTCACTAAGCACAAAGCCCAGGGAAAGGAACTGAAAAGAAAAAAAAGTCTGTGGGGACCTGTCCACTCTCATCTCCCAGGTGGTCAGGATAATTGCTGGTCCTCCCCTCATGCCCTCCTCATCTCAAGCCCTGCTTCAGAATATAAGATAAATGCTCTCAATAAATAAAAAAATAAAATAAAATAAAATAAAATAAAACAATATAAAGTAGTAAGATAAAACAATCACCAAACCAACAAAAGCACATTATTCGAGCCCTTTGTTGTGGTGTTGGGCCATTTGAAACACCCAGAGATAAACCCTACTTCTAGCCCTCTTACTTCCTTCTTGTTTTATAACTACTTAGAAAGTATCTGCCCCCAAACATTCAGGTGGGCAGAGGAAAGAACTCACCATGGTACCATGCTGCCTCCTAGGAGGTATGGTCAGGAAATATAAAGCGCCCAGGGCAGAGACTATAAAACCATGTAGAAACATAGAATGATTATTGTTCTTTTCCATCCATTCATTCATTCAACATACGTATACATACTGTAGGCTCATAGCCATTTGTTCAAAGAACATAAAGCAAGACAATGAGAGTGAGAGAAAGGTCCTATCTTATGCTGGCAGAGGGGAAGTGGTTTGAGCATGCTAGATACTGGTAAACACTGGGGTGGAGAAGCATTATTCTCATTTAACCATGACTAATAGAAAAAAGTTAACACGGAACTTAAGGAAAAATACTGCAGAGCAAAGGAAACAAAAGCTAGCTTGACAAAGGCATCACATAAATTTTACTAATAAGTAGGACACAATGTCCGATAGTGGTTTTGTGTTTTCATTCGGGCCTAATAATACAGAGTCTCAATGAAGAGGTATAGAAAGTTATGAGGGCTAAACACTCAGACTAAAAGGCAAGGCTGTCGCATGAGATAAAATGGGGAGACTGCTGATACAAAAGACCCAGAAAGATTGCAAGCATGGCATCAGGATTAGAACTCACATCTGACGATGGTAACAGGAGAGTTAATCCTGGGAACACAAATGACTGATGTGAGGACAAATTTGGGCAGGTATTCCAGAGGCTGGGAACAAGATCAGCAGGAGAAGGGGAAAACAATAAGAGAAGACTGCAGACATGGAAGACAGAGAACCAAGATCCAGCATAAGAATTACAGGAGGACTGGAAGAAGGAAGAGTCAAAATGACAGAAGAAAACATTAGGGTTGGGAAAATACCTAGGTGTGCAGAAAAGAGCTCCTTGTATTATGTCCAATAGCATGAAATGAGAACACACTACCATTTGGGCGAAATGTTTGCTCTTTAAAGATTATGGCAAATCAAACAAATGGTCTAAGAGAAGAGAAAACCATTGCGTGTAAAGGAAAGAATTAGGGCGTCTTCAGGTGTCAATTCACTCCAAGTCAAGAGACGGTGAAATGCCTGTTGCAGGGCTTTGGAGGGAAAGTGATTCTGACGCGCGATCTCATCCATCGGCGGACATCAGGGGTTGGGGTTCTGGAGGTCGGGGAATGCACCTAGCAGTCTATGGTAACCGAGAACGGAGCGACTCCCGGTGCTGAGGCACAAGTGAGGTGAGGCTGGAGGCTGGGGATGCAGTGAGAGGATGTGGGACAGGACCCCTGCCCCCGGCTGGCTCTCCCTACGTGCTGATCGGGGCTGGCGAGGGCTGGGGTCCCGCAGGGAGTGGGGCCTCCCGCACATGCTACCCTGTCTTCCAGGAAGTCACTGGAGTCCAAAGAGACAGAAAGTAAGAAAACCACAGAAGCAGGACGACAGCCGTAGAAAAGAGTGGGGAGTTAGGGGAATGAAGCCTGACGGACACGAAGGCAAAGGAACATGAGCTTCTGAGGCAGGACCTTGTCTACCCCGCTGACGTGCACAACACTGTGCGAGTGTACGTGGAGTCTGAACTCAACAGAGAATATGTGTTCTTTTCAAACACACATATGAAACAGTCACAAAAACTGGCCACGTGCTGGGTCACCAAGGAAATCCCAACGGCAAAATGACGTAAACCATATTTATTGCTCACAATGCTGTAACACTAAAAATTGGCAACAAAAACAAAGCAAAACAAACCAGAAAATTATCTACTTTTCTGAGTACCTCTTAATTTTGATTAAAAAGATTCACGTTGGAAATGATAATTTACTTACAAAATTTTGATAACGGGTTCACTACATTGCCTATGGGACATGAACAAAGCTGCACTTGAGGGAAATTACGTATATGTATATGTATACTTGTATACACACACTATATATTACATTATATATAACGAATACACACACACACATATATACACATATGTATGTGAGCCAGATTATCATTTTATTAATTGATCTCAAAAGTTTTTTTGTTTTTGCTTTTATATCAATTAATATAATTTTCATTTTACTTTCTTGTTTTCTGATTTATTTCCAATATATATTTTCTACCTATTCAAATATATAAAATATTTCACATAAAATTCACCTCTAAAGCTGCCTCTCAGTGGGGCATACCTGGATAGCTTTGTAGGTGAATTCTTTCAAACTTTTAGAAAATTACCATGACATATAAAGTGTTCTAGAAAAGAGTAAACAACAGAGAATCCTTGCCAAGTCATTAGTATAACTTGATAGCAAAGCTGAACAAGATGGCATGAAAATGGAAACCTGCAAATAGAAACTAGCTTTTGCAGAAAGGAATCAGGATCCAGGAAGATTTATGCAGCAAATGAAAAGATGTTTAGGATGAAGCAATCTACTAATGTGATTTACAAACATCAACAGAAGAAAAACCATAGGATCATTTTGAGAGATGGCAGGAAGCAGTTGATAAAGCTCACATCCCTGATTTACATCACTTAGGGAATCAGAAATAGATGGTTCTTTGTTCTGGAATGTCTACTAAAGGTACAGGAGGTAACATACTAAACCAGACCTACTAAACATAAGGAGTCACCACCGGAAGCAGGTGACCAAGGACCAGAGCAAGGCAGACACCAAATGCTGGCTGTCACGACTGCTTCATAGTGTAGCACACAGATGGTCGCCGGGCATCATCCGAGCAAGAGAAGTAAGTGTAAAGCGTGAAGAAAACCATAAAAAATGTCCTTCCTTGTGGACAAGATGATGATCTACCAGGAACAGCTAAAAGAATCATGTGAAAGACTATTAGGACTAAGAATTTATTAGAGCTAAGTTATAAAATTATAAACATAAAATCAATAGTGTTCTATACACCAACAGAAATCAATTAGAATAGGGAATGGATAAAAGAGAGATCTTAAGGGAGCCCGAGTGGCTCAGTCGCTTAAGCGTCCGACTTCAGCTCAGGGGTCCTGAGTTCGAGTCCTGCATCGGGCTCTGGGCTGACAGTTTAGAGCCTGGAGCTGCTTCAGGTTCTGTGTCCCCCTCTCTCTCTGCCCCTCCCTACTCATGCTCTGTCTCTTAAAAATAAATAAACCTATAAAAAAGAGATCTTACCCACAATGTCAATAAAATGTATGACATACTTAAGAACTTCTTCACAAAAAGAGGAGGGCTTTGGAAAAAAACTCTAAAACTTGACAGAGAGTGAGTGAATGAAGACACGAAGGGCACCGATGGGAGGAGAGCGTCAGTCATATGCAGACACACATTTTCCCCAAAGAGATAAATGCATTTGGAGCAATCGAATCAAAACCTGGAATTTTCTTCAACTTGAAGAGAAGATTGTAAGAAACCATTTATGTGATGTAACCCAATGTTCACAGCAGCACTTTCAACAATAACCAAATCATGGAAAGAGCCTAAGTGTCCACCAACGGACGAATGGACCCAGAAGGTGTGGTTTATCTATACCATGGAATACTCCATGGCAATGAGAAAGAATGACATCTGGCCTGTGTAGCAACGTGGATGGACCTTGAGGGTGTGATGCTGAGTGAAATAAGTCAGGCAGAGAAGGACAGATACCATATGTTTGCACATATAGGAGGATTAGGAGGAACTTAACAGGGAGGGGAAGGGGAAAAATAGTTAAGGAGAGGGAGGCAAACGATTAAGAGACTCTTAAATACTGAGAACAAAGTATCTGATGCGGGTGGGGGGGGGAGGGGGAGGGGAAAGGGGGTGTTGGGCATGGGGGAGGGCACTTGTGGGGATGAGCACTGGGTGTTATATGGAAACCAACTTGACAATAAACTATAATAAATTAAGAAAATCATTTATGTGAGTAAAGGATAGAGACAAGTTGAGACACTTTATAAAATATCCTCAACAAAAAACACCACGGAGGGAAATCACGTACCAGATACAAAGTACATTATGAAGTGATTACAGTTAAAATAAAGTTGCATTTGTACATGAATGGGACCTTCCGCGTCAGTGGAAGAAAACAGAGCATAAGGAAACCAGGCTCGTGGAAATAAAAGAAGGTTAATGTATGTTGAAGGGGGCACCTGAGGCCAGCAGATACAGGATGAATTATTTAAGAATGATTTTGTGACAAATGCTTAATGTGAAAAAAATAAGGTGAGATCTTACCACATACCATCCGGAAAAGCAGAGAGCAGAGGCACTGAAGGCCTAACCATAACGTGCGCTGCTCAGAACTGACCCGGTGTGGTGCACGGTGGCAATAAAAAGGCTGACTTTTACTGAACTTATTATTGTTTTAAAATTCGCTACAGGAAGTGCACACTTCCCGCTTGCACGCCGGACACACTGCTGCCTCCCCCAGGCTGCCCACCAGGCCCTGCTTGGGGATGTACGCTGACATTTCTGTCTCTGTGACAGCAGGAGACGGGAGGCCATGGAGGGGAAAGGCCGCCTTTGCTGAAATCCAGATTCCTTTCCAGACTGTATTCCTAAACGTGCTACGTGTGTGCTGATGCACAAACTTAGGTTCAGTTATTCTGCGGGACACGGCAGGGGCTTGGCTGCGGTCAAGGGCACCGCATTTGTACGCTCACAAGGTTTTACGTGAAGTTTGCATAGGTAAAAAGCATGCAAACAGTTAAAAATCCTATACATACATATATACATATGTACATACGTATGTACAAAAGATTTCATACTTTTCTCAAAAAATCCACGCAACCCTCAGATTGGAGGTGTGTGTGTGTGTTTAATTAATTAATTTTTTAATTTTTTTTTTTGGGAAGAGAGAAGAGAGTTGCCCTAGGAAAGAGGAAGACGCCTTAGGAGGGCCGGGTTTGAAGTCTGTTGGTGCAACCCCACTGCCACCTACTGGGGAGGGCGGGACACTGCAGGCAGGCAGAAGCCATGCGGGTCCCAGCGCTCTCCTACCCCCAGACGACAACTTTCGAGCCGCTTCAGGATAAATAGGAAGCTCACGCAGCCAGACGCTGCGGCTACATGGCATTGCGTGCGGGCGCGTGAGTCTAGAATAGCCCTCAGGCGCGTCAGCCAAAGGCTCTGTCACACCGTGCCCACCTGAGCCAGGTCCCAACGGCTCACCGTCCGCAGAACTGGGTCTAGTCTCTGATCACAACAGTCCCACACGCAGATCTGTACGGGGTCCTGTTTTACAGAGGGGCAAGCGGGACCTCGGAGCAAAGAAAGGGTGTTTCCTAGGCAACCCATTAGCGCTCAGGCAGGACCGGCCCAGGTTCTGTGACCCGAGGGCCTCGGAGTCTACAGCGATCCTCACGGGGCCTGGGGAGCAGGGGTCTGGCCCATATTCCCAAGAGGGCACGGTCGCAGGCCCGGGTGGTGGCCCAGCCTGTGGCCCCTCGAGCTAGCTGAGTCGCCTGAGGTCCCGAGGGGTAGTCCGTGGCCCACTGACGGCTTCCCTGCTCAGGCCTGGGCCTCCCTCTCCTCTGCCGGAAGGATGTCTCTGCAAACGGGTTGTGTGTGGAGTTAATGCTCTCTTGGGTGGGGCCGCTCTCTACAATGGGGCGTGGGGGGCTGTGGATAAATGTTCCTGGCGTGGGAGGGGCGCCCCACGTGGCTTCTCGGTCGTCCCTGCTGGGGCCTTCAGCCCCACTTCTCCACAGTGCTCCCCAAGAGGCCTTTCCCGACACCCCGGCTCACTCTTGGGGTTCCCGTGATCTCCTCCCCCCAACCCTACATCCAAATCCGCGACTCAGAGCCTGCGTCTGGTCAGACCCGAGCTAGGAACGCAGGGCTGGGGGGCTGAGTACCACCGGGCATGCAGCGAGGTCCCAGGAGCGGGGATGCTTCTCCAGGAGCGGAGAACGTCAGGCTGACGGTGATGTGGGCCTGCAGAAGGCAGGGGCAACGATCTAGATTCTTCCACTAGACTCTCAGTTTCAAATGCAATCCTCTGCTCACACGAGGCCATTTAAATTCTCCAGGCTGCACTGGAGAATTTCTAAACTTTCGAGTTTAGAAAATACTGAGTTTAGCGTGGGCTCCACAAAGTTCCACATTCAGCTGGCCGGGATGTGCTTCACCGGGAAGAGGCAGGGCAGGGGAAGGCCACGGCGTGGTCACGGCGCAGAGGTGCGAGCGAGCAGGGTGTGTTTAGAGAACACAGATCAGTCTGGCTGGGGGTCCACGAACTACCTGAGGTTGTAAGTAAAGTGATGTGAGCGCATGTGTGTATGCGTATGTGTGTGTGTATGCGTATGTGTGTGTGTATGTATCTGTGTGAATATTTGTGTGTATTTGTGTATATATGTGTGTGTATGTGTGTATATGTGTGTGTATATATGTGTATATTTGCGTATTTGTGTATATGTATGTGTATGTGTATTTGTATGTATATGTGTGTATTTGTGTGTATATTTGTGTGTGTGTATATTCGTGTGTGTATATGTGTGTATTTGTGTGTGTATTTGTGTGTATGTGTGTATGTGTATGTGTGTGTATATGCGTTTATATTTGTGTGTGTGTATTTGTGTGTACATTTGTGTGTGTATATTTGTGTGTGTGTGTACGGGTGCATTTTTCTATGAAGAGAGCCATACCTCACGCAGTCTCAAAGGAGGCTCATGAACTTACCTGTGCTGACAAGCCTCTGAGGAGCCCGGGCGGGGGTGTGAGGTGGACAGAAGAACCGCAGAATGTGAGTAAACTGCGCCCTCAGTTACCCTACTGAAATCACATTTCATGAACCCCATACCGTGCCTAGGATGGAGCTTTAGTTCCTTATGCACCTTACCTCACGCACACATCACAACCGTTCTTTGAAAACGGGCTGTAACATCATCTACATTTACAGAGGAAGGACCTGAGCCCTCGCCCAAGGTCAACAGCTGGATTTGAAGCCAGGCCGCCTGACTCTAGACCCCAAGCCCGTGGCCCTCACGCTGAATCACCAGGAGAACTGGATCCGCGCACGCCTTGGACCACAGGCCCAGGGTTGAGGGGGGCGGGGCCTGAGACTCTGCATCCCTGACTTGTTCCTGGGGCATCACCGCAAGCCCACTTTGACCTGTAAGCGCTCATCTCCAGAGAGGAGGCCGTGAGCCCCAGAGAGGTGACTTGGGCTGTCTAGACCACTACCTAGCAGCAAACCAAGGCCAGAATCCAGGTCCGTGAACTATAAACCCAGGCCTTTGCACCAGGAGGGTAGAGAGGGCACACCTTGCCGAGAAGTGTGTGCGTGCGCCTGCACGCGCCCGGTTTTATTACCTGATGCGCAGCCAGCCCTTGGCAATGGGCGCTGGGAGAAGACAATTCCTCGCTTGGCTCTTCCGAGCCCACACGGGCCCTTCTGCCCCTCCTGGCCTTCCGGTCGGCAGCCGGAGGCACCCCCTCGGGCTCACTGCTGTCCGAGGTCTCCCTGCTGGCCGCCTGGGGGTTGAAGTTCACGTCCAGCTCTCCCTGCAGGCGCATCTTCTCCGCGGCGGGGTCCCCGGGGGCCTTCCTCTGCAGCCAGGACAGCCTGGCCCGGCGCCCAGCTTGCCGCCAGGAGCCCGCTGAGGAGGTCTCCGAGTCAGAGCACATGGCCTCGGGGTTGGGGGAGAGCCCCGAGGAGGCCGAGGTGGCCGAGGGGCCTTGGTCCGCACCCTGGGCCTGTGTGGGCTGCAGCTGGGGGTTGCTGGCCGGGCCCCGGGGCCGCGGGCACAGTGTGCTCAAGGCCTCGCTCCAGTCAAAGTCCTCCTCGCTGTCGGAGCCCATCTCCTCGTAGGCAGAGGCCGCGCCGGAGGCTGCTTCCAGGGCCTGGAACGCGCCGCTCTTCGGTTTGGCCAGCAGGCGGGGGAGTGGCCCAGCGCCGTCTCCCAGGGCCACCCAGTTCCCGTCGGGGCTCTGCAAAACGGTGGCCAGGCCTGTGGGTGGGAGGAGAGGGGAGGCAGAGAGGGTTAGCGCCCCACAGCAAGGCGAGGCCACAGTCTGTCTTCCCCACGACCAGCCTGCGAGGAGCAGCGGCCTCCAGGAAGTCCTCCAGGGCACACCTCCTCGGCAGGTGGAGGTGACGGTCCCTGGGAAGTCCCTGAGGCCTTGCAGGTCCCGCTGCCCCACAGACGGGAGGCACTCGGAGATTGGGCTCCTGCTGCACATCTACCCGGGTGGATGGTCACCTCTCTCCTAGGCACGGCCCCTCCCCTGCCCTCGGCTGGCGGGGCACAGAAGGGGTGAAGGGAGGGCTGCGGGCAACCCCGGGTCTGGCTGCCTGCCCTTGGGCCATGGTTTCCCCTGGCTGCATGGGAGACGACTCCATCACCCTCCCCGGCCTCCCTCAAGGTTAACGCAGCCTGCCTACCCTTGGTGCACGCGCGCGCGTGCACGCGCGCACACACACACACACACACAGAATCTGTCCTGGGCGCCTGCTGGTATTTGGTCTCTGACCCCAGCTCCTGACACAAGGCTCCTAAATTAAGTCCCTTGGAATTTCCTGGGTGATAGGAACATTTTTTATTCTAATGTGACTCTGGGGGACTCCAGGATGGGACTGGCCACCAGAAAAACCAAGCCATGATTAGAAACTTAGGACTTTCAGCCCCTCCCCCATCCTCTAGAGAAGAAGAGGGGCTGGGAAATGAGTTAATAATCGATTGTGCCTACGTGATGGGGCCTCTGTAAGAGTCCCTGAAGTATGGGGTTCGAGAGCTTCCCGGGAGGCATGACCATGTGCCTAGAGTGGCACAGCCTGACTCCTTGGTGCTCAGGACCCTCCACGGCCTCAGCCTGAGCCGAGCTGCTCCAGCAAATTACTGAACCTCAGGAGGGGGTCGTGGGGACCCTGAGTATAGCTGGTTCGTCAAAAGTGAATGACTCGGGACTTGGAACTAGTATCTGAAGGCATGCAGTCCTGAGCCCTTGACCCTGAAGGCACGCAGTCCTGAGCCCTTGACCCTGGGGCCTGGAGCTCGCTCCAGGGAGCCGGGGCCAGCGTGGAATTGCAGGACACCCAGCCGCTGCCAGAGAGTCGGTTGATAAGGGAAAACCCCACACATCTGGTGCCGGAGGTGTTCTGTGTGAGTCGTGGAGGAGCGAGCGCTTGTTTCTGCTGAGCATGTAAGTTTATTTTCAACTCGAGGCACACAGCTCATTCTGGAAGGGATCTGAGGGAGAAAGAAGCTGGTGTTTCCAATCTTATGTTAAAGAAGGGGAAAGAAGGTGAGCAGAGTCACGTAACTTGTCAAAGGGCACAGAGCCTGTAACGGGTGGAGTTGGGGTGCGGGGCATCCTCTCCAAAGCAGCCCTGGAGACCGGGGCGTGGGAGCCCTGGGTCAGCGGGAGGCCCTGTTCAGGGAAGGGGTCCTCAGTTCGGGGTCATGGTCTGGACCGGCCCTCAACGGGGCTCAGTTCTGCTCAGCGCATCTGTGAGGCCGGTGGCCGGGCCCCCAGGGGCGGATCTGCACGCCAGGGGGTGACAGTTGCTTTGTTTTACTTTTGCCGAAGACAGCGTGTCCTGCCCGTGTGCCCGGGAGTGAGGACGACGACCTGGTCCCCCTCAGCCATCGGCACCTGGCGGGGCCCTTGGGCCTCGGGCACAGCAATCGCCGGCAGAGGCCGTCCTCCCTGAGGAGCCCTCCTGGGCCCCCTGGGGATGGGGCGCCGGGTCCCGGGGCTTTGGACCCAAGCTTGCACGCTCTGCTGGGCCGGGACCTGCGCGCGGGCGGGACTCCCCGCCAGGAGGACTCCGGCCCGGCGGGGACCGGAGCCTGGCGCCCTGGACGCGAGGGCCTGGGTCCTGCCTGTCTCTGGCTGCTCCCTCCATCTTTGGGGGCCACCCCCACCGTCTCCACGTGGCAGAGCTGCGGGGACCCTTCACGGATGTCATCTCCTGCGCCCTCCTTTTCCTAGAGCAGTTCTCATCCTTGCCAGGCCCCTCCCCCTCCCCGGGCCCCTCCCCCTCCCCGAGCCCTGCGGGTGTGGCAGCCTATCCCGCCGATTCCATGACCCCATCTGTGATCTGGCGGATCGCGCCCCTGACCTTGACCGCGCCCATGACCATGACCGCGCCCTCCTCCCTGCGGTCCCTGCGGCTGGGGCTGCACCTGCTGCCTCTCCAGGCCGCTCTGGCGCAGAGGGAAGAGCGGAGGCCGTGGAGTCAGGGGGCCTGGGCAGAAAGCGCGGAGAGCCTCTCAGCCTTGCTGCAGCTCACAGCTCGCCGCTGGGTGTGCGGACTAAATGAGATGACGCCCATCTGCAACTACATCGGAGTTTGTTTTCTGGGATGTCCACCCCTCACCCCTGCCCTGCCTCAACCCCGACCACAGGTTGTGTCTTCTTGGCTGCCCCACCTCCAGGCCCCGAGCAGTTCTGGAACCTGTCTTGGGCTTGTATAGACGACTTGTTAGGGAACACGGGCACCCACAGGCTGCAGGCGCAAGACTGCTCTGTGCCAGTCAGGGAGCCCTGCCGCCTGCAGCCTCTCCTGGGGCCTGACAGAGAGCCCTGAGAAGGCCGCTGTGTCGGGCTCTGTGGCCACGCGCCCACCCTCAATGTCCACCCCGTGGCCACGCGCCTGCCCTCAACGCCCACCCTGTGACCAGGCCCACCCCTCCTCAACGCCCACCCCATGGCCATGCCCACCCCTCAACGCCCACCCCGTGATCATGCCCACCCCTCCTCAATACCCACCCCGTGCCCACGTGCCCGCCCTCAACACCCACCCTGTGGCGGGCTGCTGGCTCCTCTCTTCTGCCTTTTACAATCCCATTTCCCGCGTTCCTCTGAGGAAGCTGGAAGGTGATCAGCTTTTATCTTGGCGACAGCACAGCGGGCCCCTGAATGCCCAACCCTAGGAAAACCTGGCTGTGGGCTGCGTGGCTGGAGCCCCCAAAGCCGCGCCTGGGCTCCGGGACCACAGTCGCTTAGTCCTCCGGGAATGCACACTGGGCATCCTGCGCCCCTCCGTCCTCTCCCCACATCGCCAGGCAGCGACCCGAGAGCAGGGGCCGTCCCCTGGCCGTTGTTTCCCAGCACCGATCACACGCTGTGCGTACAGAGGACGATTGGTCAAGGCCGAGAAGGGGAAAACGTGTTAAGAGAGACCCCACAGACTGTCAGCACTGCCAAGGCTCAAAGTGGACCAGCTGTGGTTTACTCAGCCCACGGCACCCCTACGGCTGACCCCAACCGTGGATTACTACGCTCTGGAGGCAACCTGCCCCTGAGGCACAAACAGAAATGCTGAAAATAGCCCCGTGGACATTAACCTCCGATGCCCTCCACCTCTGGGTCTCCGCTGGTCTCCACTTCTGCTCTGCTGAGATGGGGCAATGCCCCTGGGGACAATCTACTTCCCGCTAAACATATCAGACGTCCCTCAATGGCTCTGGGGTTGCCTGGACACCTCGGCATGTCAAGGCTGAACATTCCACAGAAAACCCAGCAGTTTCCTACATAAGTGCTTTCTGTGTTTGGAATTTTAAATCTCCATCCTGAGGGATGCATGGATTTTTTGAGTATGAAATCTTGTGTGTGATATTGTTGAACTAAATTATGTTTTTAAATTTTTTAACGTTTATTCATTGTTAAGAGAGAAAAACATAGAGCACAAGCAGGGGAGGGGCAGAGAGAGAGAGGAGGAGACACAGAATCGGAAGCAGCTCCAGGCTCTGAGCTGTCAGCAAGAGCCTGATGCAGGGCTCGAACCCATGAACCGTGAGATCGTGACCTGAACCGAAGTCAGACATTTAACTGACTGAGCCACCCAGGCGGCCCTAAATTTTGTTTACATACAACTGATAAATTACAATATGGGTGCTTTATTTTACAGAAAATTAGGTAAAAAAAAGTCACATTTTGAAAATTCAAATATTTTCCAAATTTATTTGGAATGTCATAATTCAGCAGGCAACTATTTCATGAAACAGAGTCTTTGCCAGAAGTTTTCAGAGTATCTTCTAATGTATCCGTGTGTTACGTGTGGATTTTGAAAGGCTCTTTGTTGTTGCTGTTATCTGTTTGGTTTTATGGAGCGGGGGAGGGGGACACTTATTATCATGCAGTCGTTGAAAGAGCCTGCAAAGCTGAGGCCGTGGTGTGTGGGTTTGGCCACATTAGCTGTGAGATCTCGAACAAGTCGTTCACCCTCACTGTCCCTCACAAGATAATGACCCTGGGGGAGTGAATGAAATAGTGCCTGCAGATGGACCCTGTACAATGTAGAGGATTTTAAAAAGTTAGTTATGACTGTTTATTGAAGATCTATTATATGACATCCTCATAGGCCTTGTGGAATTTTTAGAGTCCCTTCTCTGTGGGAACTTTCAGTCCCTGGTGAGAGATAATGAAGGAAAGAATATGAATGAATGAACAGATATGCTGGGGAGCAGGAGGAAGGGAAAGAAAAGCTTACTTAAAATGGAAGGATGTGGGAGGTGCCTGAGTGGCTCAGTCGGTTAAGCGTCTAACTTCGGCTCAGGTCATGATCTCATGGTTCGTGGGTTCGAGCCCCACGTCGGGCTCTGTGCTGACAGCTCAGAGCCTGGAGCCTGCTTCAGATTCTGTGTCTCCCTCTCTCTCTCTGACCCTCCCTTGCTCACCTCTGTCTCTCTCCCTCTCAAAAATAAATGAACATTAAAAAAATTCTTAAACGGAAGAATGCACTTATAAAACCAAAACCATATACAGAAAGCAAGAACATTTCATGTGTTTCACTGAAGTCTCTGCAGGTTGTACCCATGGGTTCTACTACAAGGTGCACATGGAAGCGGCCTGTTTTGGAAAAGTTCTAGAACGACTGTAGAAAACACTGCATTGGTGGCGGTTCTTTGCCCTGGGCAAACACTGGAATTTGTTTAAATAGCTGCCAGTTCAATTTTTCCCTTAGAGAGTAGAATCGATAGCACAATCTTTAGAAGCGTATTTCTAAGGCAACTATTTTGCTGCCAATTTTTGTGGTGGTTGTTCAGAAAAGGACTCCACACCCGACATATAATGGGAGCTGAGGATCCTTTTGTGGCTTCTTCCTGCGAGGACAGCGCGCCCAGCTCCCATACGTGTATCCGGGTGAGGAAAGAATGGGCCCGTGCCAGGGTGAAGTGAGTACTTGACTTGGACAGTCAGCCATGGGCCCAGGACCAGGCGCCCATGGCCCTCGCCTATTACCCACGTGGTTCCCAGCACCTCACAGCCTTTGGAGGCGTGACTTCGGGGAAGTGACTCAGCTACTTTGAGCCTCTTCACTGGGAAGGATTATGTGACTTGAGGGTTTATGAGGGACTGTGTGTCATGGATGTTAAGTCTCTGGTGAGGTTAAGTTCATGCTCTGTGCAGGGACGGGAACCTTCTAAAAGAAGGAGCAGAAAGCATGGGCAGCATGCCGACCTCAGGTGTGGCGGGGATGATAGCCGTCCCTCAGAGCCCCTCTCACGGCCGAGCTACGCTGTTGGGATGTGTTTGAGCCTCAATGCGGGGCTGGGTGACAGTCCTCGCCTGTGGTCTGGGGATGAAAATGGTGAGGACCATTCTCTATGAGGCGGTCAGGGAGCGGGGGGCCGTTCCCTGTGAGGTGGTCGGGGAGCGGGGGGCCATTCCGTGTGAGGTGGTCGGGGAGCGGGGGGCCATTCCGTGTGAGTCGGTCGGGGAGCGGGGGGCCGTTCCCTGTGAGGCGGTCGGGGAGCGGGGGGCCGTTCCCTGTGAGGCGGTCGGGGAGCGGGGGCACTGAGTTCTCTCTTCCTCCATCCGCTGGCCCACGTGAAGGACCGAGCAGAAGACCCAGAGGCCACGGAGCAGAGCGGAGCCACAAAGCAGGAGCCTCTGGCCTCCGAAGGCCTCCCGCAGCCGGTTCACTGCACTGCGCTGGTGTGTGGTGAGATGACACCATTGTGTTGAGCCGCCCGAATGTCTGGGTTCCCTGTAGAGCAGAGGGTGCCCCCTACCTAATGTGTCAGGTGTCAGAGAACCAGCCCGCGCGGGGACCTAGACCCTGTGGAGCGCTGGGGTGCCGCGCCGGGTGGGGGGGTTAGCGTTTCTGGCCTGCGCGAGGCATGGTCTCCCGGCCCACGTGCGACAGGGGCTGAAGCGTGGCCGTGCAGTCCCCGCCCAGGAGCCCCCGGTCCCACGGTCCCCGCAGGAAACGGCCGCGGGGAAAGCGTGACCACGTCCTAGGTGCGCCCTGGGCTGGAGGCCTCGGACTCGGTGGCTCGGCCGCCCCACACGGGCACACGCGCACTCGGGCGGCGCAGGAGGAGCCGGGCGGCCACTCGGCGGCCAGGAAGCCCCCGGACGGCACCGCGGAGACCCGCGGGCCAGCCCCGTGCTGCTTAAGCCACGCACCTGTGTCGTCCAGCCTGTCCACGCTCTTCCAGACGGGCGAGGCCGCCTCCTCCCTCGGCGGCTGGGCCCGGCCCCCCGGCGGCCCCGCCGCAGCCTCCAGGGACGGGGTCTTCGGGGCATCTTCTCTGCTGAGTGAGAACGCGGACTGGGACGGCTGCGGAGAGAAGAGAGGGACGGGGTGAACTGAGCGGCAGCCCCCGGGGGGACAGCCTCGCGCTTTCTGGTGCGCGACACGGCGTGGAGCAGGCGTGATCGGCGGGCCGGCTTGTCCTGGGCAGAGGCCTCAAAGCTGACAGTAGGGACGGTGCCCTGCTTGCTCCGCTGCAAGGTGGCCAGGCCTCCTGGGAAGTGTCGGAGAGGCAGCGGCGGCGGAAAGCATCCCCTGGAGGCCCCCAAACCTGAGAGTTTCTACAGCACCGTGTAATTGCTACCGCAGGTGGAGGGGAAGAGGGTAGAAACTGTTACCTAAGAAGTGCTGAGGGGGAAACATGTTTGAATTGTATCACATGCATAGGCTACAACATATATACAAACATGCGTATGTTACGAATGTTACAAAGAATTACATATATATACATATATATGATGTACGTATATACTTTATGGTTAAGCGTATGCAGCGTGCTCTCGGTTTCGTGGGTCGATTCCGTGACTCATCGCTTACATACAACACCCAGTGCTCATCCCAGCGAGTGCCCCCCCCCCATCAACCCTCAGTTTGTTCTCTGTATTTAGAGTTTCATCAAACAGAAAGAGGCCAATTTTTCCCTTGGTCATTTCATGAAGGAATGATCTTTCCCTGGCGGTTGAGTTTGCTCTTTCCGTGCTGATACAGCGAGGAGGGACCCGGGGAGCCCCTCCAAGCCCCTGTGACCAGCCGAGGAAACAAAGTTCTACTGCCGGGGCCGGGCACCCGCCGGGGCCGGGCACCCGCCGGGGCCGGGCGCTCCGTCTCCCCCTGCTGGCAGAGCTCAGCGCCAACAGCCGCACTGCCTTCCCTTCCAGGGAGAAACGCTGCACGTGGGACGTGCCCCTCCACCCAGGTGTAAGTTTAGAAGGAAACGGCGAGTCTTGGGAGAGCAGGTGGGCAGCGCCCCGCGGCGGCTGGAGCTAGGTGAGGACTCGGCTGGGCGCGGCCTCCGCCACCGCCTCTGCCCCCACACCTTGGCCAGAGGCCCTAACTTCCAGAGAGGTGCGGACACTGAGCCTTGTCCTGCACACAGGAAATGCCTACCAAGTAGGGGCTTAAAAAGGGATCCACGAAGGACAAAGAAAAAGAGCAGAGCCAGTGCCGGACGTTTGGGTGACGGCAATGAGCATCACGGCTGGCATTTGGGGAGCAGGCATCGTACGGGTAGCCTCACCCCGCGGGATGGTTAACCAGTGTGAGAACAAACACAGAGACGGCCGAGGGTCAGGTCCGGCACCCCCATGTTTGCAGGCCCGGCCGGGACCCCTGAGTCTGCAGACACAGGCCATCTGGCACACTTTTTTTGGTGACGATGGGGCAAGCGAGTTCTGGTTCAGGAAGAGTTATCGCAAACTGCTTCTACTCCTCCCCCCAGAGGGGAGGCTGACCTGGGAGGAAGACGGGTTTGCAAAATAATTCTGGAAACGCTAAGATGTATACCCGGGGTCACAACGTGCCTTCCATCCTTGTGAAGACAGGCGATGACGGGCCTCAGACCTGCCTTCCCATACGACACTCAGGTTAACCGGCGCAGGGCCCGATGAGCTACCCTCCCCAGCTTACCAGGCCCTGACTTCCTGTGTGCACTCAATTCAAACAGGCCATGGCTTGTGGGAACCCCCTAGTCCAGGCTGGGCTGGGGGCCCTGGGCCTCCTCTCCGCTTCCTCGTGCCTTATCGCACTCTGCTGAGAACACCGGGGGTTTGCCCAGTGCCCCCGAGACCGCGTGCACCCGAGGGCAGTTAATGGCCTGTTGACGGTGACACCGGAGCTGAAACAGACCCGGAAGCCGGCGCGTGTTTGCCGTGGGGTGAATGTGGTTTGGGGGTGCAGGACGGCTGTTCAGGAGTGCCTGGGCTTTTCCTCCCGCCAACCGCTTGGGCAAAATTGGGGAGCAAGAGAGCGAAGTAGGAAGCCGACCACCGTGCTCCCTCGCGTCATGGAGGGCAGGGTCTGGCTTGGAGGGCGGCCACGTTCACAGACACACAGGTGGCGCTGAGCCGTGAGCCCCTCCCCCCGTTCCAAGGGCACAGGAAGCGTGGATCCCGACCCCATCGTCTTGAATGGTTCTGATGCTTGACCACAACCAAGGTTTTCATGGGGATGCGTCGTCAGGGAGCCGTCTGTGATTCTGTCAGATCCCTAACGGGTGATGAGCGGCTACCAGAGAACAGAGGTCAAGGCTGATGGTCAAGTGAAGTTACTAAAAATGAAGACGGGGCGCCTGGGGGGCTCAGTCGGCTAAGCACCCAACTTCGGCTCAGGTCATGATCTCACGGTTTGTGGGTTCGAGCCCCGCATCGGGCTCTGTGCTCTCAGGTCCTCTGTCTCCCTCTCTCTCTGCCCCTCCCCTACTTGTGCTTTCTTCTCTCTCTCTCCCTCTCAAAAATAAACGTTAAAAAAAATGAAGGACAAAATCCTTCTACAGCAAACTCCTTCTCCCCCTGACACCCCATCAAGGTCTGGCAAGAAGACCCCCCTTCTGTGTAATCGCACAGACCCTCCCATGCTCTGTTACAGTCATTATCACAGCCTGTCTGTCAGTTCTTCCAAAGACTGTGGGCTCCCTGAAGGCAGGGAGGGTCTTTTGCATGTGATCCTTGGTTACACATTTGTGACTGAATTTATAGGATGTAAGATGGAGGTGTGGCCCTAAAGGAGCTGATAATCTACTGCCAGGGACACAATGAGCGACTTTACATACCTGCCCTTCCTTTTTTAATATCTGTGAGCTTCTCACTGTGAACCACCGAATACATGTTCACATCATGACAAACATGATATTTAACGTTGCATTTTGCAGTGGTTCGCATGGTACTTTATGTATGTCTGTATGAGTCTCTAAGAGGTGGCTTGGGTCCATTTCTATGGGTCAAAAATGCTCCCTCACCTACAGAAGCCAAAACCAAGCAATGAAAAGTCCCTTTGAGTCCAACGGGGAAGGTGGAATCTACATTCATGAGAGAGTCAGGGACGCAGGACTTTTACATCTATTCCAGGGAAGCTGCTGCTTCGCACAGAAGAGAACTATATCCTGATGATCACAGAAGACCCAGGATCTGGCTTCAACAGGTCTCAGCACTGCTGGCCAGGTCTCCCGCCAGGCTGGAAACGCCATCTGGTTTTGCCGCAAATTCATTGCAATGAGCACCTGGTCCAGCAGATGGCGCCCTGACAATGCTTTTACTCCCCAGTTAGTTCAACCTCTCCGGCTCCTGGCAAGTGATGGGCGTAGGGGAGTCCTTTACTTGCTCATTACCCAGGCCGGACCTTTGTGCCCACTCTCTGCCTCCTAGCCGTGACCTCCGCTTCCCTTCCCTTCCCTTTCTCTTACCCACCCTGGTGCCCATGGAAGAGGCTGGGCTGCTGATGTCAGGAAGGGCTGACCTGAGTCTGCAGGTGCGTGTAGGGAGGGCCCAGAATGCTTGCTGGGGTCCAGGGTCCAGGGTCCAGGGACAGCAGCGTGCTTGCTGGGGTCCAGGGTCCAGGGTCAGCAGTGTGCTTGGTGGGGTCCAGGGTCCAGGGACAGCAGCGTGCTTGCTGGAGTCCAGGGTCCAGGGTCCAGGGTCAGCAGTGTGCTTGGTGGGGTCCAGGGTCCAGGGACAGCAGCGTGCTTGCTGGAGTCCAGGGTCCAGGGTCCAGGGTCAGCAGCGTGCTTGGTGGGGTCCAGGGTCCAGGGTCAGCAGTGTGCTTGGTGGGGTCCAGGGACAGCAGCGTGCTTGGTGGGGTCCAGGGTCCAGGGTCCAGGGTCAGCAGCGTGCTTGGTGGGGTCCAGGGTCCAGGGTCAGCAGCGTGCTTGGTGGGGTCCAGGTCCAGGGACAGCAGCGTGCTTGGTGGGGTCCAGGGTCCAGGGACAGCAGCGTGCTTGCTGGGGTCCAGGGTCCAGGGTCCAGGGTCAGCAGCATGCTTGCTGGGGTCCAGGGTCCAGGGTCAACAGCATGCTTGGTGGGGTCCAGGGTCCAGGGACAGCAGCGTGCTTGGTGGGGTCCAGGGTCCAGGGTCCAGGGTCAGCAGCGTGCTTGCTGGGGTCCAGGGTCCAGGGACAGCAGCCTGCCGACAGAGCCTTGCAGAGATGAACTTGAGAGCCTGAGCTTTGGAGCCGCCTGCCCAAACTCTTCAGGCACTAACTGGGTCCGTGCCAGCGCCTCCCCTGCTCTATGGGGTCCTGGGTGGGACTTCAGCTGTCCTGCACCTCAGTTTCCTCATGCTAAGGGATCAGCGTCAGGCCTGGCACATAAAATCACTCGATGAAGATCAGTCAAAATAAGAGTGATTATTAAGCTCTGCCACGTGGCCGGGACAACATGTGCATTCTCTCCCTCGCGCGAGGAGACTGGGGCCGGGGTGGGGAGGTTTGCCCAAGCGCAGGACTGGTCGGGGGGCAGGGCCGGTCCGGTTCCGGGCTGGTGCTGTTCCACGTGCTCCCGGCGCCGCGTGGAGCCAGGGCCGAGGCCTGGGAGCGGCTGGCCAACGCGCCTCAGCCCGGCCTTCGGTCAGCCGCTCGGTGACCCCTTCCCTCGCGTCACGCGCTGCCCATGGCGCTGGGAAGGGCACACCCAGCGACGGTGGCCAGGCCGGTGAACAGGGCAGGCCCCCCCCCGCACCGGCCGTGGCTTCTAACTGGCCTCTGCCCACGGAGGCCGCACCACAAAGCAGGCAGAGAATGTTTCCGGTACCAGGTGTTTGGCGGCCGAGGCACAAGGCTTGTACCAGTAACAGCTGAGAGCCAGCTTTGCTTTGGAGTTTTAGGCTCAGGCAGAGACACTAAGTCCCATCTGGCAATCATGAATAAGGAAAAATACTTGGGATCTATACTGAGGTCACTCAGAGCAGAGAGCAAATATGAGGGAGGAGGGGGCAGACACGCAAGAGGAAAGGCTGAGGAAAAGAGAGGCGCGGAGAGAAGGGACCGGCAGGCGGCTCCGGTCACCGGCCGCTGGCTCTGCTGTCAGCACCGTGATTATCAGCAAGGTCATCCAATTGTTATGAAGGTAATTTTGTATATATACGCGCCCAGAGACAGGCCTGAAATGAATTACAAACCCTGCGTTTTTAGGATATTGCATTTTAAGGCTTGGAAAGCTGGACGCACTGACCCCCCTCCCGGCGGCCACCTCCACGATAAGGAAGGAAATTAAAGAGAGAACGGTCACGGTCAACTTTCTTTCAAGAGAACAGACGAGAGCTGTCTGCCTGGGGGTGGGCTCAGGGTGGGGTCTGCGGTTCGGAAGCCACGGGGCCTGCACGCTTCTGGGATTCTGCATAGTTCTTCCCTGAGCCGGGGGCGGCGGGGGTGGGGGGGCAGGTCAACGGGGGGCTGAGGTCACACAGCGGGTCCGGGCCGTTCACGGTCAGGGGATCAGGGAGCCCTCCTGGCACAGAGAAAGGCTACCCTTGAGCCTGCAGCCTGTTGGCCTCACCTGGGCAGATCTGGGTCCAGTGCACTGATGCCCAGGCTCCACTCCAGACCCCATTGGGGGAGAGGGGGCTGGTGGGTGCTGCCAATGAGCATCCAAGGTGGGAACAGCTGGCGGTAAGGGGGGGGGCAGGTCAACGGGGGGCTGAGGTCACACCAAGCAGTCACCAAGACCTGCTTCGTGTCCAGGCTCTGGCCGGGGACGAGGCACAGGTCTGCATTTATGCCTTCTGTCTACCACCCCCTCCGTCTACCACCCCCTCCGTCTACCACCCCCTCCGTCTACCCCCCCCTCCGTCTATCACTTCCTGTATTTATCACTTTCTCTTTGTCTAAACCCTAGACCAATGCTGTGCACTAACACTCTCTGGGGTGATGGGAATGTTCTGCATCTGTGCTCCCCAATATAGCGGCCACCAGCCAGAGGTGCTGCTGAGCCCCGGAAATGCAGCCAGGATGATGGAAGAACTGGATGTTAAGCTTTGTTTCCTTTTAATTAATTAATTTTTTAATTAAAAATTTTTTAATGTTTTATTTATTTCTGAGAGAGAGAGACAGCGTGAGCAGGGGAGGGTCAGAGAGAGAGGGAGTCACAGACTCTAAAACAGGCTCCAGGCTCTGAGCTGTCAACACAGAGCCTGACGCGGGGCTTGAACCCACGAACCGTGAGATCACGACCTGAGCCGAAGTCGGTTGCTTAACCACCCAGGCGCCCCCATATTTTAATTAAAGTCGAATGTTCACTTGTGTCTTTGTGTCCTGTGCCGCCCCAGGATTTAGAGGTCACTGAGTCTGCTCATCCCCCTCTACAGAGGAAGAAGCTAGATCTAAGGCTTTGGAACAGGAGAAAGGTATTCAACTCCCAGCCCCACCAATCACAAGCTGCGGGACTTCAGGCAATTTACGGTAAAGCGTTAGCCTCAGTTTCCTTATCTATAAAATGGGTTCAGTAATACCGCATCCCCACCTTGCGGTGAGGGGTAAGAGAAACCTGAGGTGGCAAACCTAGTGCCTGCTTCTTAACCAGTCCGTGCTGCTGTCCCTTGCCCTCATCACCAGCCACCGCAGGGGAAGGGGGCCAAGTGCAGGCCACGGGCGGGGAGAAAGCGCCTGCTCAGCCCACGAGTGTGAGCATTTGGAGAGGCTGAGCCTTGTCCCCCGGGCGCGCCACCGCTCGAGGCCCCAGGAGGGCCCTGCCATGGTGCTGGTCAGAGGGAAAGGGCTTGGGGGCCTGGCCAAGGGAAGTCGGGCTGGGGTCCGTCCAGGGGTTAAGCCCCGGCTGTCAATGGTCTGAAGACAAGAGAGGAAGGCAGCAGGCCGGAGACAGGGAGGAAGGGACGAAACGCGGTGGGGAGCGGTGGGTCGGGGCAGCGGAGGGGCCGGTCGTTTCCTGCAGGCGCCCCGGGGCCCGGGCTGGCAGGCTCACCCTGGTAGTTTGTTACTGTGCCTGGAGCCAAACGGGACAGCGCCAGACGGAGGCGTGCGGGCTTCTCTGCCCCCGGAAGAACCGAAACTTGCTGTAAACCTTTCTAAACAGCCAGCTAGTCAAGAATCAATGGATTCTCATCACCGAGGGCTGGGTAAGGCACAGGCTCGCCTTCCAGATGTTTCTGCCAAGCTCTAAGCACGCGGCTGTCTTTAAAGCACACCAGGAGCTACATATGGTCCATCACGAGGGTGCGGATAATAGGGTTTTGCTGAGACCTTAATCCACACATTCTCCTTCCTTCACGGGGATCCCGGAAGCCAGAGGGAAGCGTTCAAGTCCAGGCTGTGACTAAATCTCCACAAATCAACCTTCTGCCACCAGGCAGCCACGGCCCCGACGTGCCTGACGCTGAGCCGGCCCAACGCCAGGGCAAACGTGAGCACTGACCACCGGGCTCATAGTACTGGCTGCTGATGGGACAAACCCAGCCAGGGCCCAGCCGGACGCAGAAGGTCTCCGTACTTCCGGGTTCAGGCAGCGCCTGTGGGGACACGTGTGGGCGGAGAAAGACAAAAGCACTCCTGTCTCTGATATTGTTGGCAAAAATATGCTGTTTACGTATTGCAAATCACAGCATGAAGACAGCTCCCAGGGAGAGGCCAGCAGAGGGCTTCTCTGATCAAACATCAAAATTAATGGGGCGCCTGGGTGGCTCAGTCGGTTGAACGACAGACTTCAGCTCAGGTCGTATCTCGCGGTTCGTGGGTTTGAGCCCCAGGTCGGGCTCTGTGCTGACAGCTCAGAGCCTGGAGCTGCTTCCGATTCTGTGTCTCCCTCTCTCTCTGCCTCTTCTCTGCTTGTGCTCTCTCTCTCTCTCCCCCAAATAAGTAAAACATTAACAAAATTTTAAAAAACATCAAAATTAAAGACGAAGTTTTCAGTAAAAGGAGCCAGCTCATGATCTTATCCCCTCTGTAGGCGATCTCACCCCGGCCAGGCCCTAGGATCTGGTGGTTAAGGTGTATCAGTGTTGAAGCCCTGGGTTAGGTGCACATAGGTTGCAAAGTACCGCACAGCAGAGACTCAAAAGATACTCAGAATCAGAGGACTTCCATTCGGCCTTAGTCTGTATCGAAATCTAGAAATAAATCATATTCTGCCATTTGCTTCGGGAGAAATAAGTCAGAAGCGCATCCGCTCTGTCTGCCTTGATGTGGAAGCCAAAGTGACAGTCGTGCTGTGCAGAGGTCAGGCGTGGGCCAAGACGGATCTTCAGGCGAGGAAGCAATCGCTGAGAAGGTCCGACTTGGCAAACCGAAAGCGAGTGCTGTGCGGCTCCGACGTGTGCCCGCCGTGCCCCTGCGCCCCGGGTGCGCCGGCGCCCCTCCAGCCGCCGAGGGGCCGAGCGGGGTCCCCGGGGGCCTCGGTGCCGCGTCTATGAAGCTGCTTCTGGCCGGCGCTTGCCTGAGCGGTTGTGTTGCACCGGGCTGTCCCGCCGCACTCTGGCTGGTCCCGGCGCCCATCTAGTGCCACACGGCGCAGGTGACAGGAGTGTGACTTCTCGGTTGCACAGTAAGCACAACGAGGGGCCCCACAGAGTGTCTGCTGGGGAAACAGGAAGTTCATATCCCCGGGCTTCGCAGTGAGACGGGAGACGGACCAGAGCAGAGCAGAGGGAGTGTGCTAAGCCAGGAGACCTGGGTTCTGGTCCTGCCCCTCCGCCAGCTTAGTTCCCTGACCAGGCCTCAGTTTACTGCTCTGTAAAACGGGGAGAACAGATGCCGTCGTGGGAATCTAATGGAATCACGTGTGAACGCCCTGTGTGTTTACAGTCCATGGGAAGGAAGACTATCGGCCACATGTCATTCCTGTAGACGTCGGACAATCTCTCAATCATTGCTATTGTGTAAGTTTTCCATGACGACTCCCAAGACTGTGAGCTTGTTAGTCACTGTGCAGAGCTGCAGGCAACCGACGTGACCAGGGGGTGTCGGAGGCATGTTTCTGGGGAGTGGGGTCTCTCCGTGCTGCAGGGAAGCAGCATGGGGTCGGGGTGGAGGGGAGCTTCTGGCCCCGACGGGGAAAGAAGAGGACGGCCCAACATGCAGTGAGTGGCCAGAGACAAGCAGTGGTGAGCAGAGATGGTGGAGAAGCCAGAGACATGCAGTGGTGAGCGGAGACGGCGGCGGCGAAGCCAGAGACAAGCAGTGGTGAGCGGAGACGGCGGCGGGGAAGACAGACATGCCGCCTGGCAGCTTGTGGGAGGGACGGGGAGAGGGACCCAGGAGGACCTGAAGCAGGGGCTGGGCTGGGGGGTGAAGGGGTGGGGAGGGCTGTGAATCGGAGCAGGCGGGTCAGGGACACGCCGCCAGCTGCCGCCCCAGCTGTGACCGAAACACAGTGGAGTTCGGCTCACAAGTCGCCGAGATCCCTTGATGATGCCGTGGCCTCCGTTCTCGAAGCAGAACGAAGGCAAGAAAAAGCGGAACGATCTGTGTCATTTCGGGGACGCGTCTCTGTGCAGAGCGGCCCGGATCCACTTCTCACGTCGCTGTTGTTCTCTGACACATGGCTGCTGTTCTATTCTGTGAGCACATGAAGTTCCTTCCTGCTCCGAGCCTCCGTGCGTGCTGTTCCCTCTGTGGGCATGCTCTTCCTCCCACTGCTCCCCAGTCTCTCCAGTTTCAAACCTTTGTGTCAGGTGACCGCTAGGGAGGGGTCCCCTGACCGGCCCCCCAGCCCGGCGTTCAGGGCCCCAGTACTCGGTCGCTTCCACCCTCCCGGCTCCTCTGGACAGCAGCGACCGGACTTTGCCCCTTGTATTTCTCGTGATCCCTAGTTTACAGGCAGTCGGTAAGCACGTTCCCAACGTCCTAGTTAAGGGCAGATCTAGAATCTCAGGCCCAGAAGTGCCAGAGGCAGAACCAAGCTCCCTGCGGCTGCCTCTGACCCCTCCGCTCACGGCTGGGTCTGGTGCTGCGGAGCCTCGCACTTCCTAGAGAACCCCAATCCTGGCGCGACCAGTTTGCAGAAAATGCTTCCCAGAGCGTCCCCGCAAAGCAGGGGATGCAGCCTGGGCCCCGCAGCCTGAGCCCGTGCACGCAGCCTGAGCCCGTGCACGCAGCCTGAGCCCGCAAGGGCGGGAATCAGCGAGCAGAACATCTGAGAGACGCGCTGTTTGGAGGTGATGGGCCCCTCCGTCCTCTGCACCCCAAGTCCGTCTCCGTCTCAACCGTCGCGTGCCTGCGGCCGCGCACGGACCCCTATGCTGGTCCTGCTGTGGCGGCCAGAGTCCTCGGGCCCCGAGGCGGCGTCCAGGCCCCTCCTCACTTTGTTCCCCGTGGGGCCGGGCGGGCACGGCCGCGGTAAAACAAGCCGACGGCGTGTTGACAAGGGGAACAAATCAGGGAAGCCACATCTCCGATGGAGCCAGGCCGGGCTCCTCGTCCCCACGCGCACCCGGGGGCCCGCGGAGACCCGGGGAGGAGCGGCGCGCGTGAGGCCCCGGGGCCCCGCTTCCGAGGCTGCAGGTGCACCCCCTGCCCGAGCCCCGACCCGGGGACGCTGACGCCCCGGCTTCCCCAGCGCCCGCCCCACGCCAGGGCCGGGGCGCCGCCGCTTCTAGAACCGTCTCCACCCGGACTCTCCACCCGGAAGGCCTGGCACCGCCGCCGCAGCCTCCGCCCTTCCCGGCCGCCCCGTGGCCTCCGCTGGGGCCCAGACCCCTGCGCCGCCGGAAGGCCGCCTCGTCATCCGGCCCTCGGCCTGGCTCCAAGGGGACACACAAAAGGGCGGTGCCCCGCCCTCCCCGACCTCCCTCCGTGTCCGGATGTGGCTGCGGCCACCTGGGGGCAGTTCTCATCACATCTGCGTCCAGGCAAGGGGCGGAGGCCGTCCGGGTGCGCGTGGCCCCCTTCAGCCGCTCTGCGCGCGGGACCGCTCGACTCTTGTCGGAACGAGCACGCTGACCACCCCCTGTCCCTCTTGGCCCGCAGGCACGCACACGTACGCACACGTGTACACCCATGCATGCGCGCACACGCACGTGCACACATGGGCACTACACACATGCATGCGCGCACACATGTGCACACACATGTACACATGCGCACACACCTACACATGCATGTGCACACACGAACGCACACATGTACACACGTGCATGCATGTGCACACACGAACGTGCACACATGGGCACTACACACATGCATGCGCACACACATGTGCACACATGCCTGCACATGTGCACACACGCCACACACATACACATGCATGTGCACACACGAACGCACACATGTACACACGTGCATGCACGTGTACACACACGCAGGTGCACACGCACGCACACCTACACACATGCATGTGCGCACACGCGCGCACTCTCTCCCTGTCTCCCCTTCAGGAACGCGGCGCACGGCCGTGGGGACAACGGCCCTGACCCGCGCCGTGCAGGACGCCGGCCCGGGGGCCACTGGGACTCACCCACAGGCTGTTGGGAGCCCGGGCGCCTTCCGCGGGGGCCACGGGGCCCCCGTCCGCAGCCTCCACCGCGCAGCTCTGGGGCCGCAGCCACTCTGGCTCTTCTCCCACTTGCTGCTCGCCTTTGCTCTTCTGTCTTCTTACGATCTGGGGACGGAATGGGTGACAAAGGGCTGGGTCACCAGCGGGCCTTCGGGTGCTACGTGGAGTAACTGGGGTCGCCTCTGGGGCTTTTTTAGCCGCATAAGAGCTTCCTTTCAACAGAACACCAACCTGTGTCAGCTCTGCCTTAGGGTAAAACACCACAGGTACGGGCCTACACCGTCCACAGCACTTCACAGTTTACACATGACCCTTTTACGGCACTAACAGCTTCTATTTATTAAGCGCCAGCACTTGCCAGGCTGTGAGGCGCTGTGTACACTCTATCTCATTTGATCATCGGAATAACTAAGAGCTGTGTTCTACAACTCTTCCCGGTTTACGGATGGGGAACCTGGCTCAGAGAGGTTAGGTCAGCAGTTCCGGCCATGCATCCTGGCGCTGCATCCCAAAGCCGGAGTCTCTGGCCTCACACCCGGGTTCGGCAGGGCCTGTGAAGGGGCAGGTCCCAAGGCCACCAGGGAAGGCTCCCGCTCCTGGGTCCTGCTTGCTCTGTGGGGCCCAGCCATTTGGAGGTGATGGGCCCTTGCACGGAGGTGGCTGGGCTCCCAGCCTCTCGGGGGCAGGGGGCAGCGAGGAGGCTGTGTGTCCGTGTGTCTGTGGACCAGGCAGGATGAGAGAGCGGGCGCCAGAGCCCGGGAGAGCGGTGAGCTGCCGCGCCCAGGGCACTCGAGGGCCTGAGCGAGGCGTGCCCCCCGTCTCCAGGCGCCCCCTGGGCTCTGGGACAGCTGGGGACTGGTGGCGTCCTGTACCAGCCGCCTGCACGGCTGCCGGGGCCCCACCGACGCATGCGGGACACGCGGGGCCAGACTGGTCCACGGGTGACCCCGGCGGTGGGTGGGACGAGAGGGCTGGGTGTCCGGTGGGGTGGCTGTGCGTGGCACGAGCAGGGGACGTGGCTTTGTGACCAAAGGGAAGATGGCCTTGCTCGCTGCCCCCTGCGTGTGGCCCTTTGCCATGTGGCCCCGCGCCCCTCCCGGGACGGGGGGACGTTCGTCCCGCCTTGGCTGCGGGCTGGCCGTGGGCCGTGCTTTGGCCACTGACGTGTGAGGAGGAGCGGGTAACGAAGGGGGTCAGGGCCGAGCCTGGGCCTCGTCCACGTCGTTCGGCCCCAGAGTGGCCACGCTGCACGGACTTGATCCCGACCCACAGCGCGAGACGGGGGCCCTGCAGGTGCGTGAGCAAGGAGGAAGCCGCGGCCAGCGGAACGTGTCTGGTCTCTGACCCCGTCCCTGCCGCAGAGGGTCTCTGTTCGGCTAATGAGGTGACTCAGAGCCGGACGACTACAGACACGGGGGCTGGTGGCCGGGAAAGCCAACTGTGGCCACGGGACTCGGCTGCCCCGTCGCCGCCAGGGTGGGGCGGGAGCTCTGTGCACCCGGCCCCGCCTGCACTCGCTGGGTGGGGCTGGGGGTGCAGCGGGCAGGGAGGCCTTGGGGGTCCGCACACCCCCTCCTAGGTCCCTTGCTACCCTAGGAGCCTCTTCATCAGGCTTCTCGTCTACATCCTTATGATAAACCACTAATGGGAAGAGCACTTTGCCGAGAAAATCTTATGAAAATTATCCAGCCTGGGGCGCCTGGGTGGCTTAGTCGGTTAAGCGTCCGACTTTCGCTTAGGTCATGATCTCGCGGTTCGTGGGTTCGAGCCCCGCGTCGGGCTCTGTGCTGACTGCCAGCTCAGAACCTGGAGCCTGTTTCAGTCTGTGACTCCCTCTCTCTCTGACCCTCCCCTGCTCCGCTGTCTCTCTCTCTCTCTCTNCCCTGCTCACGCTGTCTCTCTCTCTCTCCTAGAAATAAATAAAAAAAACATTAAAAAAAAAATTAAAAAAAAAAAAAAAAGAAAATTATCCAGCCTGAGGGCAGCCATGGGAATCCCCGAATCGGCAGCAGGCTGGCGAGAAGGGCAGCAAGCTGGGGATTCCGGGAACTTCACTGGGATCTGAGGTGGGGGCAGTCTAGAGGGGCCGAGCCCTGGCGTGTGAGGTCTGAGTCAGCAGACAGCGTCAGGCCCAACGTGAAAGGAAACGAATTGAATGGAATCACACCCAGGTGGTGTCAGAGAACTGCCCGCGGAAACACTACTGTTCAGAGTCGCAGAGCTTCGGGGTGGTGGCTTCTCGACGGTAACTGACACCCACGTGAGGGGCAATTTAGGGCAAGGAGGCAGCGGGCGGCGACTGCACATTCGCTTCAGCAAGAGACTATTTGAGGGGTGTGAGAGGAGGGCTCGCACGCACACACGCACGTGCGCGCACGGGGGAGCCCAGGGGCGGGGAGTCGGTGGGTAACCTGCCCAGAGCTGAGTTCCCGGCCCCCTACCACCAGCTCCATCCACAAAGGCGGCCACATTCGAGCCCCCTGCGTACATTTTCCGGGCGGCGCGATCCTGCTGCGCGGGCCCCCAGAGCACAAAAGGGGACGTGGCGAGGCACGGACACAGTGGCACCCAGAGGCCCCGGGCTGGGCCGGGTGTGAGCTGCAGCGCGGGAGGCCAGGGCCCACCTACCTTCTGCAGGATGGTCGTGGCCAGCTCCTCGGTCAGCTCCTCCCTGTGGTCCCGCAGGTAACTCGCCTCGTTCTGTTTGTCCTGTGGGAGGGAGGACAGTGGCCGCACGCTGAGGGCGGGTTGGGGCACCTGGCAACCACTTTCTTGGGGGTTCTGACCACAGAGGCAGAGGGAGGGTGGACCCTGCCCTGGTCAAGGACAGACACCATGAGGCTGGATTCCTGACAACCTATACTTTCTTCCAGCGGCCACAGGACCTTGACCCACGCTTCCCCCCAGGGAGGGGAGGAGAAAGGCGTCGTACCAGACTGTCCCCATAGGCTTCTGCTTTGGAAATTGCCTCCTCGATGGCCTCTTCAGCCACCCGCAGGGCGACAGCCAGCGTGTCCATCATGCTGTGTCCTAGAAAACAGAACACAGACCGCTTTCGGAAAGGGAAAGACAAGTTAAATGAGGGTACCACTTCACTGCTTCTGGTAAAGTCTTCTAGGGGCCGGGGGTAAGGTCGCCAGGGCTCTTCCTGGCCCACAAGCCCCGGCCCCCTCCCTGCCTCAGTGGCTCCCACTCACGCTCAGCTCCAGCCACAAAAAGTTGTTGGAGAGTCCGTCTCTCCGGTTACGACTCCCATAACTTGGGCTTCCGCCCTGCGGTCCCTGCTCTGTAATGGCTGGTTCCTGGCCGTCCCAAGGCTTGGCCTTGGCTCCTCCTCTGAAACCCCTCCTGTCCAGATCCCGCCTTCCCCACCCGGGCTGGACGTCCATCCGAGGCTCCGGGCTTGCTTCCGATGGGCCAGAGAGACGGCCCCGCCACACGTCATTCTCAGAGAGCACGACTGGATCGCACAGTCCCTGCTACGCCCTAACACTGAGCACGGCTCCCGACAGAGAGTGGCTTACGCATCACTGCACGGAGGACTTCGTGTAAAGAAATACCGGTCCTTCTAGACCAATACTACCCCTAACAGCTCTGACCGAGCTCCACCAGCGGCTGGCCCCGGGGTGCGGGTCACATCCATGGCCGCAGTTAACCTTGACAACAATCCACTGAGTGGGTTCCATCAGACAGACGAGAATCGAGGCACAGAGAGGTCAAGTAACTTGGCCACGCTGACTCAGTGAGACGGGAAGAGATATGAGGTTGGGATCCAGACTCCGTCTCCAAAGCCCTCGATTTTAACTTCACAAGCGAGACAAATATCAGCTAACATGACTTAAAATATAATGCTATCGTAGTTTTAGCAGGCATATTTTTCGCAAATGGCAACAGGTGGAAGGAAATGTCCCCATGTCAAAGGACTTCTGCAGGTGGCAAATTTCTTTACTTTTGTTTTTATTTTGGAGAGAGAGAGAGAGGGAGAGAGGGGGGGAATCTCAAGCAGGCTCCACATTCAGCACGGAGCCCAACACAGGGCTTGGTCCCTCAACCCTGGGATCATGACCTGAGCCTAATCAAGAGTTGGACACTCAACCGACTGAACCACCTGCGTGCTCCAACCAAATGCTTTTTGGATCTAAGTGCTTGGACGAGTTCTGCTTCCCCAGAAACTAGATTTTCTTCTTACTTGAAAGTGGGCATTCCAACTATCCCTCTCGTAGAAGGCTGGTTCGCATCGGGCACGAGAACACAGGCCTGTGAGGGCTGTGTGCCTATGTCTTCTTTGCCTGGATCACAACTTCCTGTTTCCATTTATAATCTCCTACTCATGCATTATTTAACACATGCAGGCCTCCTGAAAGCTGCCTCAAATCCTCCGCAGAGTGAGACCAGGTGTAAATAAATCAAATACTCATTAATCAGTCCCTCAATTAAAAAAAATACTTAATTCAAGCTTCTTAGGCTCCCAGAGACACAAACGTGGACACAGACTGGCATTTGGCAAACATAATAAAATCTCTCAAGCCAACCCAGTCAAGCTCAAAGCAATCCAGCTGGCTGACGGGTCCACAGCAAGCTGGCTGTGACGACAGTCACAACACACCTGAGGTGGGGTGACCCGGGTCCGGGCTCTGCACACCTCAGGGGGCCCACTGAGGTGCAGTTTCCCTAGTGACTCTGTACGAATGGGCTACAAAATGCAGGCGGTCATCACACCAGGCACTTCTTGGAGGACACTGAACCGCCCAAGTCTTTTCTTCAAGATACCAACCAATGCATTTTTCACAGATGAGGTGCCTTGTAAGCTCTTGCTCGTTCTGTGAGGGCCCCAGTAATGCCCTGATGGACAAACCAAATCCAGGCTCTCGTGTGGCTCCCAGGCTACTGGGTGGTGGGGATCACTACCCCGTTCCACAGGTCCCTGGCAAGTGACGCCTGGAGCCGTGACCCAGAGGCTCTGGATAATACGGACACGACTTCCAGGGAGGTGAGGCGGACACCGAAGATATTTCGGCTGAAAGTGAAGGTTCAGGTTGGTGCCGCAGGGAGAAGGTCTGGCCGGGGGTGTAGACGAAGGAGAAGTGAGATGCAGGCTGACCTAAGGTCCGAAGACCAGTGGACAATGGGATGGTTCGTTTTATGCATCAGCCGGCCTAGGCTATTGCACCCAGTTATTTAATCAAACCGGGGTTATGAAGGTATTTTGTGGCTGTGGTTCACATCTACGGTGGTCGACTTTAAGTGAAGGAGGCTGCCCTTTAGGTAATGTGGGTGGGCCTCATCCAAGCTATTAGGAGCAAAGGCCTTAAAGAGCAAGAACTGAGATTTCCCAGAGAAGAAAGCCTGGCTCAAGACTGAAGCACGGCCTTCCCAGCTGCTGACCTAAACCGTAGACCTGAGGCTTGCCAGGCCCCACGACTGCGTGAGCCAAGTCCCTAAAATAAAATAAAATGAATGTGTGTGTGTGTGTCCCCTACTGGTTATGCATCTCTGGAGGGCCCTGGTGGATATGAGCGGTCACTGAGGTAATGTTAACGCCAGGGAATTGTGGGCAGGAGGCGCTCAGGCCACGGAGGTCAGAATATCAGAACAGCAAGAGAAGGACAGAACCGGCGCTAGAGGGGGTGGGGACGGAAAGGGACCTCTTCTGTGGGCCTAGGCAGCTGAGGACCTTGACTAGGATGTGCTGAGGTTCAGATCACCATAGGATTTACACGGCTTAATAGTCAAGCCTTGGGAATGCGAGTCTCGATCTCCGGGCTGAAATGGGTGCCGGGCATTTCAGCCTCGGCAGTGGATGGAGGTGCACGGGGGCCGCAGGGGTGGGCAGCAGCGCCCCGTGGAGAAGGGTCAAGGACGGGACCTTCCTGGGGAGGCCCCCAAAGGCCAGAACAGAGAGCAGCTGTAGGGTGCCAGGAGCGGGGACTCGGGAGGCTCTCGAGGTCCAGCACTCCGGAGAAGGAGGTGAGACAGTGGAGAAGGTTTTATTGGAAACCAGAAGTCTGTTTTGCTTTTAACTTGGGCTCTAAGGGGACTGTTATGTTGGTATAAAAAAATAGAAATGAATCAGTGAATGACACATTCTTCAGAAGAATATTTTGTTACTATTGTTAAATATTTATTTTGAGAGAGGGAGAGAGAGAGAGACAGAGAGAGGCACAGAGAGAGAGAGGAAGAGAGAGAATCCCAAGCAGGCTCTGCACTGTCAGCACAGAGCCTGACGCGGGGCTCGAGCTCACGAACCGTGAGATCATGACCTGAGCCAAAACCAAGGGTTAGAGGTGCAGCCTCTGAAGCCACCCAGGAGCCCCCGTAAGGATATTTTAAGAGGAGCTACACGCTGTATCATTACGACATCCCAACTCCGGAAGACGGTGTTGAAGCTCTCACTCCCGTGAAGTGAGGTATCCAGGGGTAGCGCACACACTTCTCTGGGCTGCACCTTGCATATACTCGCCCATTTTGACGACGGAGTCACACGAATCGCAATGACAAGAAGGCCCGTGGAGACTGGCACACAAGTAGTCGTGTCCAGCAGTTACAGTGCAACTGGGAAACCCTGACACGGTCTGAAGATGTTTCAATTCCTCCAGCTCCCCATTAGCCATAAACTTGTAACGCAAACTTACCTTCAGACTGCCTATAAAATGTTGAATCGCTGCCAGACACACTTCCTTCATTCTCCAGGTTGGCCTCAAAAAAGCTTCCTCCTAAAGGGAGGGAGAAAGCAGGAGAGAGAACAGGATCATCCCAGGCCCCCAGGGCGCACACTGTCACAGACCGGGCAATTCACTGCTACCCACTTCGATGAGGTTAGCTTTGTAATCCGGTTTAGGGAACCCCTGGGCTCCACAGTCACGCTGCAGGTTTTGACCAGTCCCCTTTGCCTTCTCACACTGATTCGTGGTGTACCATTGCTGTCTCCCTTCGTTTTCTTCCAGTACCTTCTTTGGAGGCAATGTGGAGTCAAAAACAGAACAAGAGATCGAAGTCAGAGAGACCTAAGGTTGATTCCTGGACTTGAAAGTTACTAACCATGTGACCTTGAGTCTGCTACTTAACTTCTCTGACACTTGGTTTCCTTACTAGAAAAATGGGAAATAACAAGAGCTCCTGACAGTGATGAGGCCCTGCGGGTTTGGTCTTTAGCTGAAGTCTATGGCGCTGACCCAAACCGTGTCTTTAGCTAATGATTTAATTACCACCATTGTCTTCTGTAGAAGGGAGTCCACGTGAAACAAGCCCAGAGCCAGCCAAGGTCAACCCAATGGCATCTGGTCTCTGAAGGCCTGCTGCCTCTCCTCTGGTCTACTTTGAATCGAACACACAGTGCTAATCTTAACCCAGGCTGGGAAGAGCAGTTGGCTAAGCCCTTTTTCAAGTTGGGGATTTTTATGATATGTGTTGATTCATCAAATGAGATCTCGGAAGATGGGGGTGGTGGACTGTTTCAAAGTCATTGTATATTATATCGCTGCTACCCAAGATAGCACCTAACAGTGAGCAGCTCAAGAAAACTGTCTTGAATTGGATGCTGGTGGAATGACCGTTGGAACTAAGAAAATGAATATGGGTCCCTGTGCCTTAGCTCAAAAGGGGGCAAATGCCAGCAATGTCATGTCAACTAAGCAACAGGCCTTCAGTGCATAAAATACACCCTGTGCGTCCTTGGATGGCTGTTGGGGGGCTCCCAGTGGGAATTCCAGGGGTAAGTGCTGTGGGTAGTTGAGGCAGGTTTAGTAGAAGGTCATCTTTATGAAACAAGCCATTAGTGGGCAGCCTGTCATGGCGACTCAGTCTGACCATATACCATTCTCGGTGTTTGTGTTTTTATGCCCGGGCTTTCATAATATATATGAAGTCCACTTATTCTAGCTCTGTGACCCTGAGGAAGTGGCTTTGTCTTTCTGGGTCTCAGTGTCCTCACTTATGATATAAGGGTTGAAGATACGTCATCTCTTCAGAGCCTAAGCTCTAGGTCTTAGTGCAGATTTCACTTTGGCATGGCGACAGCCAGAATTCATTCATCCATCATGCAGCCAAGAGTCCACGGCACCTACTAGGCAAGTGGTTCTGGGCTGGGTGTGAAGGGTATACTGGTGAGCAAAGCCAGAAATCCCTGCTGCCCTGATCAACTGGACAGTCTAGTGGGAAAGATTTCATCAATCAGAGGGTTATATAAATCAGTGTAAAATTATAGATCTGTTAAGTGCCCTGATGGGTGCTTCATACGGTGAAAGTGTCTAGCAGGGACAGTGAGTAACCAGCCAGAGGGGGGGTGGGGAGACGGGCAAACAGCCTGCACAGGGACAGGAGGTGGGGGCAGTGGGTGCACCTGAGGACTGAAACGAGGCAGTGTGGCTGGGCTTGGGGACCCAGACCACACAGGACATGGCGACCTATCATGTTTGGGTCTTTATTCGAACAGCCGTGTAAATAGCCAGCAAAGTTTCCACGGGGGTGACCTGGTCGGATTTGTGCATCCAAGTGCACCCTGGCTGCCATGAGTAATTTGTGCAGCAGATTCTAAATAAGATGGACCCATCTTCTTATTACACAAGTTACAGCCCAGTGCTCGCTGGGGTTCTCCATCTGGGCTGTGCCTTAAAATACCCCATGGAGCTTTACAGATGTCCATCTGGGGCTCACCCCCACAGATTCGGAAGTAGGTGGCTGAGCGCGCAAGATGACCCTGGGCACTTTCTCAAAGCCCCCTAGAGGATTCTGGATTGAGTGTGGTGGGGGTGGAAGAAAGCAGGTAACCACAAAGCAAGGGTGCTGGGTGATGCGGGGGGCTCCCTGTAAGGGCTCCCTGGTCATTGACACAGCAGAAGGCCACGTGTGCACTGGAGGTTAGCCACACGTGGGGTCTAAGTGAGTTTCTAGGCGGTGTGTAGATTAAATCCCATTGTTTTGTGATCACGGCTTCACAGGTTTGGATGTGAGCTCACAAACTGTTTCCTGTCCACCCGCCTTCACGTTTATTAAACAGGAACCTTAGTCCAAACGACAATCTGAATCACATGAAAGCAGCTGATCCGAATGCTTCGGTGAGGGGTCGGTACCCACAGAATGCTTTTAAGATTTAACGGGTGCCACACTGAAGACATGACGGGGCTTGAGCCACACTGTGGGGACACGGAGGTGACAAGGCTGTCGCTCTGCACTGCTGGGCGGGGGAGTGGCTTGTAGAGCCCTGAATGCCAAGTGCTAAGTGCTGTGCTGAGCCCTGCATGAAGGAAGTGGAGGACCCAGAACCCAGATCTGCATTACAGACAGCGACCCCGGTGGGTGGTGTTCCTCCAAAAGTGACACGTGAACATTTCAAAGCCCTGAGCTGACCCGCCTTGGGGCTCATGTCCGCCTGAGCCAGCCGCAGGGCCTGAGGCAGAGAGGGCCAGAGGTCAGAGTCGTGCTCTGCTCTGCGGGTTCTCCTCATGTCTGCTTTCCCCTCGCCTTGCGGTAGGCAGTGGAGGCCTGGATTTGGGGACTCGTATAGACATACCCAAAGAAGACCCAGGGGTGTATGCGAGAGGAAAGAAAGGATGGGATGCACAGTAATATTCTGGAAACTTCTTGAGCTGGCTCTTTGGGTTGAAAAACGACTGTTAACAGGATTCCTCTTAGGCTTTATTTCTTTTTCGGCCTCCATTCCTGGAGAAAAGGTTTTTAGAAAAACCAGCAAAGGCGAGATAAAAATAATCTGTGGAAACCTGCAGCACTGCTCTCCGAGCTGAGGCTTCCTGAACGCTTTGAAAGATGGTGTCTAACAACCACACAAAAGGCCCTAATGATTCTCTGTGTTTAATGTCCTACTTCCTCCCTTGTCTCAGTGGCTGGCATATTTTTAGATAAGACGCGGCTATAGACTTTATTGAAAATACAACAATGTAAAATAATGACGGTGAAAAACACTCCAGGATGAGACGGACAAAATCTCTTTTCCTTCCCTCTTTCTCGTGGATAAAAAGCATTTACCTGTGTTAGCAAAGTGCTGGGAAAAAATCTGCCTTTAGATAGAAAAACAAAACAAAACCCACCAGCCTTTTTTGGAGGACACGTTGTTCATATTCCGACAACGATTTCTTTCTACTGGCTGGTCTAATAGAACTAAAGAAGATAATTTCTCACTCTAATTACATTAGTTGTCTTAACTGTGTAAAAACGGCAAAGGAAGAATTCACCCTTCAGGCTGCCTGGGAGAGAAGCCCATCCTTTGCCCTCTCTCCTAACACATCAGGTTCTGGGCCTGGTGTGAGTAGAATTTGGGAGCAGGAGGTCGGGGGAGTGGAGGGCACACCCTCAGAGAGCAGACCTGGTCTATGTGGTCGAACAAAGATGACTTTCCAGTGATCAAGAATCTCTGATTTCTAGGCGTCTAGAATTAAAACGTCCATGGTACGCAGAAATACTTTGATCTTCTTGTTTTAAATGTTCAGTTATGTATTATTTCAAGAGGGGAGAGGGGCAGAAAGAGAAGGAGAGAGAAAATCCCAAGCAGGCTCCAGGCTTTCAGTGCAGAGCCCGACTCGGGGCTCGAACTCACACACGGCGAGATCATGACCCGAGCCGCAATCAAGAGTTAGACACTTAACTGGCTGAGCCCCCCAGGCGCCCCGATACTTTGGTCTTCTTAACACACCCGACAGCCCAGCGGGCATGCTGGTACCGGGTGACTCAAACTTTACAGAGTCTTTGGTATTTAGCCGCCTCCTTCTCCTCCCCGTTGGAGCCAGAGAGGGAAGCAGCTTCCTGGGTCCCAGCTGAGTGTGGCCAGTGTCCGGGGCCTCGGCCAGGCCTCCATCTATCCCCCAGCCCCGCACAGGCTCCCAGCGCAGTGCGTACCTAGAATCTCGAAGCACGCCCCGCTCTCCAGCCGGTGTTTCCTGTACAGGTTCTTCAAGACCTTGGCGCTGCCAAAGCGTTTGAAGCGACTCTTCACGTTATTGTAGAACCATTCCAGAGACTGGGTCCTCAGAAGCCTGAGGAAAACACAGAATTAGAAAACAGAATTAGAATCAAGACCTGGAATGATTAAAACGGTGGATGGCAGAAGCAGCCATTGTACGTCGAGGTGTGGCACTTCTTTCTCTGCTCCTTGAATCCGGGCTGGCGTGTGTGTGACTTGCCTAGGCCGCGGGGACGGGCGGCCGTGACTCTGTGCAAATCTTGAGCCTTCCGGCTCCCTCCCTCACTGTGCCTGGAAGTCTTGCACCCCGTCACCACGTGAGCAAGCCCACGCTGGCCTTCGGGTGCCCAGGGACACCTGGCCCCAACGACCCGTCACCTCAGCCAATGCCCGGCCAATCCCAGACAGGTGAGCCAGGGAAAAGGTGACAGGGACCAGGCGAGTGACGAGAGTGGCAGCAGCCAGGATGAGGTCTAGGCCACCCGTACGAAGAGATCTTCAGCAGTGATGCGGATTCAGAGGATGAAAAGCTGGCTCTGGCGATGAGGACACAGGCCAGCCCGCAGCAGTGACACTGATTCGGACGGCGGCAGTGATAGGGGTGGCCCGTGGAGCTGCAGCCACAGCGCCATCCCCCCCACGGCGGCCGCGAGCACTCAGCCCAGAGGCTGGCAGTGAAGCCACAGCCTGATTCCAGCCACGGTGACCGAGTCCAGGGCCTCTGGGGCTGGCACACACACGGTTACCAGGCACGGAAGCACGTGTGTCCGGCGGTCTCTGTGAGCCCTTCGCTTTGCTCGTTTCCTCCCCTCCTCCATACCTTGGCTGTTATTAAAGCAAAGGTGTCTCTCTTCAAACCAATAAACAATTGTCTGGAGATGCACAAGTGACCGAGGAAGGACCAGCAGAGGAAGCAGGCGCCTGAGCCCATCCAAACAGCAAGTGGATAAATGCCTGCCCCTGTAAGGCCTGGCTGACGCGCCTGCTTACCGGCAGGCTTGTATGCAATACTCTTGCCGCTCTGACGGCACCTCTAATGCAGCACGAGACAGACAAGATTCTGCAGCCACCTGTGCATTCAGCTGGGGGCACGCAGGGAAAGCAGAGACTCTCTCTGTCTCTCAGCAATAAATAAAAACATGAAATTTTTTAAAATGTTTATTTATATTTGAGAGAGACACAAAGCTTGAGCAGGGGAGGGGCAGAGAGAGAGGGAGACACAGAATCCGAAGCAGCTCCAGGCTCTGAGCTGTCAGCACAGAGCCTGACGCGGGGCTCGAACCCACGAACCGTGAGATCATGACCTGAGACAAAACCAAGAGCCAAATGCTTAACTGCCTGAGCCCCCCAGATGCCCTCAAGATGCTTCTCTTTTTGGCTTCATGACATATTTCTAAATCCTTTCTATTTTAAGAACAGCTTTCATTGTTACTTTTATTACGAATGTCATAACACATATTCACTTTAGAGAATTCAGAAAAGCGAAACGAATACAAGGCCTCTAATTCAATGGATGAATAAGCACATCAGCACCTACTCTTCCTCCCCAGATGCTGGTGAAGCATGAGAAGATACCCAAAGGGACAAGCGTACACACACGCAGAATGGGGGTGAGAACAAAACACCGGAGAGTCTGGCGTATTCTGGACAACGGGAAGTGGAGGGCAGCATGAAGGTAAGAGGGAGCCCTGTCCTCCAGGCAGGCGCAGGGTCCGGGCCTCCTGGACCGAGAGCTCCAACCTGGAGCTGGCTGGTGCCAAGAGCAGCACTTGCTGTGAGACAGAATCCAGAAAGCTGGTCTAATGGCTCTCCATCTCAATTCCTAATCCAATGGACACCTGGGCAAGGATGCTTTGTCCTGAGGCCCAAACCGGAAAACGGTCCTCTAACAAAATTGGACAATCTACTTGAAGAAGACTAGGACTTGAATACACGGGTTACACGCGCAATGAAAGCTTCCTTGTGCAGCTTCAGGGGAGCCCACCTCCTGCGCCCACCAGATCCTCTTCACGTACCTGAAGACAGGCCTGGAGAACAAACTTGGAATTGTCGGCACACCCACCCCCTTTTCAAAGGACAGGTCTCCTGGGAATACTCACCTATCTGTCTTAGTCATCTTTGTTAATCGGCTAAGTACTTTGTGAAAACATATGAATAGACAGCCAGGGAGCTCCAGAAATTTGGAACAATCCAATGGCGCAGGAAAGAAGGACCAAGATAAACTAAGAGAGAACTTTTAAAAAGGGGAATGAAGCCAATCTAGGGTCGTGGAAATAACTTCAACAATTCCAATGAGTAACAGTGATTTGCAAAGACACTGTATCCCATCCATGCAAGACTACGTAGCGTGAAAAGGAAGTAATCAGACAATTATGGTTTCTTGGACCCAGAACATATAATTGGTGCAATTTTCCAGAATGCAGAACAAGAAGTCAATAAGATAGGACTCATCAGAGAAAGGGGGGTGCAGATCAATTCAGGGGGCTCAGCATCGAACAGGATTCCAGGAAGGGAGAAGAGGAAAGAAAAAAAAATCAGACATATAACAGACGAAAACAGGTCCATGCTAAGAAAGGCAAAGTTTTTAGGTTAAAAGAGTCTACCAGTGGCCAAGCAGAATAAATTAAATACCTAACAAAATACAGCAACCTACGTACATCTTCATGAAGATCCAGACCCTCTAAAAGACAAGACTTTCAAGGCTTTCAAGGACAAGAAATGTCCACTGGTCCAAGGAATGAGGGGCGCAGTACTAACAACCTCCCCCCCAAGTACCGCCGTGGGCCATCAGCCACAGAGCCCGGCCACCAGCTCCTTTCTTTCTCCAGCAGAACGCAGTAAGCTCATGGCACACAGGTTTTTTTCCACTCCTGTATTCCAAGTGCCTAGACCCACTGTGTGCACACAGTGGAGACTCAATAAAATTCCACAAGTGATGGACATACACTATTTAACCTATTTTTTTCACCTGCTATTCCTGATTGAGTTTAATGTCCTTCAATAGTCTTCCCCCACAGCATCTTTCGCAGCCCAAAGTTCTCCATGGTTTGGATGCAGCCTGCTTTACATAGCTGATCTCCTATCTCTGGACACTGAATTTCTTCTGATTTTGTTTCGTATCAAAAACAATTCTATGACACATATGTTGGCAGCTAAATGGCTCCGCACAGCCACGACGGTGGATTCTAGAAGCAGAATCACTGGGCTCAATGACATCAATCTTTTCATAAAGTTTGTACCTGGAAGCTTGCTCCTCACCTGGGTGTGAGCTTCTAAAATTCTCAGAGTGGCCTCACATCAAAAAGAAAGGCCCAAAGGAGTGGCTGACTGCTCAAGGCAAAGCCCGCCTGTGGACCCCAAGTGCAGCACAGGATGGAAGGCAGGCATTCACGTCCCCCAGTCTGGCCTGATCCACAAGATGGCATTGAAGGGCTCGTCTTCACTGAGGCAAAAAGGCAGCTATGCAAGAGCATATCCCAAATGTACATGCTTTTACTTCAAACTGCTTTATATCACCCGTATCATTACCGTTAGCACAAATGGACACAGTTATGTGAGTGCTTGCTCGGTCTTGGGCACTGCGCTGAAAGCTTTCCGAGAACCCTAGCGCACAGCACGGGCAGCTGAGACCACGCGCGCTGAGGCCCATTGAGACTGGCCCGGGAGTTTGCTACCTGTGCGGCTCTGAGCAAACTGCTGTCTGGCAGCCTCAGGTTTTCATCCCTAAGAGAAGGATGGCAGTACCCACCTCACAAGACAGTTTGCGGATTAAATGACAGAACAGAAGCAAGGCATTGCCGGGCACAGTGCAAGGGTGCAGTGATTTCTTACAACAGCTTCACAAGCGTGAGACTCATTGGGAAAGACGGTTAAGTCAGGTTGTAGTAAGATGGGCCGCCTTGTCCAAAGGAGCAAAGTGCCTGAGCAGGGAGTCAAAATGGGAGCTCACCCATGCGGATGTGTAGTCACTGGGAGCTCACCCATGCAGACGTATAGTCACTGGGAGCTCACCCATGCAGATGTGCAGCCACTGGGAGCTCACCCATGCAGATGTGCAGCCACTGGGAGCTCACCCATGCAGATGTGCAGCCACGGGCAAGCAAAGGGAAGAGAGGCTGGCTCCCTTCAGTGTATTTTCCTGCAGCACTTTAATTTGCTACAAAGAATAACTCATTTTTTTTTAGCATCTGTCATTTTAATCAAAAACCCATAAAGCTATTTTCAGAATATAAGATAATACAGCAGAAAAGAAAAAAATACGGAAGACTTTGTCCTTGGAAACCATAATGTCTGGGCTTACGATTTGCTTGTTAGCTTTAAAAGCACAAAGGAAACGGGACTCTAGAAATGTCCTCCAGGCCACATACCGGGGGCAGGGCCCTGCTCGCTGGGCCGCTGACCGCCAGGGAGGGCCTGCTGGTGGCTGGGCTCTGTGGCTGAGGGTCCACAGCGGTGCTGCCGGGGGTAGTTGTTACTGAGCCCCTCACTCCTGGGACCAAAGGACATTTCGGATGGAGACTAAGTTGTTCTGGAAAAGTTAGCTCCACCCCGCCGCCCTGATCAGCAGGTGGGTGGCCACGTGACGCAGACCGGCCAACCAAGGTCAAGATGGAGGTTTTTACTGCTGCTCTTAGCAGGAGGAGCTGCCTTCCTGCCCGGCCGGCTCCCCGCGGAATGGAAGCCTGGGACTGGGGGACTGGGGGGAGCTGTGGTTTTCTGGACAAAAGCAGATCTGCAGGTGGAAAGGGACAGGATCTTGCTGCTGTACTTTGAACACTTGGATCTACTCAAGCCTAAGGTCAAGCGCTGGCCTTGTCTATTACGTGAGCTTTTATACCTTGTTGAATCGGGCTCCTCTTGTTTGCAACCAGGAGTCTTCATACTTCAAGTACATAAGAGGAGGAGCTCCTTCCTCCCTGGTTACACTCAAACAGCGTTCCGAAGCACGCTGATGACCTCCGCAGAGAACCCCGGCCCGATTTGGGGAGCAGAAAGCTTTTCCCTCACAGAGTGATGTGTTTCAGACTATGTTTTGACTTAGCGTTAACATGGAGAGCTTTCCTGGAAGTCCCGGGAAGGCTCAGTCACCATGACCTTCATTTTATTTCAGTGCTTTTATTTCACTTACTTAAGAACTTGTGGCCCAGAGGAAACTCACGGGGCGCGTGTGGTTCGTGGGGCGGAGGTGTGGGGAGAGGGCCGTGAGGATGCCAGCACCAGGGTGGACAGCGTAAGTGTGCTTCCGGGGCTCCCTGCCCACCCCGAGGCCTCCAGCCTCCACCTGGGCAGACAGGACTTCAGGCAAGAACGGGAAGAAGGGGCCTTCCGGCCGCATCCTGCTCGGGTGGAAGGCAGAATGGACTCCTGTGCGCGAGCGTGGATTCCTTCGCTTGTGCACTCGCCCGTTCTTTACCTCGCTCACACTTTACTGCTTGCCCTGCGGGGGGGGCGCTGTGCTGGGGATACCGGCGGCCACAAACGGGCAAGCCTGCTGCCCCCCAGTGCTGCCGGACTAATGTCCCTGAAGAGTGGCAGGTGCACCACGAGGTGGGTTCACAAGGAAGGCAAAGGTGTCTCAGCAATGGCCGGACGCAGGCTCTGGGTCATTCCCACGGGTGCGTGAGACAGAGGAGCCACCCTGCTTTACGTCTCAGGCGTCTCCTGTAATGACGCCCACACTGCCGCCTCTCAGCGCACAGCCCGGGGGGGCAGGAGGCTCAGGCGGGCTCGGGAGCCACCCTCCCCGGGGGCGACAGGCTTGTCCAAAGCTTCCAGCTCAGAACTGCCCCGAGGGACCCTGCTTGCCGTCTCTGGCTTATTCTGTAAACGGTCCCACGTTGCCCCTAAGAATGTTCGCACAGCGCTCTGTAGTGTCACCAACTTAAGTGTGAACATTTCTTCAAATACTAAAGATTTTTTAAAGGTCAGCGGCAATACATCATAGTTAGAACTGATTACTCTTGGTCCTGGGAGGCCTGTCCTGTGTCACATTCTCGGGGAGGTCAGCACCCCGAGGGCCCCCGGGGCCTCCTCTAGGTCTAGCTCGGGGCCCTGGCCCGGGGGTATCTAACTGTGGTCTGTGGTTTTCACTCTCCCAGCTGTCGGGCTTGTGGGGACCTGCTCGGCCTCGGAGGCGGTCTAGCTCTGGGCATATTAAAGTGTGACAGCATCTGGATCTCGGAGTCACAGGCGGGCATGGAGAAAGGCTGGGGGGGGGGGTGGGGGCAGCAGCGGCCACAGCAGAGCACCTCCCGGTCCGCGGCCATGAGGCCCAATCTGCTGAGTCTGCAAAGCGGTGGCGGTGCGGTGGGTGAGTGCATTTGTTTGGGAAACTCTTGGTTGTTCTTTTTTTAAAGTTTATTTATTTATTTTGAGAGAGAGAGAGCGCGCGCAGGGGAGGGGCAGAGGAAGAGGGAGGGAGAGCATCCAAGCAGGCTCCACGCTGTCAGCGCAGAGCCTGATGTGAGGCTCGAACCCATGAACGGTGAGATCATGACCGGAGCCGAAATCAAGAGTCAGACACTTAAGGTACTGAGCGGCCCAGGCGCCCAGGGCGACGCCTCGGATGACAACTGGGCGCCCACCTGGAGTCAAGTTCTCTTCTGCAGCTAATGTCCAACCGAAGCACAAGATGGCGCTCCTCTCCTGCGGCTACAGAGAATCAACAGCATATTTCCTAAATTCTTTAAAGCCTTTCCCCCCATCTTCTCTCTGCCCTGTCTCCTTACCCAGTGTCATGAGGTCTTCACTAATCCCCGCTTAGGGAAGGCATCAGGAAGAAACTGGCAGTTCCACAGGCATCAGAGAAACTGGTCTCTTCAAAATGATAGAAGCCCAGTTTAAATGGATTTTCACCATCATTTATTGAGAGCCTCCTCAATCCAGGCTTTTTCAAAGGGCACCTTTTTTGCATGGAGAGAACTCCTGCTTGGGTGTCTGGAAATTCAGAAGAGTCCCTTCCCAGAAAGTAGGAGATTTAGAGAAGTTCTCATTTAAAAAAACTTGCGGGGGGTGGGGGGGGGGACCTGGGTGGCTCAGTCCATTGAGTGTCTGATTCTTGGTTTGAGCTCAGGTCATGATCTCATGGCTTTGCGGGTTTGAGCTCGCATCGGGCTCTGCACTGGCAACACGGAGCCTGCTTGGGATTCTCTCCCTCCCCCTCTCTCTGCCCCTGCCCTATATGCACTCTCAAAATAAATAAACTTTAAAATATAAAAAAAATTGGGACATTTTTCTAGCTAAGAAAAACTTTAAGAAAGAAAAAAGTAGGAGGCGGGGGAAACTTACCCTATCAGATATTAAAACAAATGCAGCACAATTAAAACAGTGTGATATATTAACAATATAAATACAGGGGCGCCTGGGGGCTCAGTCAGTTAAGCGCCCGACTTCGCTCAGGTCATGGTTTCATGGGTTGTGAGTTTAAGACCCATGTTGGGCTCCGTACTGACATTTCAGAGCCTGGAGCTGCTTCTGATTCTGTGTCTCCCTCTCTCTCTGCTCCTCTGCCGCTCATGTTCTGTCTCAAAAATAAATAAACATTAAAAAATATAATTACAAATAGGAAAGAAACCTGGAAGAAAACGTGTAAAATGTAACTGTTTATATCTCTGAACAGTGATGATATTATGGGTAACTTTAATTTCTCAAATTGTATGAACACATACTGATTGTTTGTTTATTTATTTATGAGACACAAAGAGAGCACCGGTGCATGAGCAAGGGAGAGGCAGAGGGAGAGAGGGGGAGAGAGAGAGAGAGAGAGAGAGAGAGAGAGAGAGAAGATCGCAAGCAGGCTCCATGCCCAGAGTGGAGCCCAACGCAGGGCTTGATCTCATCACCATGAGGTCACCACCTGAGCTGAAATCAGCTGAAATCAAGTCAGATGTGCAACCAACCGAGGCACTCAGGCACTCCAAACATACACTATTTTATGAGCAGAAAAGAATGGCACTGCATCTTTACGAAGTTTTCCAAGTAGAAGGAAGAGAGGCTCTATTCCTCTGTGGTATATTAAGGAGGTCTGTGCTGTGGGGAAGAAAGGGTTGGTGCTCCAACGTGCTCACTTCCGTGTGATGTTGGGAAGGTCAGTAGTTACTCTCTTTGAGCCTCAGAGTCCCCATTTTAAAACAGTGTTTAAAAAATCTCCCTCCCAGGCTGTGAAATAAAAGACAGCATCCTAAAGCACCTGTTATAATGCTGGTACATAGTAGGAATGCATCCAAGAAGGACAGCGACAGGCTACAAGAAACATGTTAGGGAAGGGGCGCCTGGGTGGCTTAGTCGGTTAAGCGTCCGACTTTCGCTTAGGTCATGATCTCGCGGTTCGTGGGTTCGAGCCCCGTGTCAGGCTCTGTGCTGACAGCTCAGAGCCTGGAGCCTGTTTCAGAGTCTGTGACTCCCTCTCTCTCTGACCCTCCCCTGCTCACGCTGTCTCTCTCTCTCCTAGAAAAAAAAAAAAAACGTTAGGGAAAAAACTCAAAATATATAGATACATCTAGATCACAGAATATAAAATAAGAATTAGAAAAGTACCAAGCTTTGCTCATATGGATTTTTGATTCATGGCAATTCACTATAGCCTGGTGGCTGAAATAATAATCAACAAAGAAGCTATGTTCACTTCAAACTTTTTTTTTAATGTTTATTTATTTTTGAGAGCGAGAGAGAGAGAGAATAAGTGGGGGAGGGGCAGAGAGAGACACACACACAGAATCTGAAACAGGCTCCAGGCTCTGAGCTGTCAGCGCAGAGTCTGACATGGGGCTCGAACTCACGAACCTTGAGATCGTGACCTGAGCCAAAGTTGGGCGCTTAACCGACTGAGCCACCCAGGCGCCCCTACATTTGCTTTTTCTGGCAGGATGGGGGATTATAATTATTCACACTGATAATTCTTCACAATTCTTAGAAACAACTTTTGGGAGTTGTAAGGACCATCCATCTTTATGAAGTTTCATCCAATTAAGGTATTTTTTGAGCATTTTGCTGTGTGGAGTCCGGCACAGGGCACTGGGGTTATAAAGGCGAGTAAAGCCCTATCACTGCTTCGGGGAGCTCGCAGCTTCACAGGGAACGACGCCTCCTGGCTCGGATGCGGAGGGTATGGTGGTCACACCGCTAGCCAGAGTAGGGAAGAGAAGAAGAGGTTTTGGGGAAAGGTGTAAGCTCAATGAGAACACTTGAACTTGGGGTGCCCACTGCAACCCTAAGTGGCAAGAGACAACTGGATGAGAATATAGATTTGGGAATTCTTGGTCCATCGGTAGCATTAAATAACTGATCTTCATCTGCATCCTACTGAGGCAAATGGAAACGAGTTAGGTGGTTTGCTGGCATGTCACCGACCTAGCACATCTGGGCACAGACTACAGACCCTATTTTTGGGTCAGTGCCTTGATGTCTGATCGGACTGTTTTCCTTCCAGAAACCTCAGTTTGTGTTCTTATGGCAAATTAGGGCTTCTGCGAGAAGATGTAAGCTAACAGAAAGCCCCATAAATCAGAGGAAAACCTAAAAACACTGTACTGTTTTCCTAAAGAACCCCCTACTTATCCCATTGTGAATGCTAACACTCACTTCAAGGCACTCGCTATGTGAGCAGCTGTCTACTTCTGCTTTTTTTCTATGACATGAGTCAATTTGCAAACTCGATGAATTCTCATTAGAAGACTAGAATCATAACACAAGAGCAGCCCTGAAATTACAATCACATGAAGCTTTGCCCAAGAATGCCAGACTGATTGTGGTTCATCGGACTAAAACAATATAATTGTAGGAAGCGTGGAATCTGCCTACATAAAAACCGCTCAGATCCTGGCTGCTAGCGATGAAGCAAGTCTTCAGGCCTTCAGCCCAGCACGGCAGGGCACTGACCGCATAAACCGGGTTCACGCTGGGGAACGACGGAGATCCCGTAATCTCTACTTCCTGCATGGCCCTTGGGTGCCTTCTGAAGGCTTGACGGAAACGCACAACCCCAGACCTCCGCTCTCACCCTGAGATCTGTCCAACTGGCAAACATTTTACCAAGATTCCCAAGCGATTATTGTGTTCATCAAAGCTCGGCAAGCACGTGCCTAGCACAATGAGTGGAGTGTTTTCTGAGACCCCTTGATTAAGTTTTCTTTTCTATTCTGACCACAACCGACTTACACAGACAGGAGATAGAGCATCTGACTTGCTTCCCTCCTTCCCACTTTCCAAGGACAAAGAACTGAGCTGGGTGATTTAAAAAAAAAGGTTTTGAAGACGAACAGAATAAATGGTATTCCCAAATTTCAGGGACATTGGTTATAAGAAAATAAAATGCCAAAAAATACTGTTGATACAAGTGCAAATCATTATACACAGCAAGGTTCCTCCAAACCACCTACAACCAAATAAATTGATATGATGAACCTAAACGAACATTACTTTGTTGGTGAAACTTAAGAACAGGGGTGATTAAAACCCATGACCGGCGGAAGACGGTTCTGACGAGGTATGGATCGTGAGGCTCCCCCTCAAAACCTGTAAGGACATCTGTGAGCTATGAGGTGGGCTTCAGCTCATGCAGGATACAGAAGGAGAAGCCTCAGCAAGTGCCAATTACATATGGACCAGCAGTAAAGGAGAAAGGGCTCCAGGCCTTTCAGACAGAGGGACTTCAATACAGGCGATCGGTTACAGAGATGAGGAAACTGCTGAGACTCTAAACAGGGGATAGTGAGAGTTCTAGAAACAGACAACAGAAGGAAGCTTCTGCCACCCCAGGGCCGGAGGGAGAAGGGAGCCCGTGGCATCGCCGGGAGCAGATCTCGGAGCCAGGAGCTGGGGCCACGGGGAAATGACGCCTGAGAGGGATGAGGGAGATGACTGGCACCTGGTCTTTTCTCGCCCTCCTGACCTCCCGTCTCCCTCCAGGGCCTGCACTGGCCAAGCTCAGAAGGGAGCCTGTGAGACTCAGCCGATGACAAACTGAGCGGAGCAAGGAAGGGCCAGGATGCAGGGTCTGGTATCACACAGCAAATGACGGGCACACAAGCCTGTTCCTCCCTGGAGTGTCTGTGAGCTCCAGATTCCAGTAACTCTTAATGATTCTCCTAATAGGTTACTAGTAAGTGAGTAGGTTAGTAGGTTATAGTAAGTAATTCTCTTAATAGGTTACTAGTAACTAGTAAGTTATTAGTCAGTAGCCTTAGGTTTTAAAAAAATTAAAAAACCTCTTTAATGCTTATTTATTTAATAACTAAGTGGGGAGGGAGGAAAAGTTGAGGGGGGGAGGGGCAGAGAGAGAGAGACCAGAAACCGAAGCAGCTCCAGGCTCCGAGCTGTCAGCACAGAGCCCGACGCGGGGCTTGAAACCACGAGCCGTGAGATCATGACCTGAGCCGAAGTCGGACGCTCAACCGACGGAGCCTCCCAGGCGCCCCAAAGTATGATTTCTAAATAACCCCTTGGGTACAGTGTCCCTAAAATAAATGGAAAGCATGACCACCCAATTCACCAAAAAGAGGCCACCAAACTTTTCTCCCCTAAAGCTGATCCCACGCAAGTTACTTAGCCTGGCAGAGCTTTTCATGTCCCCAGATGCAAATGAAGATAATAAATGTTTCATCAGGTTTTTATTCGGATTAAATGACATAATGCACGAGGGACATTCGGCACAGCATTTCACCCAGGGTAATAATCCCTAGGACGTGCCATTTCTTATTATCATCAACACTGTCATCTTATCCCAAGCCCTCCGCATTCTTTTTTTTTTAGGAGGATGTGAATGTAACCAATAAATAAAGAATAAAACTAGACTTGGAAAGAAATGTGCTCAATCCTTACAGTTCATCTTAACCAGAAAGAGATTTTAGGGTTAAGGTGGTTCTTAATTTTTTTTTACTTTTTCAATGCTTATTTCTTTATTTTGAGAGAGAACACGAATGTGACAGGGGCTTTGCGCTGTCAGCACAGAGCCTGACATGGGGCTCCATCTCACGGACCGTGAGATCACGACCTGAGCCGAAATCAAGAGACGGACGCTTAATTGACTGAGCCTCCCAGACGCCCCAGTTCTTAATTTTTAGTAGTCGTTGAACGTGTTAACACCCAGCTCGCTGGGCCCCGCCTGGAGTTTCTGATCTGGCAGGTCTGGGAGAGGCCTCAGGTGGGCATTGTGGACAGATTCCCGGGTAAGCTGCTGCCGCTGGTCAGACGGCCAGAGAGGCACATGTTCAAGGACAGGTCTGGCAGGCTGCAAAGAGCACATGAAGATATTATGGATTCCAGACTGTGGGCAAGATAACAGAATGACAGTCCAGTGTTTGGAAAATATGGCTCCTTCAGCCCTGACAGCAGACAGGCCCTTGAGCACTGAGTCAGAGCAATCAGTTCTGAAAAGGGAAGAGAGACCGGGGGGCTGGATGGGAAAGAACAGCCCTCACGCCGGGCCCCTGCGTGTCACCGGGAATTTGCACACAGACTGGCCGGGAGGCTGCAAGTGTCATGTTCAGTTGATACGTGACAATGGCCATTAATGTGAAGCATCCTGCTAAGGGTGAGAAGCCGGAGTAGACAAAGGGCAAGAAGGAAGGAAAGCGAGGTGTCTGACACACCCGCAGCTGCTCCTGGGCCCCCTGGGCACAGTTTCGCTGAATCTGCACAGCATTTAGGGGGAGACAGATGGGGAAACTGAGGCTGAGGGACACTTGAGACGCCCACAGTCACACAGCTTGACTGGTATTTTTAAAGCTTAAAAAATTTTAGTGTCTCATGACTAAATTGGGTTTAAAGTTTTAAAAATTTTAACTGAACTGTGGTTGATAAGTGACGTTCCATTAGCGTCAGGTCAGCAGCGGCGATAGGACGATTCTGGACATCAGGGCGCCCTCACCACGATGTGCCGCCGCCATCTGCCGCCGTGCAGCATTCTTACAGTGTTGCGACGTTCGCTACGCTGTACTTTGCACCCTCATGACTTACCTGTTTGGTGACTGGAAGTTTGAACCCCTTAATCCCCTTCGCCTGTTTTGCCCATGCCACCCCAGCCCCTCCGGCCACGGCCAGCTTGTTCTCTGTATTTACGAGTCTGTTTCTTTGCGGTTGCTTGTTCCTTCGTTTTGTTTTTTACATTTCACCTGTAAGTGAAATCATACGGCATTTGTCTCTCTCTGACTGATTTTGCTTGGAGCATAATAGCCTCCAGCCCCTCCACGTTGCTGCAAGTGGTGAGGAGAACACACAACTCACCACCAAAAAACCGAACAATCCAATTTAAACACGGGCAGGTGACCTGAATAGACATTTTCCCCCAAGGAGACGGACAGACGGCCAACAGACACCGGAAAAGATGCTCATCATTAGTCTCCACCAGGGAAATGCAAACCAAAACCTCAATGAGAGATCACCTCACACCTGTCAGAATGGTGAGTGTGAAAAAGACAAGAAACAGCAGGCGTTGGTGAGGATGTGGAGGAAAGGGGGCCCTCGTGAACCGCTGCAGCCACTGTGGAAATCGGTACGGAGGTTTCTGAAACAATCACACACAGAAGTACCACGTAATCCAGGAATTCCACTGCTGGGTGTACACCTGAGGAGCATAAAACACGAATTTGAAAAGATATATGCACCCCTGCTTATTGCAGCATTATTATCATTAAATTTTTTTTTAACTGTTTATTTTTGAGATAGAGACAGACAGAGCGTGAGCAGGGGAGGGGCAGAGAGAGGGAGACACAGAATCTGAAACAGGCTCCAGGCTCTGAGCTGTCAGCACAGAGCCCGAATCGAGGCTTGAACCCACAACCCATGAGATCATGACCCGAGCTGAAGTTGGACGTCTAACCGACTGAGCCACCCAGGCCCCTGCAGCATATTTACAATAGCCATGATACAGAAGCTGGACACCAAGAGTCCATCAATAAATGAGTGGAGGGAGACGGTGTGGCATACATACAGCGGACTACTACTCATCCGTGAGAAGGGGGGCTGGGATTTGACCCCGGGGCCGTCTGCAAAGCTCCATATCTCTGGCGGGCCACGTGGATTACGGCTATAATGTGAAAACACCCACCCTGTACTTGCCGCGCGCAGGCAACGTGGAAGCCCTTTATGCAAACTACCTGTCTAAGCCTCACGCGCACCCATGGGGTGGTACCCTCCTTACTCCCCATTTCACAGAGAGGCTACATGCCCTGCCTGGTGACATACGGCCAGGAAGAAGCAAAGCCCGGGGTCTGGCTCCAGAGCCTGTGCCATCATCCCTGCACCGCACTGGCTCCCTTCTGTAAGGCGAGGACTCGAAAGAAAAATAAGCCAAGCAGAAGTGTGTGGCTCGTCCGAAGTTACGGAGGAGACGGGCGCCTGGCTGGCTCAGCTGGCAGAGCATGCAGCTCTGATCTCAGGGTTATAAGTTCGAGACCCATGCTGGGCACAGGGCTTACATTAACAAAGTAGTAAAGTTAAGGAGGAGATGAAGCAGCCGGTGCTGAAGACGGCCTGCGGTGTCTGCGCGGGTCCGTGTCGAGATCCCAGCCGCCCCCTCCTCTTGCTACATTGTGCTGATTTGCTCGGACTCCCCTTTTCTGGACCTAATCACTTTTTCTTCTCACCTGATGCTCTGTTGGCACTTCCTGGCAGCCTGTGCTAACTCCCAAGGACCCCCTCGGGCCAGCCTTTCTCTCCAGGACCGAGCCCCCCTGCAAAGCCCCAAACAGGGACAGAAATGAGTGCAGGGAGAGAGTGTGGGCTGCCTGGTTCTCCAGCCCCGTGCCACAGCCCTAGCCCCAGCCCTGGCCACGGGGTGAGCAGTCCTCACCCTTCTCCCGATGAGCCGACGAAGTGTGGAACCTCTTTCCTCAGAGCCACTCGTGGCTGTAAACCTCACAGGCTGCTGAAGTCACAGAGAGCGCTCATAGAGGGCCCCTGGTGCGGGGAGGAGCCTGGCCCAAGTCAGTCTGTGACATGGCTGTGTCCACAGCTGTCACCCAGATCTCTGAGTTTCTGGAGACTTTGTAGTCAGGACGGAAGTGTGTTTCCACTGGAATAGGGTGGGTGAAAGATGGCTGCAAATTCTTTGCTATTCCTCCTTTTGAAAGGTGGAGTCTAAGTTCTCCCTCCCCTTGAATCTGTGCTAGCCTTGGTGACTCGCTGTCCATTAGAAAATGGCAGAGGGCGCCTGGGTGGCCCAGTTAGTGGAGTGTCCAATTTCAACTCAGGGCATGACCTTGTGGCTTGTGAGTTCGAGTCCTGCACTGGGGCTCCCGGCGGTCAGTGCAGAGCCTGCTGCAGATCCCGTCCCCCTCTCTCCGCCACCCCCCTGTGTTCGTTCTCTCGCTCTCAAAAATAGAAAATAAAATAAACATTTAAAAAAGGGAAAAGAAAATGGCAGACATGATGTTCTGGAGCTTCTGGGGTGAAGTCATAGGAAGCCCTGAGCTTCTGGTCCAGGCCGCTTGGAGCACCCCGTCTGCAAGTCCGGGACAGCTGCACAAGACACAGAGCTGTCCTGAGGCTGTTAGGCCATGAGGCTACGGGAAGGACACACGGAGGACCCACACACAGAGAAAGATGGCTGCCTGGCTCCAGCCACGGCCACGGAGTCCCTCCTACTTCCTTTTTTTTAAAAATTTTTTAGTGTTTTTTATTTATTTATGAGAGAGAGAGAGAGAGAGACAGTGTGAGCAGGGGAGGGTCAGAGAGAGAGGGAGACACAGACTGAAACAGGCTCCAGGCTCTGAGCTGGCAGTCAGCACAGAGCCCGNAGAGAGAGAGGGAGACACAGACTGAAACAGGCTCCAGGCTCTGAGCTGGCAGTCAGCACAGAGCCCGACGCGGGGCTCGAACCCACGAACCGTGAGATCATGACCTGAGCCGAAGTTGGACGCTTAACCAACTGAGCCACCCAGGCGCCTTCCCTCCTACTTTCAAATTAAAGACGTGCCCATGTTGGGTAACGTTCCCAACCAAACGACAATGTGAAATAATGTCTAGTTCCATTCCACTTGTGGAAACTTTTTTTCACAGGATGCCAGGGTGGCTGATGTTGCTACAAATTAAGTCTTAAGAACACATCCAAATTGGATAACACCAAGCTTTAGACAATCCAACCACGATGGTGATTTTTATTTCAAATGATTGATTATTGCAGGTTGCTTAAATCTATGCCAGAGGACATTTCTACAGGATTTAAATGATCAGGCCAGTCAAGAGCCAAACCACTGGCTGCTTTTTATAAGCCAGACATAGTCCTGGAAGAAAGATAACTTTTCCCAAGTTAAAAAGTCATAATCTGAAGGCCTTTTGTTTAATTTTTGTATCTCCATGTCAATGTGAAATAAGAACATTTGTCATCTCCTTAATTTCTATTTTGACACGCACTTTCCCTGAAGATTCGACACTCTGATCCAGCAAATTGATAGATTTCCAGTCTCCTTGTCATTTATTTTCAAATTTGGAGGGTGTATTCATTTCTCTTGTTAAAGTCTTACGTTCATCAGACAGACTTTCTCTCACTCACTGAAACTCAGCTCTCAGGTTAAAATGAGGCAGCACAGAAGGAGATTTTTTAAAATGCTGTCGATGAACGTGGTTCCATTAAGACCAGGAAAGTAAGATTGCAGCAAGCTCTACTTTTTATTTAAATAAAATATTTAAACTTAAAATAACGTTGTGAGTTTAATACACCTACTTTTCAATTTAAATGTCTTTTTTTTCAGACATCTTCATCTTCTAGAAAAATCAACCATTAACAATGCATAAAAACATTCTCTAGGAGAACATAACTCTTTATGTCCCAATCTCGAACACAGAGATGTTTTACAAGATCTCGTCTTTATTTAAAATTTTTATATTTGGTTCTTGATACGTTTTTTACTTTGCTTTGGTTTTTTGAAAACGATGCAATAAAATATTATTTACCTTGATTATTAGTGTTTTTGGTACTGTCTTAACTTTTTAAAATTTTTTTTGAGAGAGGGAGAGGGCTCAAGTGATTGAGGGCGGACAGAGAGAGAAGCGGTGCTCACCTGAAGCGGGACAGGAGCTCACCCAGAGTGGGGCTCATGTTCACCCCGAGTGGGGCTCGAGCTCACTGGATGTGGGACTCGAACTCAGCAAAGCGCGCCCAAGAGAACAGCGGCCGCACCCAGAGGGGTGTGGTGGGGAATGGATGTGCCGGGGCCCAAAGTTCACTGGGGATGAGAATCGGTGGGAAAACAAAAGGAAGATAGACCCACGGATGCCACGGGCCAGCTGTTGAGGCCTGTGCCTTCAGAGACTCCCAGATTCCCTGGGGGGAGGGTAGCCCAGAGAGCTCTGCAAGGCTGGGGTCCTGCGATAGCAGTCAGGGATGAAAACCACCGAAACGCCGTTATCCAAGAAAAGTCTACAGGAGAATACGTTTCTGAGAAGGTCTGGAGGTGGATGTATCGAGCACCCCTGTCCCTTCTAGAACTTTCTTTGGTGTCATGCAGGCAGTGTGGGCGCAGCAGTGCCTCTTCTCTGCGGGCACTCTGGCCTCGGCAAGACCGGCCCAGGTGTCCGTACCTGGCCCTCAAGGAGCCCTCTCAGTCCTGAGGCGGATGGCACTGACCTTGCCCTGAACTTTCCATCCCTCTGGCGGTCTCCACGGCCCTCGGCTGACCCTCACGGCCCACTCACTCCTCTGTAAGGTTCAGCAGCTTTGACCCCTATGTGTCCAGGTGACTGCCACGGGGCGGGGGGTGGGGGGACGGTGAAACAGTCTCTCTGCGCAGGAATAAATGTTATTTGAATATGGGTTTTCTTTTGCCTTCTTACTTATAAAGCTGACTGGGACTTTATTTGTCAGAATCAACTTGAAGTGAGAGAGCAAGCTTACGGGTGTTTACTCGAAGAGATGCTGCTGTCGCTGTAGCTGCAGAAATCTGCACTCCAAGGGGCGCCTGGGGGCTCAGTCGGTCGAGTGTCCGACTCTTGGTTTCAGGTCAGGTCATGATCGTATGCTTTTGTGAGTTTGAGCACCGTGTCGGGCTCTGCGCTGACCGTGCAGAGCCTGCTTGGGATTCTCTCTCTCCCCCTCTTTCTGCCCCTCCCCTCTCAAAATATAAATAAACTAAAAACAGAAATCTGCACTCTGAGCCAAGCTGGGCCGAGAGAGCCGCCCTGCATGGTCCCTGTGTTCATCTGTGTGATCTGGGGGCCAAGACAGCAAAGAACAGTCAGCACGTCGGCCTCTTCCCACCATGTCACTCCGTGTGTGGCCCTCGCTACATCAGCTTATATTTCTGCACCTCACCTTCCACGGCCTCAGAATACAAATGGCCACAACTTCCTCCAACCAGACTTCCAGGGACACACGGAGACATCGGATATGGCCTCACTTCTCACGTCCTGACATGCAGGTCTGTGCCAGTTTTGCTCAGATAACATCTTGGCATTCGGATTTAAAATCGTGTGTGATACCTTTTTGGTTTATTCATCAGCTTGGTTAGTGGTAGCATTATGCTACATGGTGGGACGTTTTCCCTTTATTTAAAAAAATGTTTATTTATTTTTGAGAGAGCTTGAGTGGAGGAGGGGTGGGGGGAGGGGACAGAAGATCTGAAGCGGGCTCTGTGCTGACAGCAACGAGCCCGATGTGGGCTGGAACTCACGAACCGAGAGATCATGGCCAGAGCGGGAGTCAGATGCTCAACCGACGGAGCCACCCAGACTCCCCTTTTCCTCATTGGAACAGGATTTGATTATTTACATTAGCCAATTCTGGGCTCTGGCTATAATGCACACAGGATGTACTGCTGTGCAAAGTAAAAGTCAAGGGCTTTGCTATATTAAGCGAGTGGTTAAGGATATGGTAAAAACATCGCTGTTTGTTCACAGCAAAATACTTCGGTTGGAATTCTCGGGCTGCCAGCAACAATAAATAATAATCTCTGCCACGTGCTGAATGCCTACTACGAGCCTGCCACGCAGCGAGGTCCATTCAGTCCTAAAAAATAAGACTGAGACAGATCAGACAAAGCCTACAGAGCTGGTCGTGGGGAAGCCAACATCCTCTCTTCTTGCCATTAATTTTTTAATTAAAATTTTTTTTTAACATTTTATTTATTTCTGAGAGAGAGAGAGAGACAGCATGAGCAGGGGAGGGTCAGAGAGAGAGGGAGACATAGACTCTGAAACAGGCTCCAGGCTCTGAGCTGTCAGCACAGAGCCCGGCGCGGGACTCGAACCCACAAACTGCGAGATCATGACCTGAGCCGAAGTTGGACACTCAACCGACTGAGCCCCCCAGGGCCCCGCCTATGAACTTTTTTTAATAAAAAACTTAAAGACGGGTCATAGAGTTTAAAAGTTAAGTCTCCTGCTTATCCATGTTCCCCATCCCTCCAGTTTCTCTCCACAGAAATAATGTCATCGGTTTCTTGTGCACCGACGCACACCCAGGAAACTGCTCACCGAACATTCCCTTCCCCTTGTCTGCACGTACGGCAGTGCACCATCCCACGCTGCTTTGTACTTGCTGTTTTCCTGTCTTTTTCCAAATGTTTACTTATTTTGAGAGAGAGAGGGCGAGCACGAGCAGGGGAGGGGCAGAGAGAGGAAGAGACAGAGAATCCCAAGCAGGCTCCATGCTGTCAGCACAGAGCCCGGTGGGGGATTTGATCTCACAAAGCACAAGAGCACAACCTGAGCGGACATCAAGGGTCGGACGCTTGACCAACTGAGCCACCCAAGTGCCCCTATATTTGCTGTTTTCACAAGAACACAGTCTGGAGAGTGTCCTCTGTTATAAATAAAAAGCTTCTTCCTTCCTGGCCAGGGGTATATGATAACCTATTTAATGTGTGCCCTACTGATGGGCACTGAAATTGTCTCCTAACTCGCTATCCCATCAGTGCAGCAGGGACGGCCTTTACACCCGTTCTTTTGCACGTGGGTGAATGTACCGCAGGATAAGCAGGATTGAGTGTTGGAAGGTGTGTGCATTTGAATCTCACAGACTGTGCACAGTTTGGTCCCCTGGGGTTACCTCGGCTTCTCCCCTCCCTGCCCGTAACGTGAGTTCCCTGAATCTTTACCGACAGCGTGTTATCAGATTTTTAAATCTTTGCCAATCTATTAGGTGAGCATGGGTGTGCTACTGTCATTTAATTTGCATTTATCATATTATAAGGGAGGTTAAGTGCCATTTCATTTGCTGAAGAGCTATTTGTGTTCAATTTTCTAAAAACTCTCGATTCATTTTCCTCGTCTCTTTATCTATTATTAGGTGTTGTGCTTTTTCTTTTGGATTTGAAGGAGTCTCTCTATGTTAGTCTGACTGCAATGAACTAACTGAAATTAAGTTTGACATCGAGCGTTGGGGGGGTGTGTGAGTATCCAGACTTATTTGTTTTCTAGCCAGAAGTTCCATTTGAACCCAGATACGCCTGCAGAACTGCCTCCCGCTGTATCCTAAAGGGCTGCTGTTCCTCTTCTGTTTCTACGCTGACAGAATGTACCGAGGAATCAATACGTCATGTTGGTGACAAGAAGACTCTTTCTTCGGATGCGCCACTGCCCTCAAATGATACCAAGGTACATGGGGGTGCTGGACATGGACAGTAAATAAAAGACACTTGGCTTTGGAAATCTAAAAACCCTGAGCACACAGAAGTGGGAACACTCTGGAGAGGAATACAACTCACATGGGTGGAGGCAAAGCAGTCACAGGTCATCTCACGCAGTGGATGGTAACAGCGGAGAGGGCGGATCTGTGATACGGGGTTAACGGAATTACATTCCTATAAACCCAAGTGCCGTGCTATGGCTTCGGTGAATCGCGCACTGTAGTACAACTCTCAGTTCTTTCTGATTTCCCGTTCCCAGGATTAGCGCTGTTATTTTGCTTCTGCTTTTTACGCATCATGTGTCTTTCCAGGTCCTCAGGTCAACACGTTAGATGGAGTATGTAACACCTCCAAGAATTTAGTTACGAAATGTTCCTAACCTGACCACCGACAGATGGTGCAGTTACAAAATTTTCATAAAGATAAACTTTCACTAAAGGGGAAAAGGACTGGAGGGCACGTGTGCCCTTCCCAGGTGTTACAGTAGTATCGGCAGGAAGCTGCCAGAGGCCACAGCCGTGGGCTTAGCCACATGTCCACCACTGAGACAGGGACGGAGCGGGAGGGCAGGAGCTGATGTGGCTGCGGCCTCCCAGCAGACCAGGGAGCTGTGGAGGAGGAAGGCTGGAGACACATTTCTTCATGGCTCCCGAGCAAAGGGCTTCCTAGTTTAACAGTTCAATGGAGACTGAAAAGTGATCTTCAAGCCAACAGGTCATTTTAATGTTTCTTGAATACACTCATCATTTCTTGTCTTTTTGTACTGGTCATTCTGACAGGCGTAAGGTGGTATCTCATCGTGGTTCTGATTTGAATTTCCATGATGGTTAATGGTGTTGAGCACCTTCTCATGTGTCTGTTGGCCATCTTCAACAGGTCTTCCTTGGAAAAATGTCTATTCAGGTCCTTTGCCCATTTTTTTTTTTTTTTTACAAATAGTTTATTGTCAAATTAGTTTCCACATAACACCCAGTGCTCATCCCCACAAGTGCCCTCCTCCATGCCCATCCCCCCTCCCCCCCACATCCATCAGTCCTCAGTTTTTGTCAGCATTCAAGAGTCTCTCATGGTTTGCCTCTCTCCCTTTCCCCCACCATTTCCGCCCTTCTTCTCCCCCTTGTTCCTCCGTCAAGTTCCTCCTAATCCTCCTATACGTGCAAACATATGATATTTGTCCTTCTCTGCCTGACTTATTTCGCTCAGCATAACACCCTCAAGGTCCATCCATGTTGCTACACATGGCCAGATTTCATTGTTTCTCATTGCCATGTAGTATTCCATGGTATAGATAAACCACATCTTCTTGATCCATTCATCTGTTGATGGACACTTAGGCTCTTTCCATGTTTTAGCTATTGTGGAGAGTGCTGCTATGAACATTGGGGTACATGTGCTCCTATGCCTCAGCATTTCTGTATCCCTTGGGTAAATTCCTAGCAGTGCTATTGCTGGGTCATAGGGGAGTTCTATTGTTAGTTTCCTGAGGAACCTCCACACTGTTTTCCAGAGGGGCTGTACCAGTTTACATTCCCACCAACAGTGTAGGAGGGTGCCCGTTTCTCCACATCCTCGCCAGCATCTAGAGTTCTCTGATTTGCTCATTTTAGCCACTCTGACTGGCGTGAGGTGGTATCTCAGTGTGGTTTTGATTTGTATTTCCCTGATGAGGAGGGATGCTGAGCATCGTTTCATGTGTCTGTTGGCCATCTGGGTGTCCTCTTTGGAGAAGTGTCTGTTCATGTCTTCTGCCCATTTCTTCACTGGGTTGTTTGTTTTTCACCTTTGCCCATTTTTAAACTGTGTCTCCCTCTCTCTCTGCCCCACCCCTGGCTTGCACACTATCTCTCTCTCTCTCAAAAATAAACAGACATTAAAAAACATAATTAAAAAAAGGTGACACCGTAGTATTAAATGAAAGGGCCAGATCTCCCCTTATCAACATGTTTAATCTGTAAAACAAACTTCAGAGCCCTAAGGGCGGCATGATGTCATTAATGTAAGTCGGAAGCGTCGCATAAAGTGACTGTGTGTATGTGTATATATAGTTACATATCAGTTGCAAAACTGAGCACCTGCATGGGAACAACGTGTCCAGTTTCCAGGAGAGAAGGGTCTGGAATCAGAGAGACCTCGCGGTGGAGCTTCATGGTCAGCAATGTTTCATCTCCGTAAAATGTTTTTTTTTTGTTTGTTTGTTTATTTTGAGAGAGAGAGAGGAAGGGAGAGAGAGATGGTGAGCAGGGGAGGGTCAGAGAGAGAGGGAGAGAGAGGACCCCAAGCAGGCTCCGAGCACCCAGCGCAGACCCGGACGCAGGGCTCCATCTCACAAACTGTGAGATCAGGACCTGAGCCGAACTCGAGAGTCGGACACTTAACCAGCTGAGCCCCTGGTGCCCCACCGTGAAGTCTGTTCCGGTGGGTCCGGGAGGGCTGTCACTCAGGACGCGCGTGGCCGGTCCATGGGTGTGTTTCTAGCACGCCGGGGGCGTGCGGGTGTGCCAGCAGCCGTCCACACCGCGGACACAAGTGGCAGAATCAGCACACGTACTCGCTCCCGTCCTGAGAGAGATTTAAATGCCGGGACGCGGGGAACGGAGTCCTCACATCTTCACTGTGTCCTCACGGCCCGAGAAGCCCGGAGCCGGAGCACGAGCCAGGAGCCCTTCCCAGGAGGGCAGATGGCGGTCCCCGAGGCGAGCGGTTTTGTGACATCACGGGTTTCTGTCACCCGCTCCAGGGGGAGGTGACGGGGGAGCTGTGAGATCCAGACCGCCGGCTGAGAAAAACCTGTGTGTGTGTGTGTGTGTGTGTGTGTGTGTGTGTGTGTGTATGAAGGGCGGGAGATGGGCTGCAGCTCCTGTGAAGCCGGCCGCCTCCTAACCTTTGGGGAGAACATGTGCCCTCATTTGTACAGTGGGCGTCCTCCCCGCCCCTGGCCTTGCAGGGAGGGTGGAAAGAGACCATGCTTGCAGCACCCCTACTAGGGGTGTTTCGGGGCTCAGGCGTAAGTACTATGGCAACGACATCACAGCCCATGAAGGCGCTATCATGGACCGTTTACTGGTAACCCCAGCACTGTCTGCAAAGGTGTTAATGCACGTCCCTCCCACCTCGCCGCGACCCTCCCTTCGAGGTACACAGGACAAACCCACGTGGCCACCAGAAACTAAAAGCTTTAAAAAAAGCCACCTGGTGGCCCGGTGCAAATCCAAGCGGCGGGTCCCAGCTGGGCCAGCCTGCACTCTGTCCAAAACCAGCAGATTTTTCAGATACGATCTCAGTCTGCTGCTAAATACAGAGGGACCCCTTGACCCACGGTCCCCACGTGCACGCTCTCTGGTGCACCCCCCACCCCCCTCCCCGGCCCTGGGGGCGGAACATCTCATAGGAAAGAACTAGGAAGCTTCTCTCTAAAGGACCCAGGCAAGGTTTTGAAGAGTGGGCGTGCCCCTTCATAGTGGAGTGCTGGGCAGAATACTGTGCAAGTCGCCTCATGGCTCCGGTCCGTGTGTGCGTATGTGTGCAGGATTCAGAATCCTCTCGAGGACCTAGGTCACTCAGTTAGCCAGAGTCCTGCCCGCTCCGTACGCAGCACTTACTTGGAAAGGGACCTACAGATGAACCCAGGGTGGATGAACCGGGGTGGTAAGGAGGGAAGGAAGGAGCTGGTTCATTTTAGCCCACTGTCAACAGCACCCTCTGCCGACAGGCCCCTCTCCCCGGGACAAATGCACAGGCGCCAAATCCTGCTTCCATTTTTATGGACTGTATTGCATTCGAAATGGGTTCTCTTCACACACGCCAGGATATACACACAAACTCTGCAAAGGCACATACATGCCTCACCCACTTGTTTTCATGCAAAAATCAGTGGCTGTTTCTTACACAAATGGAAGAAGGTTTTTATGCTGCAAATCACACATGAACTCAATGTGCTTCGGTTCACATGTAAAGCTCGAGAAAAGGCTGTGGTTATTGTCTGACTTGAAAAGGAAGTTGAAATTGCGCACTAGTCTCCGAGGAGGCCAAATGCAACTCATCTGAGACAGTGCTGGCAATTCTGACACGCAAAGGAGCAGTTTCCACAGCTGCTCCGCAAGATCGGAGCAGGCGAGGGACACCCGGACTCTCTGGCCGTCTTCCAGCTGATTCCTCCAGCACGACGCCCTTTCTCGTTCAGGCACTAACCTCCTCTTTGGCAAGGTCTGCACCACCTCTGCCGTCCATGCTGTCAAGAGCAGGTCACAAGTCCCTTTCCAGTGTCCGTGCTGTCTGAGCACAAGGGATCTCCCAGTGGGTCGTGTGGCATCCCCAGGACCCTGCGGATTTCTGCCTATAGAGAAACTCGGGGGGCTCTGAGTTCGGGTGCCACACCGTGGGGCACTTCCTGCAGGGATGGAAAGTGTGCACAGTGGCTGCCAGCCGCCACCTCCGGAGTGAGAGCCTGGCCAGAGAGCTTGTGCGTGTCAGTGGTGGTGGTGGTGGTGGTGGTGGGGTTATTTTAGCATTATCCACTGTGGCGGGTGTAAGAGTTTTGAACAGAAAGATCTATTCCATCTGTATGTGGCCAAAAATGTCTCTCAAGAGAAGCCTTGAATAAACTGAATACATCGTTTTAGATGGAGCTTTTTAAGCATACTCATCAAAATTGAAACCACTGACCAGGATGCAACCCAGTACCTCCGGACCCATTCTTGAAAAAGTCTACCTTTTTTGAGTTCTTAAGAGAATCACAGCATGGAAGGTAAGAATGGCAGCCATGGAGCCCATCTGCCCGGCCGTGAACTTGGCTCCTGCACTTCCCAGGGGTGAGACCGTGAGCAAGCTCTTGAGCTCTCTCCTTGGTCTCTGCGTTGGGAAAACGGATGTACTACACTTGCTTTAGGGAGTCGTCATCAGGGTAACTGGGAGCTGGAAGGGTGATTCCGTACACAGCAAGCTCTCCGTGTTGGCTAGGATGCCGAAAGGCAATTTCCCAGCCACACAAGCTGGCTGTTGTTGGTTATGGGATCTACTGGCAAAGGCGGCGATTCAAGGCCCAGCCTCTGAAGAAGCCGGACGCCTCCATGGCGACAGGGGAGCCTTTTTCCCCTGACTGCTGGGCCCAGCAGGGCCGCTGATGCCGAAGTACGCGGATGCGGAAAGCAAGGAGGGAGGGAGACGGGTGGCGTGTTCCGCTTCACCCGAACAGTAAACCAGGGCTTTGCCAGGTGGCACAGATGCTCCATCTCGGGAGAGCCCAGACTTTTCTTACGGCTGTCATTGTCCCTGGCAAAGGAAGTTCTCCTCATTTCGAAGGTGTCGCACCCAAGGCATCCTTGTTGCTGCCCTCTGCCAGCTCTGGAGCTGGCCCCCACACCCTCTATGCCATCCTTGGCATGGATCATGCACAACTTCTGGCCGGAGATGGCCACCCCAGTGGCCAGAGCCAAAGCAGACCTGTTAAAAGCGATCTTTGGGGCGCCTGGGTGGCTCGGTCGGTGAAGTGCCCAACTTCAGCTCAGGTCATGATCTCAGTTTGTGGGTTCGAGCCCCGCGTCGGGCTCTGTGCTGACAGCTCAGACCCTGGAGCCTGCTTTGGATTCTGTGTCTCCCTCTCTCTCTCTCTGCCCCTCCCCCACTCATGCTCCATCTTTGTCTCTCAAAAATAAGTAAACATTAAAAAATATTTTTAAAAAAGCAATCTTTGATTGCTTTGGCCACTTATTTAGTTATTTCAAAAAGAGAGTTAAAAAATTTGTTTTATCTATTTTTGAGAGAGAGAGAGACAGAGCGTGAGTGGGGAAGGGACAGAGAGAGAGAGGGAGACACAGAATCGGAAGCAGCTCCAGGCTCTGAGCTGTCAGCACAGAGCCCAACGCGGGGCTCGAACCCACGAGCCAGGAGATCATGCCCTGAGCCAAAGTTGGATGCTCAATCGACTGAGCCACCCAGGACTCTTCTTTGGCTTATTTAGATGGTTTTGTCAGAGGGGAGCTGGACTCAGGGCCTCGAAATCATTTGCACACAGAGATCTCTGCATTGATTTATCACACAGCCTTGGTCACACACTAGATTTGACCTCCACTTCACACCGTCTCCCTTATTACACAGTGAGCAAGTAGGACAGGGGGACGCACTGGAGATCAGAAGAGAGACGTGGGGATACCAGCCTACGGGGGCCGCAGAGATGGGCCCCATGCCCATCTCTTCACTCTGTGACTGAGCTTGGATCGCCTCCCTTTTCCGAGCACAGTTTTCTCATCTGAGGAGCTCTGGGTGAGCACGAGTCCAATTTTTGAAGCTGGAACATGGGGCTAGGGTGTGGCTGCCATGTGGGGTGTATCCAGCGGGGAAGGACCTGAGAAAACCCACGGAGGCCAAGCTTTGAAGGGTCCGAGGTCATGATCTGAGGGCTCCGGGCTGGAGAGTGCGTGTTGGGGTCTAGGGAAAGGGGAAGAGTAGGGACATGTTTTGTCGTACAGCTTGGGTGTGTGTGAGCGAAAGGGGGGTGTGGAGGGGGAGAAGCAGAGCCAAGAAGGGGGGAGGGAAGGAGAGGGTGTGGAGTATTCGAGGAAGACACGGCGTGGCCGCATACTGAGTATGTGAGGGGAAAAGGGAATGGGGAGGGGAGAGATCAAGACAGAGCAGAGGCAGAGAGGGTACCTGTGAGCCACGCCTATGCGTTGGTGAGTGTGTAGACCCGTGAGTATGTGTGTGTGTGTGCGGTGTGTGTATGCGTGAGTGCGTGTCTGTGTGTGTGAGCACGGATGTGTGGTGCGTGGCAGCTATAACCAGTGACCAGAGTAGCACACTCCACTCCTGCCTGCACATTCCTCAGAAAAGCCCCGAGCTCCTCGGAGAAGCACAGGTTTGGGGAACCCTCTCCTCCTCCGACGGGGTCTCCAGCAGGGCTCTATTCTCAAGACTGAAGGCAGGGGGGTCCCGCTCTCTGGTCAGGACCCGATTTCCGGCTCTGGGCCTGTAGGGGTCTGCCTGGCTCTCAGCTGGATGGACTGGTTCTCCCTGGGGCGGGGGGGGGGGCCCTGGTCCCACCCTGGGGGGTTCTCAGAGCAGCACCCCGTGCGGAGGCAGCAGCGAGGAGCTGACCCGCCCTTTCTGCCCGGGGAGCGGGGGATGCCAGGATCTGTTCACAGACACCGGCCTGACGGGGTCTTTCTGGAAGGGACGAGGGGCGGGGAGTCAGGCACCAGCCTCGAGGCCAGCAGGAGCACTGCGCTGGTCACGTTTGAAGCAGGTGTGGGGGAGGCTGGGAATCTCGTTTTCAAGGCCTGGTACCCGTTCCTCCTCTTCCTGGGGAAACAGTACCCCCAATACTCGGGGGCCCTCCTTGCCCCGCTCCCAGCTCTCAGTCCCAGCAGTGAGAGCGGGACTTGTCTCCCACCTTGGGATGACAGCGACCGGGTCACGGAGGGGCGGGTGTCCCCGCGGCCAGCCACTGTGAGCCACGCGTGGGACTCGTCCAGCCCTCGAGGACAGTGTGAGACACTGTGAGTCCCGGAGGTGGTGTGGACCCTAGTCCAGCAGTGCCCGGAGCCAGGCTAGTGCCCTTGAACTTCTTCAATGACACGAGCTGACCCGTTCCCTTTTCTCTGGGCCAGGACTTGGCTGAAGCAAGTCAGTGGGAATCCCAACCCCCTCCTGAGAACCTACTGTGTGCTGGGCAGGCCCGGGTGAGGGGAGGAAGTGATTAAACACAAGGCCCCCGTCTTCCTGAACTCGACACCTGAGAAGCCGAGGCTGAAAGAGAGAAAAGGAGTCCCCGTCACTTCTCCCTGAACGTCCACCTCAGCTCCCTGAGTGTCTGAGGACAGAGCTGTGATGCGGGCCCTCCGGAAGGCACAGCCCCAGCATTCTAGAACACTGCTCCACACGGCATGTCCCTGGCAGACGCCCACGCAGGACACATGCCAAGGGGAAGTGGGACAGTACCGCTGGGGAAAGAAGGGACAGATATCTGTGCCACGTAAGATGTCCCCTTTGGGCCTTTTATTCTGAAATGGCTCTGGGCAGAGATGTGCGTTTGCCAGCAGGGCTGACAGATAATGAGTTAAAAATGAATGACATTGGGGCGATCTCACAGTTTGTGGGTTTGAGCCCCACATCAGGCTCTGTGCTGAACGTTTGCTCAGATCCTGGAGCCTGATTCAGATTCTTTGTCTCCTTCTCCCTCTGTCCCTCCCCTCCTCGCACTCTGTCTCTCAAAAATAAATAAATATTTAAAAAAAAAAAAAAAGGAATGAAGTTAGTCAGCTGAGTTAGGTTTTCCTTCCCCAAAGCGAAACCCTAGCCTGTAACACAGTTGACTTGCTTCTGGAGATGAAACCTTCCTTCTGCAGGAAGTCGGGCTGGTCAGCAGTGACGGAGGGCTGTGTCTGGCAAAGGGACACCCCTCTGTGCCCCTTCCCCCTCTTTCCCAGCCACCCCGGGGAGCCATGCTCTCCACGTCCGCATGCGTGGTGCTCTGAACGCCACCACCGCCCTCCACGACAACGGCAGATTTCAGTGCAGAGCACGGGTCCCGGCCCCGGCCAGCCGCCTGGGCTCCTGAGGAACGTGCCATGGGGTGGGGCCCAGAAAGGTCAGGGATTTTCTGCCAGGTATTAAAGCTCAGCAAGCAAGAAAAAAAGCCCAAGTAGAAACAAAACCAAATGTGTTGATTTTTCTGGAAGAAACTGAATGCAGCAATTGTTCACGGAGTGTCTTTCAGGTCCGGCAACACCCACTAAGAACTTATTACTAAGCTCCTGAGAATGATTTTCCCAAGGTCAAAAACAGCAGCGTGGAGAGAAGCACTTTTATATTACTATCAGAGGTGCACACAGCATAGGAATCTATTTCCTTGACCTTGTCCCACATAAATAGATTCACAGGCTCTTATATATTTACATATACCTTGGCATGAAGATCCTGTATACAATTTTGGAGAAGAAAGGAGAACTCTGTAGAAAGCGGTTTGAGGGAAGCAAATGCAATTCTGCACAAACAATCCATTGCCAAGGACATTGCAATACAATAAGCCCAGAAACGTCTCCCCAAAAGACACATCTCCCTCGGAACTAACGTACAAAACCTCTATCATGAGGATACATTCCCTGAGACATCAGAAAAAATTCTGGAAGTCTCATTTTGGCTCTTGTTTGAGTTGATGTTTTTGAGCCACAGACGAGTTTAAAGATCACCACCAGCATTTTGGCATGCTCTAACTAAATCTAAGACCCAAAGTTTCCTGCAATGTGAATGCGCCCCAATCTAATGCCCAGGAGGGCATCTCAGAGTCTTAAAAACCTGCATGGAGTCACAGAAAAATACAGCGCAGGGAATATGGTCAATAATGTTGTAACAAAGCTGTACGATGACAGATAGTGGCTACACTTACCGTGGTGAGCACTGGGTAATGTTTAGAATTGATGAATCACTATGTTGTCCACCTGACATGAATATAATGTTGTAGGTTAACTATACTTCAATATTAATTTTTTAATGTTTATTTTATTTTTGAGAAAGAGAGAAACAGCATGAACAGCTCGGGAGGGGCAGAGAGAGAGGGAGACACAGTATCCGAAACAGGCTCCAGGCTCTGAACTGTCAGCACAGAGTCCAACGCGGGGCTCAAACTCACAAACTATGAGATCATGACCTGAGCTGAAGTCGGATGCTTAACCGACTGAGCCACCCAAGCACCCCCACACTGAAGTATTTTTTTAAATCTGCATGGAAAGCTACGAATCCTAAAGATGATTTTAATAAAAAGGTACCATGTTTTCACCATCTCTACAAGCATCAATTTCTTCAGTTATAAAACCAGAATATCAATTTCTTCAGTTATAAAACCGGAATATTGGCTCCACACACCCCACAGACGGCTGAGAGGTTAAAAAATGTAATGCAATCACACGGCTTCTAAATTTAAGTGCTAAATCAGACATGGCTGCATTCTTCTTAATGACCCAGGGTCCAGTTTTGGATTCGGGCACTAAGGTGCTGATGGCCATCCCTCCCCCCAGGTCCTGTATCGGGCATCTACCTGGGGCGATGACAGCCCCATACTCAGCTACCACCCTCCGCGCCCGCCGCTCGTGGTGGTCTCGCTGGAAATGACAGCGGCATCCGTCCGGGGGCCGAGCTGAAATCACTTTCGACTCCTCCCCCTCGCCCCCACTGTCCACCTGCCTAGATCTCTCGCAACGCTGTCTGTGCCTTGCCTTTCCCACAGTCACCGCTGAGTCTAGGCTCCCATCCCGGCCATCGGGGACTGTCATGGCTTGTGTTCCTCCTGCCTCCAGGCACGTCCCTCTCCACACGCATCCGGAGACACCCTCCTCAAACAGCAATCTGCCAGCGTCTGCCTCTGCACCTGAAGTCCATCCTTCGTTCTCAAGAGAACCCTAAACTTCTTGATAGGTCTGAGGAGGCCCTGGGGTGGGGCCCTGCCTTCCCTCCCAGCCCCGCCCAGCCTCTCCCTGCTGCTGCAAAACAGGCTGCAGCCCTGGCAACACTCTCCACTCTGCTCTCCGGATTCCCTGGCTCCCACCTCAGGACCCCCGCACTGCCTCCGGGTGCTCTCCGGGCAGGGGCGTGAGTCCTGTAAGGTCACAGATGGGGCTTTTCTATCTCCCCGAGTCTCCATACTAGACTCAGATCCTGGTGGGCAGGAACCTCATCCTGTTTGGGGCTGTGTCTCCAGCTTGTGCAAGGTGCCTGGATATGAATGAATGAATGAATGAATGAATGAATGAATGAGAGAAAGACAGAAAGGAAGGAAGGAGGAGAGAAAGGAAACTGGCGAACATTCAGGCTATAGGAGGGTAACAATTTCTGATTTTCAAGTATCCGAGCACACCCCCCCCGCCCCCCACCCAGCCATCAGCTGGGTTGCCTGGTGCGCTTCAGCCTGTTTTCCAGTCATGCTCCAGGTTCTGAGCCAGTCCGACTGAATGAACACACAGTTGCCCAACAGCTATGGCCATCTGAGCCACGAGAGTAAAAAAATTCTAAGTCTGGAAACTAGTAAAGACTGATTAGTTCCAACATCCGTTCCCCACCTGCCTGTTAACAACCAAACCCGTGTGTCTCATAATGCCCTCTCTTCTTTGTGTTTTAATTTTTATTTAAATTCCAGCTAGTTAACATACAGAGTAATGGTAGTGTCGTGTGCACAATGCAGTGATTCAACAATGCCATACAACAGCTATTGCTCATCACAAGTGCCCTCCTTAATCCCCATCACCTATTTCACCCATCCTCCCCCCCGCTCCCCAGTTTGTTCTGAACCATCAGTTTGTTCTTTATAGTTAAGAGACTGTTTCTTGGTTTTCCTCTTTTTCCCCCTATGATCCTTTGTCTTGTTTCTTCAATTCCACACGTGAGTGAAATCACATGGTAGTTGTCTTTCTCTGGTTATTTCACTTAGCATAATACCCTCTAGCCCCACCCATGTCATTGCAAATGGCAAGACTTCACTCTTTTTTATGGCTGAGTCGTGTGTATATATACCACATCTTCTCTGTCCATTCATCAATGGACGGACACTTGGGCTCTTTCCATAATTTAATACCCTCCCTTCTTGAAGCAATCTTTCAGTGTGTACTCTCAGTTCCCTTGATCTCCTTGCCTGGCTTACCACCCAGCGACGGCAACAGTGATTACAGCTAACATCTGTTGGTGCTCACTATGGGCCAGCTGCTGGGCTGACCTCTGGCGTGTGCTTCTCACTGAACCTCGTCCACAGTGCTGTGAGGCCAGGACTGTTGTCACACTCATCTGACCAAGGAGGACAGTAAGGTTTGGAACCTCGCCCGAGGGCAGGCAGGGCCAGCATCAGAGCCCAAGCCATCTCAGCTCCATCACCTCACCATCCTGGCCACACCGGGTCACCTGTCCTGCTTCCTTCTTGGGGCTCCCTCTGGAGGGACAGTCATGCCTCTGCATCTGTCCAGCACCAGTGGCTGTGGTTCTGCCGTCATCCGTGTAGCAACGGCACAAGGGGAGTTCACTGATAATGGCTTGTGGCTCTGTACGAACCCCTGACAGTTCTCTGTTTTCATCCTGGGCTCAGGGCATGGGGCTGGCTTCCCTGTCCCCATCCTAGAGCTCGGAATGTCAACCAGCCTCAGTGCCCACCCTGAAATTCACTGCTACGTTCTTCCTTCTGGGTTGAGACTCCCGGGAGCCATAGCCATTCAGATCGCCTCTCTGATCTTGTCTCATACACATTCACTGAAGGTCCCCTGCAATGGGCACTGGGCTGTCCTGGTTATTACTCCCGGCACCTCCCCAAACCAGCATCGGTTCTGCCTGACGGATGGTGGCCTTGGGGACAGAGAGCTAGTAGGGGCCGAGCCAGGGTTTAGGCCAGTGTGTCTCATGGCAGGGCCAGCATTCCACAACACCAGATGTCCTGAGTGTCAGGGAGGGGACAGGCCTCTGAATGGCAGGGAAGCCAGTTCCCACCGCCATGTCCTGGCACCTGGCCCCAAGAAGGGCAGGCCCCACCTTGGTGACCCTCTCGGTGGGCCCAGCCTCCCGTCCCAGCCCCTGTGAGCAGGACCGCAAAGTTTTCTCATCCTTTGGAAGGCAGAGTCCACACAGTAAGAAGCAAGTTCTTGAACTTTGTTTTAAGGTGGCCACTAAGTTAAGAGTAGCTCGGGTCACACTGGGAACCACATCCATTCCTTCTGTGTCCTTGTGGGAGACCCTACTGTGAGTGGACCTGTCACACAGTGTGTCATCGTCCTCGAGTCCACGCTGGGGCTCACCTGGGAAGATGCGGAACTTGCCAAACACCCAGGAGGAGAACTTCCCCTGATTTTGCACACACTTTGGCGATTCCTTCTGCTATTGTTTCCTTTGGGTCTCATTCCTTTGTTTTCCCTCTCCTGCCTTCTTGTGTGCTACTGTTAGGTTCTATCTTGAATTATTCATGGGGTTTTGAAGTATATCTCTTTGTATAGTTTTTGTAGTGATTGCTCTGGGCAACACAACAGACATAGGTTCCTTATCACAGTCTACTGGTATGAACATTTTCCTACTTCAAGGGAGGTGTGGAAACCTTAATCCTATTTAGACCCCCTTGTCTTTTAAATATCATTGTCTTGAATATCAGATGGCATTAGATTTTTGTTCCTGTCATCATATATGATCAATCAATTGATTTTTTTTTTAAGTAGGCTCCATGCCCAACATGGGGCTTGAACTCATGACCCTGAGATCAACAGTCATACCTCTACTGACTGAGCCAGCCAGGTGCCTCCCAACATATGATTTATAAAGATAGTCCATCGTGTGTACGCATATTTCTGCCTTCTCCGTTGCTGCTTCGGTTTTCCCCAGGCTCCAAGATTCCTTCTCTGATCATTCATTTCCGTTCTGTTTGAAAAGCTTCCTTCAGCCAGTCTTTAAGGATATATCTGCCAACTACAAATTCTTTTGTAATTTTCCTTTATCTGAGATCTCTTGACTTCTCTTTCATTCCTAGAGGATGGTTTCCACAGATCTAGAATTTATAGTTGACAGTGCTTTTCTCTCAGCACTTGAAAAATGTGCCATTTCCTTCTGGCCTCCATCGGTTCAGAGGAGAAATCTGCTGTCATTTGAGTAGATCTTCCCCTATAAGAAATATGTTATTCTCTCTGGATGCTTTGGAGAGTTTTTTTCTTTTCTTTTCTTTTCTTTTTTTTTTTTAGCTTTTAAAAGTTTAATTATGCGTCTTGGCTTGGATCTGAATGTATTTGGTTTTCCAAGTTGTGTGGTTATTTTGCAGGATCACAAGGACACATTTTAGCATTATTCTCAAAGAAGGACTTTTTTCTCCTCAAAATGAGCCAGTGAATTTATTTGGTTGTCACTTCCCACAAGTACCACCCACAAGAAGTTTCTAAATTTCTCCACCCCTGCTTAGAAAATCCTGTACTGCAATGAAAAGGGGAGTTGGAATACTTTGGGGAGTGTGATTAGAAGTGACGTTCTTGTCACAGGAAATGCACCTTCTGGCACTCTTGCTGGGACTCAGCATGGCTTCCTTCCAAGCCGGGGCCCCTGAGCCTGGGGCTCTGGACTGTAGATCCTTACAGTATAAGAACTCAAGTTCTTCTCATTAGGTGCTTCTTAACCATGTGACCGACACCATGGAGGCTACACGTCACCTTTCTCTAATCTTTCAGCAACCTTAAGCACCCAGTATCATGAATTCCCGTTTTTCAGATGAGGAAAATGATACTCAGAGATGCTTGGCAACTGGCCAGTAGCTACACAGCTAAATGGTAGAGCCAGGGTAAATGTTTCAATTAATTTTTTAAAATTTATTTTAGGGCAATATGGCTTACATATAATAAAGTGCACTGAAATTAAGTGTTAGGGGGCCTGGGGGGCTCAGTTGGTTAAGCGTCCAACTCTTGATTTCAGCTCAGGTCATGATCTCTCTGTTGTGAGACTGAGCCCCATGTTGAGCTCAGTGCAGTGTGTGGAGCCTGCTCGGGATTCTCTCTCTCCGTCTCTGCGCCCCCCACCCCAGGAACCCATTCTCTCTCTCAAATAAATAAACTTAAAAAAATTAAGTAGGGGCACCTGAATGGCTCAGTTGGTTAAGCGTCCGACTGGCTCAGGTCATGATCTCATGGTTTGTGGGTTTGAGCCCCGCATCAGGCTCTGTGCCAACAGCTCAGAACCTGGAGCCTGCTTCAGATTCTGTGTCTCCGTCTCCTTCTGCTCTTCCTCCACTCGCACTCTCTCTCTTTCTTTCAAAAATAAATAAACATCAATTATTTTTAAAAATTAAATAAGGGGATCTAGGTGGTTCAGTCGGTTAAGCACTCGACTTCAGCTCAGGTCATGATCTCACAGTTCGTGAGTTCAAGCCCCACACTGGGCTCTGCGCTGGCACCCTGGAGTCTGCTTCATATCCTGTCTCCATCTCCCTCTGCCCCTCCTCCACTCATGCTCTGCTTCTCTCTCAAAAATAAACAAACATAAAAAAATTTTTTAATTAAATAAAATTAACTGTCACACACTCAGAGAATGTTTACATTTGTGTACACCTGTAAGACCATCACTTCATCGACATATGGAACATTTTAGCGTCCCTCCCATTCAGTAGCCCTCCCTACCTCCGAGAGCCATCACCATTCTGACTCTCATTCTAGACCAGTTTGACCATTCTGGAACTCCACACAGATGGAATCATGTAGTATGTGCCCGTCTGTGTCTGGCTTCTGTGACTCAATGTCATGTCTGTTCACCCATGCTGTTGGACGCATCTGTAGTTCCTTCTTTCTCATTGCCGTATCGTATTTTATTAGAAGGATACACTACAATTTATATAATCATCCAGTTTGGGGGTGTTACAAATGAAGCTAATATGGACACTTGTGTGCATCCCTTTCCTGGACATTCGCGGTCATGTATACACAAGGCTCCTCTTGCCCCAAGCTGCCATGTAGCAGGAAGTTCTGGTTTTGTTTTATTTTATTTGTTTGCTTTTGCTATATCTCTCTTACTAGCCACAGGGGCACAGGAAAGGAAGACTCTTATTGCCTTAAGGAGGAAGAGTTCTGAGTAAGTTCTTAGAGGGACCCCCCAAGCAGTTTTCAATCCCTCCTTGGTGAATCCTTGGAAGCAAGGCAAGAGAAGGTCATTGTTCTCCAATAAACATAGAAGCGGGAACACACCCTCACACCTCCTCACACTCTGCGTTGCTCTCCGTGGTCCTAAATTTCCCGCATCATCCACTGACTTCCTCACTTGCCCCCAGTAATAAACCCCAGGCCTCACGCCAGTTCTGCAGCTCCTAAAAAGGCACACTCTTCCACAACCCTGCATCTTGCTTTACCCTCCTCAGCCAGGCACCATCTCTCTTTCAGATCTTTGCTTAAATGAAGGCTTCCCTCTCTTTCTTTGACAAGTTGATAGAACTGTAAACGGGTGGGGACCTAAACACTAAATAAATAAACCTAGGACACACACCCAGACACACACTTCATTTATATGAGAATATACAAGGTTTGGTTCCTTGAAGGCCACTTTAAAACAAATAAAGGGCACAATTTAATACCTAGGACATTTATAAAAGGCAAGAAGCAAATTCCTTCTATTTGATAATACATAACGGCCAAGACATAGTTTACCTACTAGATGGTGTATTATTTTCCCCAAAGTTGAGACATATGCTAAATTGATTAGAAGCGATGAACAAGTTTCAGTGCTTTATGACTGCACCCGAACAGCACAGCTGACAGAAAGGCTTTCTAAAGTTGTTCAGCTTATTTGGACGTTGTTATACTTCCTGAAATCATGAGGCCACTCCCACACATCGCTCCAGGGATCTCATTTTAGAGGTTGGCATGAGAATGTCACATCGCAGCTTGAACAAATCACTTGAGGGACACACAGCACTCAAAGTGCAGATGTCTTTGTGTGGTTTCATTTGGACGAGGGTCTGGAAGTCACCTGACTGGGCACTTGCGGTTTCTGGCACAATTTCTTTTGTAGGATAAATTAAATCTTCTTTTCTTAATTATCTCCTATCCTCAGTTCTACTGCTATAAGTGACAAGCCTTTTCAATTCTTTCCTTACCAATGAATTCCTAAACCCAGGTAACTTCTGCTCTTTGAAATTTCATGTTATGCCACTTGGCTTTTACGGAACACCTCCTTGAGTGCCCGTTTTTGCTAACTGAAAGAAATTGAAAGAGGATTTCCCTTCTCATGAAAAAAGGCAAGAAGTGAAATAGCATTCGGTATTTGTTTTACAGGAAGCCCTTCCAGGGGCAGAGCACCCCAAGCATCCAAGTGGTGAGAGTGGCCCCACCAAGCTCCTTCCCCAGAAACTTCTCTAGCATCTTCGCATCGAGCCATGATAGCTTTGGACTGTGTGACCATCTGTGCTTTGTCTAGATTTATTCTGTGCATCCATTTAGCAAGATGTGCCCTAAGGTATCAGAAAAGCCTAACAGGTAATTTTTGGGTTCTGGGAATGCTCCAAAAACTTTCCATATAAGTTCACGGTAATTACTTCTTTGCTTGACATCATCTCAGCTTAGGAAATGTTTCATAGGTACGTTCTACTTTCAGATTGCAGGGGAAACCTGTACTCTCCATCAAGTGCTGCCTCTGAATTACAGGCAGCAGAATATTCTCGGATGCCTTCATGGGGATTCCGAGAGCAATTCACACCTCAGGTAGGATTCCTGGGAACCCTCATGGTGGTGGATAGCTTACACAGCCCAGGTGACGTTGGATTAGTTTGCTTTCTGTAGGCCACTTGTTTCTGCTCTCAAATGAGAACTCAAGATATTTAAAAGCATTTTGCAGTAACCTCTGATCTTGATTGGAAGAGCAGTTTGTTTATAGGCCCGAGAATGCACACCAGCATCATCCTCTACCCTTGTTCCAGCTGAACTTAACTGTCCTCATGCTGACTAACGCTTTGTCCAAATCAGGCCTGCTTCTCTAGAACCTTTGCAAGGGTTTACATTGCTGGCCCCTCTTTTGCTGGGGTATCAGGCCTTTCTTTTCATTTCCCTAAATGGATGTTCTGTGGACCCTTTTGGGGAACTTTGACTTTTCTACCCGTAAGACTCACGCTACGCCCTCTCCTCCCCTCACTGCACCAGTCCTCTCTGGTGTGCTCCTTCCAGCCCCGGCTACCATCCATGCACTCGTGAGCCCGAGCTCTGGCCAGCCCCTCACCTGAGGCACCATAGCAAAGGCCCCCCACTCCCGACATGTGCAAAGCCAAATCCATCATCTTTATCTCATCCTTCCCACGGTCCTTCACTACTGTTCTCTAGCCCCATCACTGGGGCCACCCTTCCCCCACCGATGGTATCCAGGAACCAGGCAGTCATCCTTGATCCCTTCCTCATTGCCCAATAGCCAATGCATTCTTCCAGCCAGCAGTTATCTGCTAAGTATCCATGAGCACCAGGCGCTGTGCTAGGTGCTGGGGACCCACAAGGGCCAGGACACAGGGACCCTGGCCTCAGGAAGCCTTACTCAAGGGAAAAGAGTGGATAGTTAGAACAGTTGGACAACTGAATGTAGCATTACAAACCACGAAGCGTGGTGGCATGGGAAATGTTCAACGAGAATTTGTATTGGGGAGCCTCGTGGGTCGTGGAACGTTTCCATCAGAAGATACATGAGCTGGGTCTCAAACTGGTGGCCCACTCACCCCTGCACCTCCCCACCCTCCCCCTGAACCTGGGCCACTGCAGTTGCCATCAGACAAGGTTTTCCCTGGGACAGAAGCACGTGAGGCAGGGACTCTGCCCTTTGTTCTGGAGAACTCTCAGAGCCTAGAGCAGGCCTGAGCAGAGAAGGTGGTCAGTAAATATTAGCTGAGTTAAAGGTCTAAACTTTCTCACCAAGACCCAGTCTAGGCCCTTGCCACCCTCCATCCTCACCCCTCCCCACTCTTCTCCCCCTTCTCTAACTCCAAACACCCCAGCCTTTGGGTCCTTTATTTAGGCCAAGTTCCCACTCAGCTCAGGGCCTTGGCCTCCACTGTTCCCTCTACCTGGAAACTTCTCTTCCCCACTGCCCATCCACCGGGCCTTGTTCACACTTACTCAACCTTTATATCTTAGCTTAGGCGTTTGGGAAGGCTGCCTTCCCTGCAGCCCATTCCAGGTTTCCCTACCGTAGGTGCTCACATCTTTGTAAACTTCTTTTTTACAGTCCTTGGCACTGCTTGAAAACACCCATGCGGTTCTGCGGTCATGTAAGCACTGTCACATTTCCCACCATGCTATCAGCCCCGATGAGTCAGGAAGTACGTGTATGCTGTCAACACTGTGCACCCAGGTTCTAGCACGGTGGCTGGCACACATTAAGTGCTTAGTAAATATTAACTGCTAATAATTTTTTAAAGCATTAGGCATGGAAAGAAGATGGAAAAAAATTAGACCCAAATTGTCATACTGATATACAGAAGGGAAGCTTGAAACCCAACTGAATGGGGAAAACTCCCCTGTCTGGGCCCCATCCTGGGTGGGCCAACAGCACTCGGAAGCTAAGCACTGTCTGCGTTTCCAAGTTAATGGATGCGTGTTTCACACGTGATCACTGCTTGGACTCATCCTCTTACCCCGGTTTAGATCAAAACCATTTTTTAGAAGCATCTGGAGACTTGTTCTCTACTTCACAAGCCTGGAAGACGGGGGCTCCTGAGGGAGAGGTCCTCTTCTCTGCCAGCTCTGGGTCCAGAAACAAGTGTTGGAGCTGGATCTCCGAGAGGGGAAACCTGGCCGCTTTAGGCTTTTAATGGCCATGATCCCCAGCACTGAGCCTGGCATGGGTCAGGGATATAAGAAGGTTCCTGCAACGGATAGAAAAAGGGCAAGAAACTCCTTTTCCCAGTTTTGTGATAGAAGCATTCTGATTCTACCTAGTTATACTTACTTTTTGGCCTCACATTTTTTGGGTGGTTGGTACTTTGGCTGTAAAGAGCAGCAGGGCACACGGTTATAGCATCTCTACTCGCCTGAGCTAGAAAGTAAGGGTCCGTCTGCAGAGCGGCAGGCAGTTGGTGGTCCCCATGGAAGGAGGGCAGAAGGGAATTACCCCTTTAATCCTCACTACGGCCCTGAGTGTTAGTTAGTAATATCCTTATCTATGGATGAGAAGAACGACAAGCAGGGACAAGTAAGAGGCTAAAGGCTACACAGTTGGTAAAACAAAGAGTCAAACCTAGGTTTTTCTGCCAAGTTTGTGGTAGAGGTGAAAGGAGGACAAGAGACTAGTATAAAAGGACCTTTCAGTCATAGGCTACATGGATCAAAAGGGTAGAAGAAAATTCTAGAAGAAATTATTTCCTAGGGAGTGTCTGCCCTGGCTGTGCTTTGAACTCTTCCACTCAGGAAAGCCTGAATTGTACTTTTACATGCAAGCAGCACATAATTAGAACATAAACATTTTTATCACAATCATATCAAAAAACATATTAGGAATAAATTTGACAGATGTTCAAGTGTTTTACACTGAAAACCTATAATTGCTGCTGAGATAAATTAAAAAAGAACTAAACAAATGGCAAGTTATACCATGTTCATGAACTAGGAGACTTGGTATTGATAGGTTAACTCTCCCCAAATGGGTTGTCTGTGGATTTAACACTATCCCAATCAAAATCCCAGAGAGAGCATTTTTGTAGAAGTTGACAAGATGATTCTAAAATTTACCTGAAAATGCCAAGGACCTAAAACAGTCAAAGCAATTTTGAAAAAGAACAAATTTGGAGAGTGTACATTATCTGCTTTCTACACTTACTTTACAGTAAGTTATTATTACTATGTGGTATTGTCATAAAGATCAACAAACAGATCAGTGGAGAACAGCAAAGGCAGAAATAGACTCACACTTCTATGGTCATGTGAGACTCAACGAAGGGACAAAGCAATCCAACAAGGGAGGAAACATCTTTGTACAAATGGTGCTAGAATAACTTGATATCTAGATTAAATATGATCGCTTTCCTTTTGGAAAAAATAAACCATTCAGGACAGAAGCAATACACAAGAGTAGTCACTTACATTTCCCTATCTGCAAAAGGAGTAGATTTGCTAAGATTGTCTGAGTTTTATACACAAGGCTTGGAGAGGCAGATTTTCGTGCTGGCAGGAGTCAGGATCTGGATGCTTAGCTGAACTTGAGTGTGTAGCTAATGAAGAAGCAAAGCTCTAATTAGGAGAACTATCAAGGTAGTAACCCAGAGAGCCAGGGCATGGGTACTTCCAATGAGCCAGATGGAGTCATAACCAGGAGAAACGAAGAGATAGAAGGAGCAGAATCTAACCAGAGGTTCTAGAATCTGCATCTCTAAAGTCAGCCGTCTTGGGGTAGCTCTTGTGAAGTACACTGCAGGAGATGGTACTTTTACCAAGTACCAAGGTCTCAATGAGTTTCAGTATTTAGCAAGCTCCAAATACAAGATTCTTCCGATAGTTCAATTCTCTTCTTCCCTTTGCTTTTATCACCACTACTGTGTTTTATTGTTGAAGATGGAAACTGAAATGGAGAGAAAGGAAAAAATGAAGAAGGGAAATCAGGAAGAAAGCAGTCTTGTCTACATCTGGTCTTCTCTGGGATGTGCTTCTCCTCCTGCCTCCCTCACTGCCCAACTTCCTTTGTCTGACCAGCTCCCACTATCCTTTTAGGGGAACGGAAATGTCCCCTTCCCTGGTCCCCATAGTCTAAATCTTTATATATTACAGCATTATAGCTTTCTCTTTCAGTACTTACGCTGACTGGAATCACACAGTAATTTGCTTATTCCCTCTCTAGGCCAAAAGGTCCATGAACCTGTGTCTGGTTCTGTTCACTTTCAAATCCCTAATGCTGAACACAGTGACTTGCACATAATGGCCACTCATTAAATAGGTGTTGAATAAATGACTAAATCCCTGTGAGCTCCTAAATGGGCTACCAAGGGATTTTATGTTCTAATCTTGGGAAACTCAAATGTCTATTAATAGACATTAATTGTCTATTAAATGTAAGCTAATATGCAGTTTCTTCATATTGGGATCCTTACTCAAAACGATCCAGTGTTATTTTATGGGCAGATACTTTGATTTTAATCTGATTTTTTTTTTTATCTTAGTGTTTTGTTATAGAAAGAGTTATGAAACTAACTTCTCATCTTTATCTGCTAAAGAAATGCAGTTGATTTACTAAGAGTCAAGATGAAGAATGCACATATTACATATATGTCATTTCTCTTTCTGATTAGGTGGCCTTGCTGCAAAGAGCCATGTAATAAGCAGGGTGAAAATTCACTGTTTTTTGTTTTTCTCAGGCTCTGTAATTGAACTGGCAATAAGATTTATACTTTTAATAAGTTGGTAAGTATAAATCTTGGTATACTTAAAAACATTTTTTAAATTTTTTTTTTTTTTTCCTGAGGGAGAGGGAAAGACAGCATGAGCAGAGGAGGGTCAGAGAGAGAGAGACACACAGAATCTGAAAGAGGCTCCAGGCTCTGAGCTAGCTGTCAGCACAGAGCCCGATGAGGGCTTGAGCCCATGAAACATGAGATCATGACCTGAGCCGAAGTCGGACGCTTAACCGACTGAGCCACCCAGGTGCCCTGAAATCTTGGTATACTTTACATAAGTTGGTAATTAGAATTATAGAGATTCTAAACTCTGATGATCACAGGTAAAGCATAGACTGTACTAATGCTAGAGAGAAAAACTGTTGATTTCTGGCCCAGAGGATAAATGAGCTTGAAGTTCATAATTTTGGGTAATTAAATATAAATTGACTAAATGATTAATTAGAAACACACAAGAGACAGGTGTCTGTAATTTTAAGAGAGCTCAAAGCTATTGGAATTGGTTAAATGCAGATCTGTCAGAATCTCAGGGAACTATTGATTTCAGCCATGAGTTCCTCTTGTGGGTTCAGCTACTGGGAGGCTCAGAAAAGCCAGGATGGATCTGAGAGACTTGTCCATGAGTGTATGGCTAAACTCTGGTTCTATTGTAACCTAAAAATGTATAAGTTGACTCCCATTTCCAGAAGTATGGTGGGTTATAGCCCTTAAATTATAAACTCCTAAAAACAACTAAAAAAATGAGAAATCTTCAAAGCTCAAAACTATGCAAAAATGAGAATCCAAGGAAGTAAGCAAATATGGAGGTGCCTTTTGCTCAGAGGGTTTCAGCTGACTCCAGACAATCCTTCTCTTTTGATAGCTTTGCTGGTTGCAGGGAATTAGAAATGAATTTTAGGGCTCCCACCAATACGGAGATATATGAGACACCCTTCATATAAAGCTTGGATACCATAGGTTATACTTCTGGTCTAAGAGTCACCTAGAAATAAATCCACCATGGCAGAAGGGGACAGCAAGGAAACATTTAATGATGAAAGGAATAAACTTTATTTGCAAATGGGTGTATTAAAATTTCCTCTGAAAATTTATTACCTCAAGTCAGAACCACAAAACTTTCCTGGAGTTTTAACTTAAATTCTCATTACTTTTATTGGTAAACAAAAATAAAAACAAAACTAAAGCAATATCTGTTAAATCTGGATAATCTTGAGCAAGAATCAGGAGAAATAGCAGAAGAATCAGACCACTTAACATCTCAAGTATTAGAATTATCAGACAAAAAAATAACTATGTTTAAGTATAAATAAATAAAAGAGTATGAGCAAGGAACAATTATATGATCAATCCAATTTCAAACAATAAAATATAATTTCCAAAAATAAAAAAATTATACTTGAAACTGCAAACTTGATGGACATGTTATATAGCAGATTAAGCACAATTTGATATAAAATGAGTGAAACAAAAGAGAGATGTAAACAAATTATCCAAAATGCAGCATAGAAAGCCACATTGAAAAGGGAATAGTTAACAATTGTAAACCTGTAGGTACCTAATAACATAGCCTCAAAAATAAAACATAAACTGACAGAATTACAAGGGGACACAGACAAATCTATTATTGTGGTAGATTTTGAAATGCCTCTCTTAGTAACTAATATATCAAGCAGTCAAAAAATGAGCAAAGATATAGAAGATTTAAATAGCACAATGCAAGGCTTGATCTAATGATCATACATGCATAGGACATTCTACTTATATATTATATATATGTGTGTGTGTGTGTGTGTGTGTGTGTGTGTGTGTGTATTCCATATTCCCTTGGCCCCAGCCCTCTGAACTTGACCAACTAAGAGGAATTCATACCTCAATTTAGCCAGCACACATGCATTTCAGGATCTTGTGTTGGTTTTGCAAAAGGTCTTGGAATGAAAGGGTCTAGAATCATGCAAAAGGAGAATGTGCCTGGCAAATGCATGGTGCTGGGGCATGTGCTGCTCTAGCTCACAAATGACCAGCATAAGTCCTGATTATTTTAGCAGCGATCCAAAAGCTACATGCTCTAAGGTCAGGGTCTGGGTTGACTCTGACAGAGGTGGGAGCCACCAAAAGGATTCTTCAGGAGGGTTTTGTGGCAACTGTCCTCTGATGGAGCTGAATTTCTCCAGATTCAACTTAACAATGTGTAGGGCTCCCCAGATCTAGGGTGATAGGCCCACTGGCCATGAAAAGTTTATCTGTCTGTCTATCTATCTATCTATCTATCTATCTATCTATCTATCTATCGAGAGAGCACAACTTTGAGAGCGGGAGGGGCAGAGAGAGAGGAATCCTAAGCAGTCTCCACACTTAGAGCCAGCCTGCACATGGGGCTCAATCTCAAGAAGGGCTCAATCTCAAGATCATGATCTGAGCTGAAATCAAGACTGATGCTTAGCCGACTGAGCCACCCCAGGCGCCCCCCCCAAGGAGGGCTTTTCTGTGAATGAAAATGAGGGCCACATAATTAGGGACACCAAGTAGTCCCGTTCCCCCAGAACAGTCCCAGTTTACATCTACTGATCCTAGTGCAAGTAAGGGCATTCCCTATTACTCTCAAAAGTGTCCCAGAAGGTTTAAGTGATGCATTATGTGATCTTACGTATAGTTAACTTCTAGATGTAATATTTTATTTTATACTTTTCTTTCAGTTTATCGTCAAGTTGGTTTCCATATAACACCCAGTGCTCATCCTAACAAGTGCCTCCTCCATGCCCAACACTCCCTTTCCCATTTCCCCCACCCCCCATCAGCCCTCAGTTTGTTCTCAGTATTCAAGAGTCTCTCATGGTTTGCCTCTCTCCCCCCTTCCCCCACTATTTTTTCCCCTTCTCCTCCCCCATGGTCCTTTGTTAAGTTTCTTCTGATCCACTTATAAGTGAAAACATATGGTGTCTGTCCTTCTCTGCCTGACTTATTTCGCTCAGCATAACACCCTCAAGTTCCATCCACGTTGCTACACATGGCCAGATTTCATTCTTTCTCATTGCCATGTTGTATTTCATTGTATAGATAAACCACATCTTCTAGACCCATTCATCAGTTGATGGACACTTAGGCTCTTTCCATGATTTGGCTATCATTGAGAGTGCTGCTATGAACATTGGGGTCCATGTGCCCCTCTGCATCAGGACTCCTGTATCCCTTGGGTAAATTCCTAGCAGTGCTATTGCTGGGTCATAGGGGAGTTCTATTGTTCATTTTTTGAGGAACCTCCACCCTGTTTTCCAGAGGGGCTGCACCCGTTTACATTCCCACCTACAGTGTAGGAGGGTGCCCGTTTCTCCACATCCTCGCCAGCATCTAGAGTCTCCTGATTTGTTCATTTTAGCCACTCTGACTAGGGTGAGGTGGTATCTCAGTGTGGTTTTGATTTGTATTTCCCTGATGGGGTGTGATGCTGAGCATTGTTTCATGTGTCTGTTGGCCATCTGGATGTCCTCTCTGGAGAAGTGTCAGTTCATGTCTTCAGCCCATTTCTTCACTGGATTATTTGTTTTTCGGGTGCGGAGTTTGGTGAGTTCCTTATAGATTTTGGATACTAGCCCTTTATCTGATCTGTCATTTGCAACTATCTTTTCCCATTTTGTCGGTTGCCTATTAGTTTTATGGATTGTTTCCTTTGCTGTGCAGAAGCTTTTTATGTTGATGAGGTCCTAATAGTTCATTTTTGCTCTTGATTCCCTTGCCTTTGAGGATGTGTCAAGTAAGAAATTGTTGCAGTTGAGGTCAAGGAAGTTGTTTTCTGCTTTTTCCCCTAGGGTTTTGATGGTTTCCTGTCTCCCGTTCAGGTCCTTTATCCATTTTGAGTTTATTTTTGTGTACGGTATGAGAAAATGATCTCGTTTCATTCTTCTGCACGTTGCTGTCCAGTTCTCCCAGCACCATCTGTTAAAGAGGCTTTTTTCCATTGGATACTCTTTCTCACTTTGTCAAAGATTAGTTGGCCATACATTTGTGGGTCCAATTCTGAGTTCTCTATTCTATCCCATTCGTCTATGTGTCTGTTTTCATGCCAATACCATGCTATCTTGATGATTATAGCTTTGTAGTAGAGGCTAAAGTCTGGGATGGTGATGCTTCCCGTTTTGGTTTTCTTCTTCAATATTACTTTGTCTATTCTAATTTGTGGTTCCATGCAAATTTTAGGATTGTTTGTTCTCCCTTTGAGATGAATGCTGGTACAATTTGGATTGGGATTGCACTGAGTGTGTAGATTGCTTTGGGTAGTAATGACATTTTAACAATATTTATTCTTCTGATCCATGAGCATGGAATATTTTTCCATTTCTTTGTGTCTTCTTAAATTTCCTTCATAAGATTTATATAGTATTCATCATACAGAACTTTTATATCTCTGGTTAGGTTTATTCCTAGGTATTTTATGGTTTTTTGTGCAATTATGAATGGGATCAGTTTCTTGATTTCTCTTTCTGTTGCTACATTGTTGGTATATAAAAAATGCAACTGATTTCTGTACATTGATTTTGTACCCTGCGACTTTGCTGAATTCATGGATCAGTTTTAGTAGGCTTCTGGTGGAGTCTGTCTGGTTTTCATGTAGAGTATCATGTCATCTAGAGGCAGCATTTTATTATTTTTATTATTTTTTTAATGTTTTATTTATTTCTAGGAGAGAGAGAGAGAGAGACAGCGTGAGCAGGGGAGGGTCAGAGAGAGAGGGAGTCACAGACTGAAACAGGCTCCAGGCTCTGAGCTGGCAGTCAGCACAGGGCCCGACGCGGGGCCCGAACCCACAAACCACGAGATCATGACCTGAGTGAAAGTCGGACGCTTAACCGACTAAGCCACCCAGGCGCCCCTAGAGGCAGCATTTTAAAATCCCTTTATCTCTAGTGACAAATATGAATGGAGCAAGTCCCTACCAGCTTCTACCTACTGTCTGGGCTTTTCACCGCTAAATCAGAATCTGTTCTGCCTCCTAAATGTCTCTCCTGCACTGCTGGCCTCATCCTAGGGGTTCCAGGCTCCAACTGATGTGCAGATGAAGTAAAACTGGAGAACCGAGGTGACCGGAAGAGAAGGTCGGTTCTGAGCTCTGCGCATGTCCCACTTTCCAGAGGAGCTCAAGGCACGTTCTGACAGGCGCACGTCCCAGCGCGCCCACAGCTCCTTCAGCAGCAGCACCAGTCTGTACAGTGTCTCCTGGAATAGGGTTCTCTTCTCCAGAGCCCAAGCCAAGGCTTGGCAGACAACCTGGCCAGCACGGCCCAAGAAGCCATGTCAAACATGCTAATCTGGGCGGCAGGAGGGCGAGAAAGGGAGAGAAAACCACTGGAGGGTTTCTTACCAGCAGCTGAGGCGCCTGCGGGAGGCTTGTCTGTATATAAACTCGGGAGAGAAGGAAGAAGGTTCTGAATTCGGCAGTGTTTTCTGCCCTGCACCCTGCGCATTTCTAAACTCCATTTAACACCGTGACATGAAAACACTATACAAAAGACTCATGGTTCTATTTTACCCTCGAGCTGAAACTGCACACGCCGCGGACAGGCAGTTGTCAATATGAATACAACCACCCTCATGGGGTCTGTGCTGTGCCAGGGGCTTCGGGATGAGATGCCGTCCTTGTATCTGTTTATCGCTGTGCCTCCATTTTGAACGTCCCTGTAGACAGCCGCCTCGAAGTACATTTACCTCGTAGTAAGGACGTCTCATTTTCAAGAGTTGAGAACTGTGTGTTTATTTCACAAAACTCAAAAGAAAACGAAGTGTTTCTTTTATTTGGCTTAAAAAAATCACATTCGAGTTTCTGGAATATACAAAACTATAATGGAACAAATTCGGCCATCGCCCTCCCCTTCGGATGATCCTCGTCATTCTGCGGCAGAAGAGAAAAATACTTTCGAATGATCTGTGTCGTGCTAGCTGGCCACCAGAATCCCTTCCTCTCTTCTTCCCTGGTAACGGGATTTTAGCCACGTGGCAGCCAGCTCCCTTGTGTGATTATGTTCTGGGACAACAGAATGGGTGCACACGGGTGGTGTGCCTTTTGGGGCCAGGCCCTTAAACGAGAATGGGCCTCCTTCACAGCTTTCATCTCCTTCTTGGGGACTGAAATCCCATTGGCTTTGGGATCAACAATTAGTAACGGTTGGTAAGTCCCCAAGGCACTTGGCTGCGTGGCAATCACCTGGAGGACTATAATACTTACTGGTTATCTGGGCCCCACTCCAGTGATTCCGACTGAATGGGAAAGGAGTGTGGCTGGACAACGTAATTTTTCCAGAGGATTCTAACAGGAAGTCAGCTTTGGGAAGTCGCTGGGCCTCGGCTGTGGTGGAGTCCTAGGGCCTTGAATGACTGTGTGGAGCAAATTGGCCAGCCTGGAACACTCTCAAGGGAGAGAGATAATCACCTCTTCTTTAAATCACATTTTTGGAGTTTCTTTGTTACCACAAATTAGCTTTCCTGACAACACAGTTGGGTAATTCAGGAAATACAGGCAGAACTGTAAAATGAAAAAAGTCTCTTCCACTACAGTGAACCATTTCCATGCTTAGATCCAGACTGATCTATCACGTATCATCTCCTTACCCCACTTACTCCCCCTCTGCCTCTCACACAAGAAACTGCACTACACACTGGCCTATACCTTGCATATGCACCACTTAATAATATACAACAAGCATTTATTGATAGCATATGCTGTGGTTGGCATGTTCTAAATACTTCCTTATTAATTTACTGAAACCTAACAACATCCCTTGGAGGTAGGCACTACCACTCACATTTTACAAATGGGGAAACTGAGCCACAGAGACGCAAATCACATGGCCCAGATTACACTCCTGGTATATAGCAGAACCAGCATTTGCACCCAGGAGGGTTGGCTCCGAAGCCATGCTCGCTCCTAACCTCTCCCCTCAGAACAGATGTATCTACTTCAGCTTCACAGAATGGATGTCTCAATTTTTATTTTTTATTTTTTTTTAATTTTTTTTTTTATGTTTTATTTATTTTTAGGAGAGAGAGAGAGACAGCGTGAGCAGGGGAGGGTCAGAGAGAGAGGGAGTCACAGGCTGAAACAGGCTCCAGGCTCTGAGCTGGCAGTCAGCACAGAGCCCGACGCGGGGCTCGAACCCACGAACTGCGAGATCATGACCTAAGCGAAAGTCGGACGCTTAACCGACTAAGCCACCCAGGCGCCCCATGATGTCTCAATTTTTAAAACCAGTCCTTGATTAATGGGCATTTATAGACTTTGCAGTTTTTCTTAGTAATCAGAAACAGTGCTCCCACACTTGTCACTTTTTGGTCAACTGTTCAGTTGCGTGAATTTCTAGAACTGGAAGGTATGTGTAAAACTGTCCTCTGGAAGTTTGTACTAGTTTAGAGTCCCACTAATCGTGCAATAGAATGTTTCCCATATATAAGTGGGTATTGCTATTTCTGTCTTTCTTTTCTTCTTTTTTTAGAGAGAGACGGAGTCTGAGTGGGGGAGGGGCAGAAAGAGAGGGGGACACAGAATCCAAAGCAGGCTCCAGGCTCTGAGCTGTCAGCACAGAGCCCAATGCAGGGCTCGAACTCACGGACGGTGAGATCATGACCCGAGCCGATGTCGGACACTCAACCGACTGAGCCACCCAGGCGCCCTGCTATTTCTTTTTCTATAAGCTGCCTCTTGTATGCCTTTTTGCCTATTTCAGTATCTTTTGGTTTCATCTTAACTCTTATAATTTGACGATATTATCCCTTTGAATTCATGTTGCAGATATTCTTTCCCAGTGTGTCCTTTTTAAAAATATATATAGTTGATTGTCTAAATTTCATTATACAAATGTCTAGTTTTTATGTGGTCAGGTTAAGATTTATTTTAGAATTTCTGCATTTGGGGTTCAACTCCCTCTGAGACTGTATGTTTTTTTATGTTTTCATCTACTTCTTACAAAGGTTCAGTCTTTGATATTGAAATATTTGATTGACCTGGACTTTTCTTTATAACTTTTCTATTATAACTTAAGGATATAGACCCCCTTTCTCCAAGTGGGCTAGCTAGTTAAGCCAAATACCATTCATCGAACTCATCTCCACTGAACTGAAATGCTATTGGTGTCACAAACTACATCAGTCCATTTCAATCCTATGTGGCCTATTTCTTCGTTCTGTGTTCCAAGAGCTACCTATTTAGGGCCAGTCTGCTATTGTTATATTTACAGTAGAACTATCTCATGCTGGATATCTACTAGGACAAAATTGCTCTTCTGAGTTTTCAGTTTTTCTTGTATTTATTTTTCCATATGAACTTTTATGTTCAGCTCAGATAGCTTTAATACATATCCTGTTGAGAATTTTCTTGGGCTCAATGGAACTTACAGATTGATTTAGAGAGAACTGGGCTTTTACAATGGTGGCTCCTCCATCCAGGGGTGGGACGCACCTCCACTTAGTGAAGTCTTCCTTTACGGCCTGTAGAGATTTAACATTGTTTTGTTTTTCCATTTGGAGTCTATGGATTTCTGTTATTTTGAGGCATCTTATTCTTTTTCACTATTGTTGCTGTTATAGATGGGATGTTCTTTTCCATTATGTTTGTAAGTGTTCCCAGGTAGGAAAGCTACTGATTTTTGTCCCCCAGCCTGGCCGTCATTTGCTACTCTTATGGCTGTAAGTGGTTTTGTAGCGCACCCTCCAGTTTCACAGTTAGACCATCTGAAAATAATGGGGATTTTGCCTCTTCTTTTTACATTTTTAGATATTTGACTTCTTTTCCCGTGATGTTAAATAACAGTGGTGATTGTGAGCATCCTGACTTTCAGGCCTACGTTCTTGGTACTTAACTGCCTTTGGCGTCAGGAGAGAGTGAGTGAGTAGGCAAGCAGGCACTCAGGTATTTATCATTAAGAAAACATTCATTTCATTCTCTTCTTCCATTTTAAAATGAATAAGATAATGGATTTTGTCAATTGCATTTTTTAGCATCTATTCAGAGGCTCTAGGGTCCTGATTTCCTATGGCTTATTAACACGGGATATTATATGAATAGATTATTGAATTCCTTGTGTTTCTGGGATCAAAACCACTTTATTATGAGGTATTGTTCTTTTAAATGTATTCCTGGGTTCTATTAGCTTGTCTTTCATGTAAGGATTTTGCATAACATTCATAAATGAGACTGAACTATCATTTTCATATTTTGTACTATTGTTTCAGACTTTGGTACTATCTAAGCATTGTGTAAAATTTTTTCTCTGTACTCTGAAGCCTTTCTAATGATTTAAAAATTCCCAGTTAGGGGTGCCTGGATGGCTCAGCTGGTTAAGCACCCGACTCTTGATTTCAGCTCAGGTCACGCTCTCAAAGTTTATGAGTTCAAGCCCTGCACTGGGCTCTGTTGACAGCATGGAGCCTGCTTGGGATTCTCTCCCTGCCCCTCCTCCCCTCTCTCTCTCTCTAAAAATAAATAAACACTTAAAAAGTCCTCAGTTATGATGATGAAATGGGGCAAGGGGTAGGGGTGATGAATCCTCAGAAGCAGGGCTGTGGTAGAGAAAAGCCAGTCTCCATTCAGTCAATACTCCATCTCTCCACTTTTTTCCTCTAAAACATGGTGATTCTCAAGGTGTACGGAATGATCACACTGTCTACAACACCTAAACATTTCTGCTTCTGCCAGTTGAACTGTATATCAAGAATCAGTATCCAAATGTGTTTATCTCAGTTATTCATAATTTAGTTAAATAGTATGGAAGTAATGAAAGATGTGGAAAAGAAAAGAGAAGTGTTCTATTAAAATGAAATCGAAAGTTTGGGGAAGATCGGGTAGACTAAGTTAGGTATGGGCAAGAAACTAAAAGATAGAAAAAACTAAAGTTAGAATTCTGCTTCTAGATTCTTTGCAAGAATCTTTAACTTCCTGCCCATTTTACCATGGCCCATTATGAATATGTTTTATATAGAACTTCACTACATCCATAATTGAGGATCACAGCTCAGTCCTCCATGAAAGTATTGGCAAATAGATGTGTATTTACATGTTTTAAGTTTAAAAAATTTTAAAGAAGTAGTTTTACTACTACTACTTCAGTAGGCTCATTCCCTGGGGAATTACAAAGCAGTGAAGCCCTGATTGTATTACATGAGGGCTTGTCTATAACTGGCCACCAGCATTTCCAGCCTGTAATATCCTAAAGGTGAATATTTATTATACAATATTCTTTGTTGTCTTTACCAGTGTATAGTTGCTGTTGGCGCCTGGACAAAAACATGGCTGAGAATTCTACAGAACTAGGGAAAGATATAATATAATATCAAGAAGTCCAATGATGCATAAAAAAGATTTTTAAAAAGCAAGTCTAGATACACCTTAGTTAACTGAACACGATAAAGGATAATGAGAAAATCTTAAAGGTAACCAGAGAAAAGAGACAGATTACCTAAAGGAGTGACAGACAGCTGACTGCCCAATAGCAACGCTGGACCGAAGCAATAGGCTAGCAGAGATACAGTTTCAAGATGGTGAAGGAAAATAACTGCTGACCCAGAATCTCCTACCATGGAAAAGAACCTTCAAGAATGAATGAAAAATCAAAGCATTTTCAATCAGGCATTTCAGACCAAAATAACTTGCCAGCATAAAATCAGCAATCACGGAAATTCTTGAGAACTCTAAGCACAAGGAAATTCATTTCAGTTGCGTGGAGATGGAGAGGCACTAAGAATGAAAAGTGTAGAAATTAGCAAATACACATGCACTGCGACTATTTAAAGCAGAGGTCAAAAATCTCTTCTTGTCTGGGGCACCTGGCTGGCTCAGTTGGTTAAGCAATTGACTTCGGCTCAGGTTATGATCTTGCCTTTTGTGAGTTCAAGCCCCACATCGGGCTCTGTGCTGACAGCTCAGAGCCTGGAGCTGCTCTGGATTGTGTTTCCCTCTCTTCTCTGCCCCTCCTCCATTCACGTTCTTTCTCTCACTTTCTCAAAAATTTAAAAAAGAAAAAAACTTTTCTTGTAAAGGACCAGACAGTAAACATTTTTTGACTTTGTGAACCATGTGGTCTCTATGGCAATTAGTTTGCCATTGTGGTATAAAAGTGCTAAATATAATACACATGTAAATGGCTGGAGTTGGCCTATGGCAGGCTGATTTTGGTCTGTAGTTTGCCAAGTGGGGTGTGTGTGTATGTATGTATGCCACGTGATTTAAAAAATATATAGTGGTGCACCTGGTGGCTCAGTCGGTTAAGCATCTGACTCGATTTTGGCTCAGGTCATGATCTCACAGTTCGCAGGTTCAAGCCCCACGTGGGGTTCCACTTGTGATCCTCTCTCCCCCTCTCCCTTGGTCACGCACATGCTGCGCACTCTCTCTTTCTCAAAATAAATAAATATAGGAATTTATACAAAGATCCTCACAGCAACATCATTCACAAAAGCAAAGAGTGGAAGTTTCTCAAATGGCCATCAATGGATGGATAAGTAACATGTGATGCATCCATAAAATGAAACATTATTTGACATTAAAAAGTAAATGAAGTTCTGACATATCCTACAACATGGATTAGCCTTGAAAACACTATGCTAGGTGAAAAGCAGCCAGTCACAACAGACCATCTGTTATAGGATGCCACTTATATGGAATGGACAGAGATAAACCCCGAGACAGTAGATTAAGCTCTCTGGGGCTCAGCACAGGAGGGAAGGATGGGTAGTGATAGCTCACTGGCCAAAGACTGCTTTACGGGGTGATAAAAAGGTTCTAAAACTAGATTGGTTTGAACAGCTCTGCGTTACACTAAAACTCACTGAAGTGTACACATTAAATGGGTGAACTGGGTGGTATGTAAATTATATCCCAACAAATTCTTTTAAGAATACAGTATTTGGATATGTCGATACAGTATCAAAATACAACAAAGATAAAACAGGAATCAAGACGGATTAACAAAATATTTAAAAAATACTTGTTTATACCTTTAGGAGGTAGAATAAAGGTGATAGTTAATATTAGATTTCCACAAATCAAGGATGTATGTTGTAATCTCTAGGATGACCACCAAAATACAAATAAGAGAATAAAACTTTTAAATTGGTAGAGAGGGAAAACAGAATGATGAAAAATTACTCCTGCAATCTAAAAAAAGATTAAGAAATGGGAGAAAAAGGGGCAGAGAAGAGATATGACATATAGAAAGCATATAATAAGAATGTGGTATATTGAAACTCAAAGATATTGGTATTACCCTAAATGTGAATAGAGTATGTAGTTTAGTTTTAAAAATTATCAGACTAAATGAAAAACAAATAGCTACAAAAAAAGCCAAAAAGGCAACATGTATTTGTGAATTTCCCAGTGTTCCTTCTGGTACTTATTTCCAGTTTCATTCTATTATGGTTAGAAAAGATGCCTGGCATGATTCTGATCTTACATTTGTTGAGACTTGTTTTGTGTCCTAGCATGTGATCTATCCAGGAGGATGTTCTTTGTGCCCTTGAAAAGAATGTGTACTCCGCTCTTGTTGGGTAGAATGTTCTGAAAATGTAGAATGTTCTGTTGAGTCCATTTGGTCTACACTGGAGTTCAAGTTTGCTGTTTCCTTATTGACTTTTCTGTCTGTATAGTCTATCCATTGTTGAAAGTGAGGTGCTGAAGTTCCCTACTATTATTGTATTGCTGTCTATTTCTCCCTTCAAATCTGTCAATGTTTCCTTTATTTATTTAGGTGCTTTCATCTTGGGTGCATATATATTTACAATTGCTATCTATTCCTGATGATTTGACTCTTTTAATTATTATATAATGACCTTCCTTGTTTCTTGTGCAGCTGCTATACGACAGTTCCTCATAAACTTAAAAACAGAACTACCATATAATCTTGCCATCCCACCTCTGGGTATATGCTAAAAGAATTGAAATCAGGATCTTTTTTTTTTTTTAGGCAAAATCCCCAACATTTAAAAAAATTTTTTTTTTTACAAATAGTTTATTGTCAAGTTGGTTTCCATATAACACCCAGTGCTCATCCCCACAAGTGCCCCCCTCCGTGTCCACCACCCCTCCTCCCCAACATCCATCAGTCCTCAGTTTTTGTCAGCATTCAAGAGTCTCTCATGGTTTGCCTCTCTCCCTTTTCCCCACCATTTCCCCCCTTCTTCTCCCCCACGGTCCTCCGTTAAGTTCCTCCTAATCCTCCTATATGTGCAAACATGTGATATTTGTCCTTCTCTGCCTGACTCATTTCGTTCAGCATAACACCCTCAAGGTCCGTCCATGTTGCTACACATGGCCAGGTTTCATTCTTTCTCATTGCCATGGAGTATTCCACGGTATAGATAAACCACATCTTCTTGATCCATTCATCCATTGATGGACACTTAGGCTCTTTCCATGTTTCGGCTATTGTTGAGAGTGCTGCTGTGAACAGTGGGGTACATGTGCCCCTACGTGTCAGCATTTCTATATCTCTTGGGTAAAGTCCTAGCAGTGCTATTGCTGGGTCATAGGGGAGTTCTGTTGTTAATTTTTTGAGGAACCTCCACACTGTTTTCCAGAGGGGCTGCACCAGTTTACATTCCCACCAACAGTGTAGGAGGGTGCCCGTTTCTCCACATCCTCAGCATCTCGCGTTCTCTGATTTGCTCATTTTAGCCACTCTGACTGGCGTGAGGTGGTATCTCAGTGTGGTTTTGATTTGTATTTCTCTGATGAGGAGGGATGCTGAGCATCGTTTCATGTGTTTGTTGGCCATCTGGATGTGCTCTTTGGAGAAGGGTCTGTTCTGAAATCAGGATCTTGAATAGATATCTGCACCCCATCTTCACTGAGATACTGTTCATAATAGCCAAGTTATGGAGACAATGCAAATGCCCATCAACAGATGAATGGATAAAGAAAATGTGGTGTATACCAACACTGGGATATTATTCAGCTTTAAAACAAGACAGAAATCATGCCATTTGTAACAACATGGAAGAACCTAGAGAGCATTATCTGAAGTAAAATAATCCGGTCACAAAAGGATAGATACTGTGTGATTCCACTTATATGGGGTACATTAAAATAGTCAACCCCCTAAAAGCAGAGAATACAACAGTAGTTATTAGGGGCCAGAGGAAAAGGGAGACGGAATATTATTGTTCAGCTGGTATGAAGTTTCAGTTATGCAAGATGAATTAGTTCTAGTGGGGATGAGCACTGGGTGTTATATGGAAACCAACTTAACAATAAACTGTTTAAAAAAAGATGAATTAGTTCTAGAAATGTGCTGTATAGCAGAATGTCTACAGTCAACATAGCATATTATGTACTTAAAAATTTGTTAAGAAGGTAGATCTCATGTTATGTATTCTCACCTCCCTCTCTGTCTCTCTGTCTCTCTCTCTCTCTCTCTCACACACACACACACAAAGGAACACAAGAAAACTTTTGGGAGTGAGGGATGTCTATTGCCTTCAGTGTGGTGATTGTTTCATGAAAGTATGCATATCTTCAAGCTCATCAAATTGTATACATTAAATATGGGCATTTTAAGCATATGAATACGATATTTTTAGGATATGAATATGATATATACATCTTCACACACACATACACACACACATATATATATATATACACATATGATCTACATGCATATATATGTATGCAGATCACTGCACCCATCAACTGCAAAGTTACATTTAAAAAAAGACACATGGGTGCCTGGGTGACCTAGTAGGTTGTGCATCTGACTCGATTTCAGCTCAGGTCATGATCTCACGGTTTGTGAGTTGGAGCCGCTCACTGGGCTCTGTGTTGGCCTGCTTGGGATGCTCTCTCTCTCTCTCTCTCCCACAAAATACATACAAAATTTACAAAAATTAACTATATACAGAACCATAAAACAAGTCTGAAAACATTTCTTGGGATTGAGATCACACAGCAGACCTCTGTGATCTCAATTCAGCAAGGTTAGAATCAGTATTAGAAATGTAACTAAGTTATTTCTATGTTTGGAAATTTAGAAAACACACTTCTAAATAACTCATGGGTCAAAGAAGAAATTATAATAAAAATTGGAATATATTTTGAATTGAGTGATAACAAAAGTACTATATATAAAAATTTGTAACTATAGTAACACAGTATTTTGCAAAACTTCCATGGTTTGAAATTTACGTAATAGAACAGAATAAAGGTTGAAATTCAGTGAACTAAGCACCTATCTTGATACTTGTCCCGGATGAGTTCTATGGCCTGCCTTCGGCATGGCACGAAGATGCTACAGAAAGCTCACGTGGCCAATCTGGCTCGGTTTCCCAGTAAATAGAGGCTTTAGACGTCAGCGAGCATGGCCTGCTGGTCCACAGTCCTTTTGTGTTTCTCTAGCAATGCCCTTCCCGTCACAAAGTCAACTCTTTTTTATGTCTTCTCTCCTCAAACGTACCAGCTGGTGCCCTCGCCCCACTCCTCTGTGATAAAAAGAAGCACCAAGAGTGAGTTCCTGATCTACCACCCTAAGCCTCCCAGCGCCTTCCCCCTGCCAGTAATGGTGGGAGGTGCCCCTTCTATGAGAATCCAGTCCCCCTCATGCTCTGGATCCCTATCTTCTTAGATCCCCAAGAGCTCCATCCCCAGAGTTACCACTGTGTTCCTGATCACCGGTGTTTAAGATCACCCATGTTTCTAAGATCACCCATGGTAAATAAACAGATGCCCACTCCTCATGTCCCCGAATCTTCCAGTTATCACCCTATTCTCTCTGCCAAATTCCTGCAAAGAGCTGTCTAGATGGGCTGTCTGCACTCCCACATCTTCCATTTTCAATCCACCCATCTTCATTCCTGACATTGTCCCCCTTCCAAACACGAACTGTTCCACCTCATATAACTGTCTGAGCCCTCTGGCCCACGTTCTGACCCCAACAAGATCCTTAATGCCTGCCTGAGTGGCCTGAGGGACTTCTTCACCCAGGAAATTACAGCAGGGAATGGGTCGGGTCAGAAGATTTGGGGGGGTGGCTCTTACTGCAGGTTAGAATGTTGAAATGGCCCTTCCCTCCATGCTTTCCTCCCAGCCAGATTCTTACGGCAAAAGGCAAAGGCCTCTTACTTGGGTTTTGCCTGATACCTTTTTTGACTCTCTCCATGTGGAAGAGGAAGTATCACGTATGCAGTGAGTGCCACCAACCCAACCACATGCTGGTTATGCTCTAGGGTATGTGGAGCTTACCGTAACCCCCACCGGAAGGCCAGGAAAGGCACCTGTCCCAATGCCGAACACTGAACAAACACATGGTTGGAGAAAATGGGATTTAGGATGTTAAAGGACACAAAGCCAAGATTTCTAGCCCCTGAATCAAGCCTGATTATCAAAAGCACTGGGCTGTAATTTGTGATCTCACTGAGGGTAAGAACAGAGTCTCATTCGCTTTTGTAATTCCCACACTCCTAGGTGACTTCATGACATACGCATGAAACAATGACATGAATAAAGCCAACTTGAACCATGCCATCTTGGCTCTGCCCTCAAGGCCCTTCTCAGAGTACTTCTGCAGAGTCTGACCTCAGGCTAACTTTACAAGTTCACTAAGGCACAGTCTCGTGAAATCCTAGCGAAGCCATTATCAGACATATAGTTCCCCACATAAATGCTTCCCTTCAAAAAAATGACATGGAGAAAAGTCTTGCAGAATTAAAGGGTTCCGAAACACTTGCTTTGCCTGGAAGGCATGTTTTTCTCTCTCGGAGTTTTGTATTCAATCAAGTTTCGTTTTCTGCTTTGGCCATCAAGGAACTCAGATACAAATGTGTGGCCCAACACCTGGGATTGTATCGTTCCCTGCAGGGACTGTTTTTGCACGCTAACTAATTTTTCATTTTCCTGGTCGCATTTTTAAATTTCTTTCCACGTATCTTTCTATTTTAGAGAAGATCTTTATGTGAGGAGCTACAGACCACACTAACGTAAGCTGGAGTGGAAACGGAAATGTTTGCCAATGTAATTTGTAAGACACAAAAGGGCCAATAGTATGACTCCAGGTACCGGAGGCGAGGTCTGCAAAGCAGTGAACATTTACAGAGGCGGGAAGGAGAGTGGAGGCTGGCACAGGATGAGGGGCGTATTGAGGGGACACGGGTGCCAGTCTGGGAAGAGGTGTAAGTTCTGGAAATGGATGGTGCTGGCAGCACAAAGGTGGAATGTACTTAATATGCTGAACGATGCATTTAATCACGGTTAAAATCATAGGTTTCAGGTTATGTATATCTTACCACAACTAAAAATATTAAAGGATCTTGTGAGATTTGACCTGGAGGTAGGTTGCATTAAAAAGGGTTGTAAGTGTTTTTAGATGAAATGAGCAAATAAAAAGCCTGACTGAAGAGTCTCTCATATAATGGCATTAGGGACAAAAGGTGGCGTGTGTGATTCCTGTGTAGTCACTGCCAGGTGCCGGAGGCGGACAAGATACCCAGGTGCACCCCGAAAATGGGCAGCAACCTCTGGCTCTTGCACAGGGGCCATATCACTCAACCCAATGGTTGTCTCCAGTCACTGTCCCATGAATACCAGCTACCAATATGTTATTTATTTAGAAAGGCAGGACTATATTCAATAGAAAGATAGATAGATAGATAGATAGATAGATAGATAGATAGATGATTGATAGATAGACAGATGGATGGACGGACGATGGATGGACAGATGGACTGATAGATAGATAGGTCGATAGGTAGTTAGATAGACAGAGATAGATGATGGATGGATGGATGGATAGGTAGGTAGGTAGGTAGGTAGGTAGGTAGATAGATAGAGATAGAGATAGATGATAGATGATAGATGATAGATAGATAGATAGATAGATAGATAGATAGATAGATAGACACACACAGGACAAGCCAGGCTTTGCTTCTCAGGGTTTTGTTGTTCTTTTTAATATTTATTTATTTTTGAGGGGGTGGGTAAAGAGGATCCGAAGCAGGCTCTGTGCTAAGAGCAGAAAGCCTGATGTGGGGCTTGAATTCACAAGCCACAAGATCATGACCTGAGCCAAAGTCAGATGCTTAACCGACTGAGCCACCCAGGATTCCCAGTTTTTTTTTTCCTTCTTTTAAAAAATATAACAAGGAGGTGAGTGAAGAGGGGGCTGTGCTCAGGCTCTGCAGCTGGCGACACAGAGTACCTGTCTTCAAGCTGGGCATCCAGAAAGGCACGATGCGCCTGCAGCCTTCTGAACACTCCACCTTGCTACCATTAAAACGAGCCTTACTAGTGCTCTCCACATTTAAGTGTAACGACCACCTGGTAAAACACTAATGAAAAACCAGCAAAGGGTTTGGAACGGACGTCAAAGCTGATATAACTTTTCCTTTCGTGTGTCCCCTCGCCTCAGTAAACCACCCTCACCCAAGAGGGCTAAGCTTGGGGGAAGCTTTCCCTTTGTCTTGTGCATAAATTGAAAGCCATGTCCTCAACCGTTATGTGTTTGATCCCACTTCATATCTCCCCTCAAGATGGTGAAAGGATGAATGAATATAGTGTTTTGTGAAGAGCTGCTTGCTGTTTGGCTTTCAGTGCTAAGCAATCTCGATGGGGGAAAACTCTATACAATCCATCCTCAATAGCAACTCTGGTTTCAGTGTCACAGATCTGACCCTACGTCCCCAACCATCTCGAGAAGTTAATTAGGATCTTTTATTTTTTATTTTTTAATAGTTTATTGTCAACTTGGTTTCCATATAACACCCAGTGCTCATCCGAACAAGTGCCCTCCTCCATGCCCATCACCCCCCTTCCCCTCTCACCCACCCCCATCAGCCCTCAGTTTGTTCTCAGCATTCAAGAGTCTCTCATGGTTTGCCTCCCTCCCTCTCCCCCACTACGTTTTCCGTTCTGCTCCCCCACGGTCCTTTGTTAAGTTCCTCCTAATCCACCTGTACATGCAAACATATGGTATCTGTCCTTCTCTGCCTGACTCATTTCGCTCAGAATAACACCCTCAAGGTCCATCCACGTTGCTACACAGGCCAGATTTCATTCTTTCTCATTGCCATGCAGTATTCCATCGTATACATAAACCACATCTTCTTGATCCATTTGTCCGTTGATGGACACTTAGGCTCTTTCCATGTTTCGGCTATTGTTGAGAGTGCTGCTATGAACATTGGGGTCCATGTGTCCCTATGCATCAGCACTCCTGTATCCCTTGGGTAAATTCCTCGCAGTGCTATTGCTGGGTCCTAGGGGAGTTCTAGTGTTAATTTTTTGAGGAACCTCCACACTGTTTTCCAGAGGGGCTGCACCCGTTTACATTCCCACCTACAGTGTAGGAGGGTGCCCGTTTCTCCGCATCCTCGCCAGCATCTAGAGTCTCCTGATTTGTTCATTTTAGCCACTCTGACCGGCACAAATGTACAGTTAATAGTATCTTTTAAAGGAACCAGAGGAGGGGCACCTGGGTGGCTTAGTCGGTTAAGCGTCCGACTTTCGCTTAGGTCATGATCTCGCGGTTCGTGGGTTCGAGCCCCGCGTCGGGCTCTGTGCTGACTGCCAGCTCGGAGCCTGGAGCCTGTTTCAGTCTGTGACTCCCTCTCTCTCTGACCCTCCCCTGCTTACGCGGTCTCTCTCTCTCCTAGAAATAAATAAAAAACATTTTTAAAAAATTAAAGGAACCAGAGGAAAACATTCAAAGTCATTGATACAGCTGACTCTCCCGCAGTAAAACACTTCTCAGCAAAGTAGTAAGAATTCAAACCTGTGAGAGCCTGACATTGGAACTTGAGCTGAAATTGATGTTTACTGCGGAGGGCAGGAAAAGTCTGGACGGTTCTGTGAGAGGGCAGTATGGTACTCTTTAAGAAGAGTCATATACACACACAGTCTTTGAGCCAAGAGTTCTACGCCCCGAGATTTTCCCAGGAAAATGACCGGAAGTGCCAGGGCACCCGTGTGCAGACGCTCATGGGAGAAGTGCCCGCAGCTGCAGAACAAAACTGGGACAAGGAACGACAACATCTAAACACAAAAGTGGGTTGTGAGGGCTGTAAGACGTGGACGCAAGTTGATGTATTTGAGTAAGATAGAAGGCATTACCATGATGATCACCATGTAGAATGTGGGTTTTTGTGGATGATAATACGTAGAGATGACGGGAGCTCCACTGAGGGCGCGACCACACCGGCTCCCGACGGGCAACCCGTGAATGTTAGCACGGACACGGGTACCACCATCCCTTAGGCCTCATTTCAGGGCATCGGGGGCATATCGTGAAGAGGAAAAGTAGGGCTTTAGGTGGGATTGCTCCCTTTGCAACAAAGGCAGAGCTAACTGGGTCTCTGTGTGCAGAGTACACGATCCAGCTTGACTTGGGGAGCCCTCGGCCCCCTGTCTATTGGGGGAAAACCCACACAACATAACTGACCGCTGGGCTCACCAGGGTGCTCCTGGTGTGCTGGAGGGCACAGCGCTTCTTGGCCTCACACTTGCCCACACGCTGAAAGAGGCCGGCGGCCGAGGCACCAGAGGCCAGCAGTAATCCCACTGCGATCATCAAAACACTCCCACTAAAGCTATTTCTGGACTCCTCCTGGGCAGTGATACAGACCCCCGTGGGAACCCCTGGGTCCATCCTCATCCGGACCCCCACCCAGACCCCAGCCTTGCTTCACACCTGCATCTCGCCTTTGTTCAAACCCATCCACGTGTGGTTAGAGATGCACATCTTTCTGAATGTTCACTTAGTTTATAGCATTTCTAATTGAAGGCACGTTCTCTTCTGAAAAGCCCAGTTAGATTCTTTATTTATTATCTCCAACTCTTACGATCTCTGAAAAAAGAAAAAGAGGATTTTTATTCTTGACCTGGGTTTAAGAGTCTCTTTTTCTGAAAAGTCATCGTATGTTTATGAATAACATCACTGCTTTCCTGATTATGTAAGTGTTGATTGCAGAAACTTTGGAAATTATAAAACAGCGAAGGGATATAAAAGTTGCCTAATAAGTGGTGAGAGATCAGTTTTTAATTTACACACACATACACATTATTTGTGCACATGGTGTATTTGCACTCGTTATTAAATAGGGGGTATATTGTAGTATAGAGAAACACATGGTAGGAATACAGTAAGTGCAAGGCAGCAGGAAAGCTGCCTGCTGAAAATACCTTTGACAGAAATTAGTATTTTAATCATCCGTTTGCTTCTAAAGCATCACCTGCCAACTGAGTATTAAGAGTAAATTACTTGGAATACAGAACCTTCTCTGTAGCAAGATTCCACTGAGTAAATTTTAGGACTTCCAACTTCACTAATTAAAAAAATATTCAGGGGTGCCTGGGTGGACAGTCAGTTGAATGTCTGATTCTTGATTTTAGCTCAGGTCATGATCTCGTGTTTCATGGGCTCGAGCCCCGAGTCGGGCTCCGTGCTATCAGCATGGGGCCTGCTTGGGACTCTCTCTCTCCTTCTGTCTCTGCTGCTGCCCTGCTCACACTCTCTCTTTCTCAAAATAAACACTTAAGAAAACTAAAAATATATTCACGCAAAATTCAGACGCTAGGAACCGGATATACATGTAAACTGGAGTTCCAACCCCCAAGGGGTCACAGGTTTTCATCTACGCCAAGACTCTTAAGTGATGGATTAGAAAGTCCTTACTACAGTGTTGAAACCGGCATGTAGTAAGAGCCCCCATTCCTCCCCAAGCAAACACTGCCAACGCCTTTTGCGCACAAGTGGGGAAGTCACAAAAATAGTTTTGTCAAATTTTACAAAGAAGATCAACAACCGCTTTTGTGGGGCCAGACAGCTGCTTCTAACGAAGCCAAGGAAACCATCAGCTCAAGGGGCAGCGAGGCCAACCTGACTCAGGCATCCCAGACCAGTTCCGTTTGACGCCTGTCCCTGCCCGTCTCGCTCTAGACAGCGTTTCATAGCCTTTAATTTTCATTACTGCCTCCCCAGGGGGTCTTTTCAGACATTTTGTTCTCTAACGTGTCGCCCAAATAAACTTTTAATGCCACAGTTGCAATGTCTATCAACGTATGTACTGTCTGTATGTATCCGTGCTTTACACATAAAAAGAGCAAGATGCCCCTTTCCTTCCAAAGACCAGTATCTGCCCACATTGCGGGGGGGGGGGGGTACAGTCCTGGTGGGAAGCACATCTAGGGCCAGAGATCGGGGTCTGGCCCCACCCTTCCTCCCGCCCACGGACAAGTTGCTGCACAGGTGAGCTCACGGCCAGGACTATAAAAGGGGTGCCAGCACCTCACAGGACTAGGTACCATGAAGTAAAGAGTGTTGGCACCTCACATCCTTCTCCCCAAATATGCTCGCCATCCCTAGATTCAGCCCTCAGAAAACCAGCCTTCGCTACCTTGACCTTGCTTTCCGGTCTGCCCACCCTTACTTTGACCAGCCTGCCTTGACCTCCCGTCCTCACCTGCTGAACTCGAACTTCAGAGAAGGCCTGTTTCTACATCTCTTCCTCTGGGCCACCTGACTTGCTGCGACTGTAGCCTTGGCCCTGGGCATCCTGCAGCCTCTAACGGTTCCTTCTGCTTCACGACTGCTCGGCACAGAGCCGTCTCCAGGTTACCATGGAGGCTGGTGCGCAGTAAGTGCCACGAACCCTCGGACTCCCCAGTCGTGGCGGTCTCGGGAGGCCTGGGCACTCGCCGAGCGAACTGACACCTCTGCTTACCCGAGAAACTGCAAAAAGATCAAACTCCCGGGCTGGCCCTTTCCCCAAAGCAGCAGCTCTGTAACTATGCAAAGAGGCTTCAGGATAAAAAGAAGAACCATTAAGGATAAAGGCACACCACGAATTCCTACCCCCCAGATTATAAAACAAACAACACAAATGAGAATGTGAACAAACAGCTCTCTAGAAACTGTGACGGGCAGGACCCGGTTGGAGATTTTTTTTTTAATTTTTTTTTAAATTTTTGAGACAGAGACAGAGCATGAGTGGGGGAGCGGCAGAGAGAGAGGGAGACACAGAATCTGAAACAGGCTCCAGGCTCTGAGCTGTCAGCACAGAACCTGATGCGGGGCTCAAACCCACAAACCATGTGATCATGACCTGAGCCGGAGTCAGAGGCTTAACCGACTGAGCCACCCAGGTGCCCCCCGGTTGGAGATTTTTACCACAAGCCCCCTGCGCAGGCTGAACTCAGGAGGGATTGATGGAGAAATAAGTGAAAATGATGTCAATTTGCCGTGAGATGTGTCCATGTGTACTTCCAGGAAAAGGAACGCTTTTTTCTACAGCCACGTAGAGTGCTCTATTTCAGAAAATTTTAAATTAATCTCATACCATTCTCCTATTACCCATAGTAAAATTTTGGCAACTGTCCCAATGTACATTATGGCTGTTTTCCCTCGACTCAGGAGTTGGCCCACGATTAGGCATTTCACTTGGCTATCATGTTTAAGAAATTTTTACTTTATTTATTTTTGAGAGAGAGAGAGAGAGAGAGAGCGTGAGCAGGGGAGGGGGTGAGAGAGAGGAAGACACAGAATCCGAAGCAGCTCCAGGCTCTGAGCTGTCAGCACAGAGCCCAACGTGGGGCTCGAACCCACGAACTGTGAGATCATGACCTGAGCTGAAGTCGGACGCTTAACCGACTGAGCCCCCCAGGTGCCTGTCAAGCCAGTTATTTTGTATAATATACCTCAGTGTGTACCCGTCTGGTGTTTCCTCAAGATTAGTTAGATTTCTTCTGAAATCTGGAACGGCCGAATGCCTCTCATGGTACCTGAATGGAACTTGACATCAAGTTTCCCCAATTTATTTTCCCTTCAGATTCTTCAGTCCAGTCAAGAGATTTGTCAATTTTACAGCTTTTCCACTGAAGTTCAGCCCTACGTAAGATGGGATCTTCCAAGCACACAGTAAATTTCTTTGACTTGCTGCTTCATGGTGGGTAAAGACATCTCAAGAGCTAATCTTTCAATGTAAACTAATGAAAGTTTGGCCCATGGCCCTACCAACACAACTCGATCAAGGTAATCATTTCACGAGCAGACACCTCATAGGCAAGGCCACGTCTGCAGGTGAAGAGACAATTATAATTACAATTTATTCTTTTCCTGGAGCCGGGTACTCACTTTTAAGACACATCCTGATTTCAGGATCATTAACAAGTGAAAACATGAGCATCTTATTATGATCAAATTAACGGCATCCTGGAGTTAATCTTTTTTTTTTTTTTTTTTTTTTTATTTATTTCTAGGAGAGAGAGAGACAGCATGAGCAGGGGAGGGTCAGAGAGAGAGGGAGACACAGACTCAGAAACAGGCTCCAGGCTCTGAGCTGGCAGTCAGCACAGAGCCCAACGTGGGGCTCGAACCCACGAACCGCGAGATCATGACCTAAGTGAAAGTCGGACGCTTAACTGACTAAGCCACCCAGGCGCCCCAATCTTATCTGATTAGTCAAGATCTGGGTGCCTCGGGATTCTGGCTAGGTCTCCTACAAATTACACATGTTCTAGAACTTTATTTAAAAATAAAATATATTTAGTATAATGTTGATACTAAAGAGTGCTTTAAAATCCTTTGATACTGTCTCTCATTTCCACAAGAAAGTAGAATTTTTAAAAATGCATGACATAATGAGGCTTTTAATCAGATATCTAGAACATCAACATGCATATATTATAGAATGATTGTGAAAGCATATCCAATCCAACTGTGTAAGCCTAAAATCTTTAATTTGTTGGTTTAATATAAAAATCTCCCACAGAAATCCTTAACGTTTCCCAAGAAACACGGCCCTCTGCAATATTCAAGTATAACCATGCATAAGTAGGTCTTGTTTGCAAAATCACCACAAACGGATACATACTTTCTGTCAGTGTTTTTTCCCCTAGGGATGGGGAAAACTAAGAAAACATTTGAGTTTACTCAGAACACAGTCCAGAAACCGAAAGTGGCAGAATTCTGTCTGCTCATCACTATCACTCATAAGAGGCATCTGGACAGAAGGGTTCTGGGTCAAGGGCGCCAGCGCCGAGGCCTGCTCCTTCCTCACACGCCCTCCAGGAAGAGCTCACAGTCCTCAGGCACACGGCTCAGAGACGGGGTCCTCCAAAGCGGGGTCTCCCTGCCGCCCGGGCCCCGCCCTGCCGCAGGGCAGGCTGAGGAGCAAGCCCGCTCACCCCACGCAGCACCTGCGCCCCACACGAGCGGGCGCCTCCGTCCCCTGTCCTGCGACCTAGGACGACACAGCCCCACACGCCCCGTGCTCTGCTCGCTCCCCGGGTGGTCATGAGCCGCCCGGCTGTCCCCGGAGAGTCCCATTATGTGAGCAATAAACCCTTTCGAATCCTCTTGGTGGATGAGTCGTCAGTCTCAACATCTAAACAAATTAAATTTTTTTTTAATAATTTATTTATTTTTGAGACAGAGACACACAGCATGAGCAGGGGAGGGGCAGAGACAGGGAGACACAGAATCCGAAACAGGCTCCAGGCTCTGAGCTGTCAGCACACAGCCCGACGCGGGGCTCGAACCCACGAACCATGAGATCATGACCTGAGCCGAAGTCAAGAGTCAGACACTCAACTGATGGAGACACCCAGGCATCCCAAGAATGTGAGTATTTTAAACTAATACATGTACATATCAACTTCAAGAACACGGCTATTTCAGGCTAGCGAGGGAAGGAGCAGTGAAATCAGAGGATGTGTGCTCACGTGTCAAGGTTTCTCAACAGCACTACTGCCATCTGTCATCAGAGGATTCTTTTTTTAAAAACGTTTTAATGTTTATTTGTTTTTGAGAGACACACAGAGAGAAAGCAAGCAGTGGAGAGGCAGAGAGACGGAGAATCCAAAGCAGGATCCAGAATCTGAGCTGTCAGCACAGAGCCCAACATAGGGCTTGAACTCACTAACCGTGGAATCAAGACCTGAGCCAAGTCACTCACCTGGGTGCTCCAAGAATTTTTTTTAAATATTTATTTATTTTTGAGAGAGGGAGAAAGAGAGCAGGGTAGGGGAAGAGACAGAGAGGGAGAGAGAAAATCCCAAGTAGGCTCAGCACTGTCAGAGCAGAGCCCGATGCGGGGCTCAAACCCACAAAACTACAAGATTATGATCTGAGCCAAAATCAAGAGTCGGGCTCTTTACTGACAGAGCCTGCCCCCAAGCACCCTGAACTTCTACTTGTTATTAAGAAAAAGAAGAAAGTAAATAGGAAAAATCAGTAAAAGTTATAAACAGTCAATCCATCGAAGAGGAAATATAAATGGGAAACAGAGATAATGATGCATACATTCATTAGTCAAAACAAAATGCAATCAAACCTTAACTTATGTAAGTTCAAAATACAATTAAAATCATTACTTTATATCAGACTTGCAAGAATTAAAAATACATTTTATTTTTTTTTAAGTTTTTTTTTTTTTTTTTTTGAGAGAAAGAGAGCATGAGCAGGAGAGGGGCAGAGAGAGAGGGAGAGAGAGAATCCTGAGCAGGCTCTGCGCTCTCAACTCAGAGCCTGATGTGGGGCTCGATCTCACGACCCTGAGACCATGACCTGAGCTGAAATGAAGAATCGGACACTTAACCAACTGAGTCATACAGGCGCCCCTAGAAATGTATTTTAATACCAATGGGTAGTAAGGATGTGATACAAAGGGAATTTCTTTTTTCTTTATTGACTGTGGGACTGTAAGCTGCTGTAATTCTGATGGAGAACAGCTGGGGTCTAGCTAGCAAAGTGGAATGTGTGCAGACCCGACAGCTTGAAAGTCAGTTCTAGCCACACAGCCTAGAAAAACTCTTGCATGTGTATATAAATGTGTAAGAACATCTCGGCTGCACTGTTTTGTAACAGCTAAAACTGAGACACAATGTGAACATCCATCAGCAGAACAGGAACCGCAGGGCAGTCACACAGTGGAGACTGTACGGCAGTGTCAGCGCCTGTACCCTTCAGGCTACAATAGGCTTTGACACATCAACCTCCACATCTTAGCTGGCTTAAAACTTCAAGGGATTTTTTTTTTCTTTTGCTCATATTACATGTTCAGTGTGGGCGGACAGGAAGCTCTGTCCCTCACAATCTCTTAGACACCCAGGCTAATGAAGACTTTGCGTCTTCCAGCTGCGTAATCTGAACCCAAGGCCTTCACGGTCGCCATCGGAGCGGGGAGAGAAGGCCCTCTAGTTAACTGCCTGGGCTTGAGCAGGATACGTGACACTTCTGCTCAGAGTCCCTCGTCCAGGATCAGCTGTGTGGCTCTGGGCTGCCTGTGAAGCAGGCTGGAAAACGCAGGGGAGCATACGGAATGCCTGCTGACCACTGCGTCTCTGCCATGCGCGTGACCCACACGTGTAATGTGAAGAGATGCCACAAAGTTTAATGGTGGATCACACTGTAGAAGGATATACACAGCATAACACCAATGACATAAAGGTGACAAACAAGTACAACGATACGGTGTATTGTTTGGGGATTTGTACAGTCATACCAAAGGTATGAAGCAATGAATGAATCACCAAGTACCATGTTCAAAAGGGTGCTTACCTCCAGAGGAAGGGAAGATGTAACGGAAGGGGGATACTCAGGGGCTTCCTTTAGGATGGGTAAAATTTTAGGTCAAAATCTGGCTGATGGGGTGCCTCGGTGGCTTAGTCAGTGAAGCACCTGACTCTTGGTTTCGGCTCAGATCATGATCTCATGGCTTCATGGGTTAAGCTCCACATCAGGCTCTGTGCTGACAGCGCAGAGTCTGCTTGGGATTCTCTCCCTCTCCCCCTCTCTCTGCCCCTCCCCCCACCTGTACTGTTTCTCTCAAAATAAATAAAATAAGCTTCAAAAAAACCCCAAAATCTGGGTGATGAATTCATAATTGTCAAACCATTTTAATTCCCTTTGTATAACTTTATCATTACCTAGTAAATTAAGAACATTGCTATTAAAGATAACACTCACATCGCCGAGTTAAACAACATCAGCTGTGTTAACTCAGCCTGGCGAGTAAACATTTTATTTGAGCAGAAAAAAAATGAAATGTATATTTTGTGATACCGTACAAATGGTCTTCACCTGATGCGTATATTATAGCTACAGTCTGCTGTGCACATTTTTTAGTTCCTAGGGACACTAAAATTTAAAGCAGTGCACACTTAAGTTTATTAAATGATTTGAGTCCATATCCTCAAACATTCGCCGAGTGATCCTATGACAGCTTCCAGAACATGGACCAGTGTCTTCATTTGTTGAGTGGGGATGTATTTCACCATCTTGGTCAATGCTGGGAAAGGAACTATAAGAGCTAATTATAAAACGAAATTATTTTTGCCATGCCTTCATGCTTACAGGCAATTATACTGTGCTGAATATTTCATAAAGTAAAGGGAATAGCTATCTGGCAACCTCAAAATGAAAACAACATAATAAGAGCTACCCGTTGTCATAGTAAAGTATTGCTAAGTGATTTACATATCTTTTTCATCTTGTTACAGTAATTTTTAAGGAAAGTCTCGTAACTCCCAAGTTCAAAAGGATCAAATAACTTGCCCAGGGTCACATGGTGAAAATGTGGCTGCTAATCTGGGAATCAAACCCTACATCTGTCTACTGCAGACTATGGGGCGGAAGGAACACAGGGTGGAAAGGAACCTCAAGGGATCACCAGACCAACGCCTTCCTCTGGGAAGTGCTGCCAAGAGAGGAAAAATCTGGACTTCGCATCGACGTAAGTTTCCAGTGTAGAGGATTCCCACCCTTTTCATACCATGTATTTTAGGTTCCATCACCCTGCGTGTGCACCGCTATGTTAGGGAAGGAATGAATTATGGGACAATGGTAGTCTGATAGTGGCCACTGGGGTCCCTGAGCAGGACTCACTGAGTCACCAAGGCACTTGGTATGTGTGTTCACGGGTCAGCATCCTTCTCTCACACACGTAATCTGCCTGGATTAACACATACAGCTGGTCCTGGCTGCTCGGTCCCACTCAAGAGCTCTGCTGTGTTAGAAAAGAGAGCGTTCAATGACCCTCTGTGACATTCAGCCACTGCGAGAGATCAGCAACTTTCACCCAAAAATACAATCCCAGGAACAGGCCTGTGTGGATGAGTCAGGCTGAGGGAAGATATGAAGAACACAGTGGCTCAAGGCAGCCTTTGCCGTAGGTCTTTGTTTAGGCTTCTTGGAAATCTTAACAGAGGCTGTTTCTTTGCAGAAGAGCTCACCAGAAGCTCACCAGAAGCTGGTACAGAAGAAGGCTGGTGGACAGGGTGGGGGAAGAGAGAAAAAGAGAGGTAGGGAGGGGGAGGCTGGGGAGGTCAATACCAGAGTGCTCCATAATCACTGAGGGGGCTGCTCTTTAGGGTCCCTAGAGAAGCCAGTCACGCTATGATCATGATGTCGCCAGCAGCCATAATAATAGTGACCAACATTTGCTAAACACCCAGATATCAGGCGCTGAGACAGGTTCCTTCAACTACATTCACAAAATCACTCGGAAAGGAGGATATTAGCATCCCCTTGCCCTTGGCAGTGAGTGGTGGATTTGAACTCAGGCATGTAGTTCCAGCATCTGTCCTATTTCAAACATGCCACAGACTGACTCATACCATTAAGTACCCAACCTGCTTAATTTAGGATGTGCTCTGGGTCTTCCACAAATCCAGTCCCATCTACTGACATGCACCTATTTAATAAAATCTACTCTGTTTAACCTAAGTTATTTAACTTCTTCATGCTTCAGATAAGGGGAAAATAACAGTACCTACTTCATATACCATTAGGAATATTAAGAGTTAGGATTTATAATGCTTGGAGAGCATGCGTAACCCACAGTGTTATGCAAGCGGCTGTTATATAAAATTCTCACTAAATAAAGCTTGCCCCTATGGCATTTGGGAGAATGGCCGTACCCTTCTAGCAGAGAAAAACAGGAGCACAGAGAGCCTGGGGTGGAGGAGGAAGGTTCTTGTGTTTGAGGGGGTCAGGAAGGAGGATGCAGGTGTCCAGTCTGAAGCCAAGGGTCTAACTAATGTCAACAGGCACTGAGCTGAAAACTGAGCCCTTGAGTTCTATCTTCTCTGCCAGGAAAACAACGATAGTCAAGTTGGTAATTGTAGAATACACAGCGTCAAGAGGGAGCTGAATCACAGGATGCGTGCGCGGGTGGCAAGAGAAATGCCCACCGCCTCAACCAAGTTCATGTTGGGTTATGCTCCAGGGAAAGAAAAAATGCCCAGGCATGGTTCCAGAAGCACTGGCGCTCATCTCAAGAGCCACAGATGTTCTCTAAACAGCCAGAAGCCATGCTGGGGCCTGGCCTCCAGCCTCCGCCCCAGACACCCCAGCGGCACCCTGCACACCGGTAACACTGAACCACCTGTGGTTTCCTCAACTTCCCAGGGAGTTCCAAGCTCTGGTCTCACCCCATCTGAGCACAGACGAACAGCTACAGTCTTACTGGCTTTACAGAAGGGCCGAGACCTACTTTAAGACCAGAGGAAATAAAATTCATACTGCTGATCAATCTGGTCACACTTGGCCATCTACCAAGTAGGTGCTCAGGCATCTACTGGAGCAAGCCCTTCCCAAGGGGCCGCTCTGTGCCAGCAAGGGGCGGGGCTGGCCACTGCCCACTCCTGCTCTGCAGAAGTACAGGTCTGAAGGGCGCATAGCACATAGTGGGGCACAGTGTGGGAAGATGAAAGGGCCCTACCCTGCCCCCCACGTCCATTTCTGGAAAAGAAGTGCCCAAGAAAATATGCCTCTAGCCTTCTCACAGTCGATAGGGCTGGGGATAAAGCAAGAAGATATTTGTTTGCAGAGTGATTAGTATCCTGACCCTGCTATACACCATCCCTCATCCCCCAGGCCCCAATACATCGCCATGTTCTTCATTACCCATTCAGATACTCTCCGCCCAGGCCACAGCTTTTCTGGCCTGTAGGAGACCTCTGGGGCCACCATGCCATGCTCAAAATGCAGCCGGTGCCAAAGCATCCCAGCCAGACAGTGCCTGTCAGGTCTGTGACGGTGTCTCTAAATGTTAACCACACCCCAACCCTCTCCCCCCAAAATAAAGAAAAGAAAAACCTTTAGCTAGGGGACAGCAAAAAGAATACACGGTACAGTTGCACATAATGCCTTTCTTTATTAAAAATATAATTTGGGGGGCACCTGGGTGGCTCAGTCAGCTAAGCATCCAACCTCGGCTCAGGTCATGATTTCACTGCTCATGGGTTCGAGCCCCGCGTCGGGCTCTGTGCTGACAGCTCAGAGATATGCTGTAGATATGCTGTTTGTTAATTCCCCTTAGGTTAAAAGATAGGGTTCACTGGCCTACAACACCCTCCTCTGCCTCACCATCCCATCTTTTTGGCGGCCTCCTTATCTTCCAAGATCCTTCTTGCGCGTCCTGACCTCTGTAGACTTTCTCTGACTTCTCAAGCCAGAATTGATGGTTATTTCTTTCTCCAAATACATCTTTTATATATGAACTCCAGCAGTTATGCAATTAATTCCATTGTAAATACATGTTTGCGAGTTTTAGTTACCCCTGGCCCTCCCTGGACCCACCCACCCACTGGCTCCAATTCTCAACTGTGAGCTCCCTGAGGTCAAGAACTATGTATTATTTACTATTATATCACTGTGTAAAACACAGTGCTGGGCAAAAATAACGGACACTTATTAAGTGTATTTGGAATGGACTGTTTAAAAGACCTTATTTTTAAGTAATCTCTACACCCAATGCGAGGCTTGAATTTATAACCAACCCTGAACCAAAAGTCACATGCCTTATCGACTGAGCCCAATAGGCGCCCCGGGGAAGAAATGTCTTTGAATGGAAATTCCCAAATGTTACCTCTCCTGCTTCCCCTTGCCTATCTGATTCCCACGTTTTATTCAAAAGTGTCTCCAATAACTGCTTCAATAACTATAGTTAATCCTTCATGGTCTCGTTCCCAGTGATAGGATTCTTCTGAAGAAATCTGATCTGTGATGGGTGTGGTTATTCCTCATCAAGCAGCTTGGCAGAGGACTGGTTGAGGGAGGCTGGGTTCAGGACTGAGTTTCTATTCTTTCACAATTTCAGCCGCCAATGACTGGTAGCCTATTACATGCCCGGGGTCAACCCCTGTGCTGGGGTCCGGCTTGCAGAGACTCAACAGTGGCTGCCGACTTCTGTCTACAATCCAGCAAATGTGTAAACTTAGGTGAGTCCCTCAAGTCTCCTGGCTTCAATCTCCTTGTTTACGAGAGGGCAAACAAGACTGCCCTGCGTATTTCGCCAGGATCAATTGACAGAAGACGATGCATTCTTTTACTCGCTCTAGAGACTGTTCACGTCCCTAAACAAAAAGCCCAAGCTGAAAAAGTTTGAGGGTTGCTGACAAGGGCTTGCCAATAGGGTGCAGAGCACAAGGAGGTATTTGAGCTCAAGTTTCCGGGGATGCGAGTGAGCTCAGGGATTCATGGACCCAAGCAGGGGCCAGTTAGGGGCAGAGGTCCCTGGGCCCCTGGAATCACTCCTGCAAAGACAGTTTCTAAACTATAAAATGAACGACTGCAGAAAGACTGTGCATTCTTAACTGTTAAAGCCTTGGATTAATGAGACACTCATTCTTGTGCAGGTTGGGAAGGGCTGGAGAGAAAGCATGGCTGCCAGACCAAGAGCCAGGAAGATGGATGGCGATGGAGACAGGCTGTGTCCCCTAACTCCTGGCTGGACTCCACCCCTTCTTCCGTGGGGAGGGATCTGACACTGACATCAGAATTCAGATGTGCAGGCAAACCTGGTTTTGTCACGTTGCGCGTTGTTGCACTTCACAGGCATTGTGTTTTCTACAAATTGAAGGCCTGAGGCAACCTTGCGCCGAGCAAGTCTCTCGGTGCTATTTTCCCAACAGCATTTGCTCACTTCCTGTCTCTATCACAAGTTGGTTATTCTTGCAATATTTCAAACATTTTCATCATTATTATATTTGTTATGATGATCTGAGGTCAGTGATGATGACTTGTTGAAAACTCACATGATTAGCATTTTTTAGCAATAAATATTTACTTTCAAATGTTTATTTTTGAGAGAGAGAGAGTGTGAGCGGGAGGGGTGCAAAGGATTGGAAGCAAGCTCCACGCCAACAGCAGCAAGCCTGATGGCTTGAACCCATGAACCACAAGATCATGACCTGAGCCAAAGTTTGATACTCTACAGACTGAGCCACCCAGGCGGCCCAGCAACAAGTATTTTTAAATAAAGGAATGTATATTGTTATTTTAGGCATAATGCCATCTCACACAATAGACTACAGTATAGAGTAAACATAGCTTTTATAACACTTGGGAAGCCAAAAAATTCATTTGACTCATTTTATCGTGAGACTCACTTTATTGCAGTTGTCTGGAAGCAATCCCACGGTGTCTCTGAGATGTGCCCGTGCTCTGTATTTGTTGAATTATGATGATGTTTGCGTGAGTGTTCATAATCATCTATGGCTGAGTCCACGGCATGGCTCCAGTTATTCCCAATTAATCCTCTTGTTTCTGTTAATCGAGTTAAAGAGAACCTCCAGCGAATGTTAAATGTAGAATCTATCCTGGGGCTTGAAGCTGCCACCTGTTGCCCAGATTGTGGTCCAAGACTGGCATGGGTGGAGGGACTATTTCTCTTGGCAAAGGGTATTTTAACAAGGTCTGTTAGCTCTGGATGTACTCCTCTAAAATGGTTGAAATTTGGGCATTTTTTCGACCATGTCAATGAGCAAAGTTCATGTTGGGGACACCTGCTAGACTGATCAACATTAGAAGAAAATTCTGCAAAGAACCAATGGGTTCTTAAGTTCCCGATCTGCTCTAAGGCCACAGAACGTGGCTCTCTCCATGGGATTCTGTGGTCCATAGATCTGGAGTCAATGAGGAGGAACGGTGCTACTAGCCTGTGTGACATTTTCTCAGTGGTGGTTGAGATCCCCAGATATGCGGAAGTGTGAATCGTGGTAGCCACTGATGGCTGTCATCACATCCATCTCCCCTGCACCCTGGTTAACATCCTATGAGAATGTCCCAGCATATTCAGGATGGAAATGTGCTGAAATCCAGGGGATGGGCCATGATTGGTCTAAGCTGGGGGTTAGCAAACTGTTTCTGTAAGTGGCCAGATAGTAAATATTTTTGGATCTGTGGGCCATCTGGTCCCCGTTGTAACTATTTACATCTGCCGTCATAGTTGAATGCAGTCCTAGATAACATGTACACGAATAAACATGGCTGTGTTCCAGCAAAGCTTTTTTATAAAAGCAGATAGCAGGCCAGATTTGGTCTGTGGGTTATAGTTGGCCAGCTCTTTTAAGAGTTGGAATATTAACATTTTTCATTTTTCTCCTTGAACGGACATTTCTATCTCATCTACTTCCTTTTCAGAATTTTATTTCATATCATATATTTTTAGGTTTAAATCTTACTTATCACCCTACAATCATTCTTTGTCACAGAAATATCTGTGTAATAAATTGAATTTAATAACTTTATGAGCCATTAGGCTCAAAGTGTCAAAATATGTATCTTGAATTATCAGTTCTGATTAAGACACAATTGATCAAGAACACAAATATACAGTGTCTCATAGCACATGAAAACTGTATGAAATCCAACTTTCAGTGCTCATAAATAAAGTTCTATTGGAATACCAAAAAAACCCATAAATATACTCAAATTCTTTTTTTTTTTTTTTTTTAAATATTTTTATTTATTTCTAGGATAGAGAGAGACAGCGTGAGCAAGGGAGGGTCAGAGAGAGAGGGAGACACAGACTCTGAAACAGGCTCCAGGCTCTGGGCTGGCAGTCAGCACAGAGCCCGACGCGGGGCTCGAACCCATGAACCGCGAGATCATGACCTAAGCGAAAGTCGGCGCTTAACCGACTAAGCCACCCAGGCGCCCCAAATATACTCAAATTCTGATAAATAGTAACAAAACATAAACATACATTTATTGGAAATCCATCTTGCAGTGAGATGGCTTTTTTATTGGTTCCTCTGTGCACAGATGGGTATCATTTATTATTTGAATGAGATTGTGTTCGGCACTAGTTTTAGGTCTTCTTTTTAAAAAAATTAAGCTCAGAGAAAACTCTTCCCTACAGATGGGAATGGAAGCAGTTTGGTGGTTGTTTTTTTAATAGCAATGTCCTTCAACTTTGAACCCCATCTCAGTCACATGCCAAAAATCCCATCGCAATCTACGACCCAATAGTCTTTTAGTGGCCATTCAGGTCCTCCTTCAATTTCATTGAAACTAAAAGAAACTAAAGAAGCAGAAACCACCTGAGCCACAAAAGGGGTCACTTCTCAGATGTTAGGTGTGACAACATGCTTGTATCACTCCTGGCCTTTGCCCAAACATGGGGACACCCTCATGTCCTCCTCCATTCCTGTAGATCTACTCTTCTCCTCATAGCACGTATTTTAACTAATGTCATAGCTGAAACCCTTTCTGTTTGCTATGCAACAGGGATCTTAGAAAATCAGAAACTCACAAACTCTTTTTCTTATAGGTCACACTTCGTAGTCAGGCCTGCTGATGTTGAGACACCGCATGCAAGTGTGGAAGACGGAACATGAGAGAAACAACAATATCCCCTTCTTAGTCCCATATCAGGGTGGTCACCTGCCTCTTCTCTTTCTTGGCCCAGAATTTCTATCTTGCAGCTCTGACTGCATTGTGTCTATTGTAGCGGGGCTGGTTCTTTAGGTTCTGTTTTAAACCACAGAAATGAATTCTGGATGAAATCTGTCATCTTAATGGAAAGATCTGGTAGCTTAAAGAATTAGGGGAAAGTTGAATATCCAAGACTTGAGGGGGCGGCACCAGGGATCTCAGTAATGGGAACATCACCCCTGGTCAACATTTTGTCACCTATCTTGGGATGACTCAGCTCTAACTATCCTCAATGGATATGTTGCTCATCCAAGATTCAAATTTCCAGAGAGGATCAGATTGCCATTGTTAGGGTCATGGGCCCATTTACTGACAGGGGTGGTCCATCTACCAGTTTTTCAATATCCTAAGTTTTCTTTTCTCCTTGCTTTGCCCAAATCAATGCCTGCATTACTACGGCAACCCGAGTTTCCCCACGCGTCACCAGCCCACGGGGAAACACAGACATAAGGTAATCTTAATAGCAATTCCAAAGGTACCAGTTCTGTGCTTCCTCCTGGACAAAGCAGGACATCAATCTCCACCCACAGTGTGTCTCCTTGGTGTTTTCTGGAGTTCTCGGGAAATCTGGCAGGAAGTCACTAGTGGTGCCTCCCCTTTCCAGCCCCTGCTAATGTTTAGTTGTGGAGAAGCCACTAGATTGAGGGTTTCTGCGGCCAAGCTGCTCTCCTGTGCAAATGCCAAACCACTGCCTAGCTTCCCCCAGTGCCACCAGGGCCAATAATCCTCCCCCGGATTGAGCTTCTATCCTCAAAGGAGAACGTCTCTCTCCCCAGATCTGTACCATACATTGTGCCCGAGGCTGCAGAACAACACTGTTGGGTCCCGTGTTCCGGGGTGAAAACAGCTTCTTTGTTTTGCCTGTGACCCTTCTCTCTCTGGGGCCAGGCTAGAGAATATACCAGAGGGCTCCCATTTCACTTCTCTCCATTCTACTTCCCATATCTCCCAACTGTCCTGCACATCTTGAAGGTCTCGGTATTAATCAAGATTCCCATAGAAAAAAAGAGCCAATAGGAGATTGTATCCTTCTATCTGTCTGTCTGTCCATCTATCATCTATCTATCTATCTATCTATCTATCTATCTATCTACCATCATCATCATCATCTATTGAGAGAGACATTTTAAGAAATTGGCTCATAGGACTATTGAGGCTGGCAAGTAAAAAAAAAAAAAAAATCTTTAGGGTAGACCAGCAGGCTGGAGGCTCAGGGAAGAGTGGCTGTTGCAGCTGGAGTCCACAGGCCATCTGCTGGAAGAATTCCTCCTTCTTGGGGAAATCAATCTTTTTTCTCAAAAGGCCTTCAACTCACTGGACAGGGCTCACACATCATGGAGGGTAAATTGCTTTGCTCCAAGTCTTCTGATTTAAATGTTAATCCGATCTAGAACATATCTTCACAGCGACATCTAGACTATTGTTGTTTTTTTAATGTTTATTTATTTTTGAGAGAGAGAGAAAGATCACAAGCAGGGGAGGGGCAGAGAGGGGGGGACACAGAATCTGAAACACGCTCCAGGCTCCGAGCCGTCAGCACAGAGCCCTGATGCGGGGCTTGAACTCACAAACCACAAGATCATGACCTGAGCCGAAGTCGGACGCTTAACTGACTGAGCCACCCAGGCGGCCCTCTGGACCACTGTTTGACTGAACGCCTAGGGAGCATGGCCTAGCCAAGCTGACACCTAAAATTAGCCATCATAACTCCTTATGTAAACACTCTAATAAAAACCCATGGTTGCTGGCCTAAAAATGTATCCTAAATGCTCATTGTGAATACTACAGATTTAATCAAAGCCTACTAAACTTTGTATGTGTATCAAAGTAAATCTTTCTTCTTCTTTAAAACCTATTAAAATGATGTGCTCAGAGGCCAATGGTTTACCAAAAACATCTCAAAGATTTAATTCACGCTCTTAAGCTGAAGCGTCACACAATGTCACAGTCTATATTTTCCCTAAAAATGCAGACTTTCAGAGATTTGGTCAGTCATTCACTGGATACAGCACCCACTCAACCCTGATGGCCCAGACAGGATACACGTTAGAGTGACACACCTCAGGTAAGTGGGACGGTGAGGAGCCCAAAGTGCCAAAGGGAAGGGAGTGCCACGCGGCGGCGTGGGCTGAGGCCACCATACCCTTCCTCCTTCCCTGATGTTCACGCCCGCGTCTCAGTCTGTCCTCACCGCTATGGCTGTACAGGAAGCACAAATGTGAAGTTCAAGAGGAACCGAAATCTTCACTATCCCTTGTACCCCGTATGGGAGCACAGGCTGCCGACTGCTCTTGCAGACTTAAAAGCAGGGTCCAGGTGGCTGGCTGGGCAAGGAGGCCTGCCGGGCGGCTGAAGGAGAGGGGCCCAGACGCCGTATTCCTGGGGAGACTGCAAGAACACTCCTGAACTTGAGACTGACAAAGTGACCTTGGCTAGCCACTTGGTCTTCCACGTTTCAGACCTCTCTGCCTCTAAAACGGGGCTAATCTCTTGCCGTCTCACAGAGTTCCTGTAAGAGTTACATGAACCAATTCAGCTGAAAAGGCAAAGTCAATCTCATGCCCATAGCAGGCATTCTTTTTTTTTTTTTTTTTTTTTACAAATAGTTTATTGTCAAATTAGTTTCCACCTAACACCCAGTGCTCATCCCCACAAGTGCCCTCCTCCATGCCCATCCCCCCCTCCCCCCCACATCCATCAGTCCTCAGTTTTTGTCAGCATTCAAGAGTCTCTCATGGTTTGCTTCTCTCCCTTTCCCCCACCATTTCCCCCCTTCTTCTCCCCCTTGTTCCTCCGTCAAGTTCCTCCTAGTCCTCCTATACGTGCACACATATGATATTTGTCCTTCTCTGCCTGACTTATTTCGCTCAGCATAACACCCTCAAGGTCCATCCATGTAGCTACACATGGCCAGATTTCATTGTTTCTCATTACCATGTAGTATTCCATGGTATAGATAAACCACATCTTCTTGATCCATTCGTCTGTTGATGGACACTTAGGCTCTTTCCATGTTTTAGCTATTGTGGAGAGTGCTGCTATGAACATTGGGGTACATGTGCTCCTATGCCTCAGCATTTCTGTATCCCTTGGGTAAATTCCTAGCAGTGCTATTGCTGGGTCATAAGGGAGTTCTATTGTTAGTTTCCTGAGGAACCTCCACACTGTTTTCCAGAGGGGCTGTACCAGTTTACATTCCCACCAACAGTGTAGGAGGGTGCCCGTTTCTCCACATCCTCGCCAGCATCTAGAGTTCTCTGATTTGCTCATTTTAGCCACTCTGACTGGCGTGAGGTGGTATCTCAGTGTGGTTTTGATTTGTATTTCCCTGATGAGGAGGGATGCTGAGCATCGTTTCATGTGTCTGTTGGCCATCTGGATGTCCTCTTTGGAGAAGTGTCTGTTCATGTCTTCTGCCCATTTCTTCACTGGGTTGTTTGTTTTTCGGGCGTGTAGTTTGGTGAGTTCCTTATAGATTCTGGATATTAACCCTTTATCTGATATGTCATTTGCAACTATCTTTTCCCATTCCGTTGGTTGCCTATTAATTTTCTGGGTTGTTTCCTTGGCTGTGCAGAAGCTTTTAATCTTGATGAGGTCCCAACAGTTTATTTTTGCTCTTGATTCCCTTGCTTTTGGGGATGTGTCAAGTAAGAAGTTGCTGCGGTGGAGGTCAAGGAGGTTGTTTCCTGCTTTCTCCTCTAGGGTGTTGATAGTTTCCTGTCTCACGTTCAGGTCCTTTATCCATTTTGAGTTGATTTTTGTGCATGGTGTGAGAAAATGATCTAGTTTCATTCTTCTGCATGTTGCTGTCCAGTTCTCCCAACACCATCTGTTAAAAAGGCTGTCTTTTTTCCATTGGATATTCTTTCCTGCTTTGTCAAAGATCAGTTGGCTGTATACTTTTGGGTCCACTTCTGAGTTCTCAATTCTGTTCCATTGGTCTATGTGTCTGTTTTTGTGCCAATACCATACTGTCTTGAGGATGACAGCTTTGTAGTAGAGGCTGAAGTCTGGGATGGTGATACCTCCCGTTTTGGTTTTATTTTTCAGTATTACTTTGGCTATTCGGGGTCTTTTGTGGTTCCATACAAATTTTTGGATAGTTTGTTCTAGTTTTGAGAAGTATGCTGGTGCAATTTTGATTGGAATTGCATTGAATGTGTAGAGTGCTTTAGGTAGTAATGACATCTTAACTATATTTATTCTTCCTATCCATGAGCATGGAATGTTTTTCCATTTCTTTGTGTCTTCTTCAATTTCCTTCATAAGTTTTCTATAGTTTTCATCATACAGATCTCTTGTATCCTTGGTTAGGTTTATTCCGAGGTATTTTATGGTTTTTTGTGCAATTGTGAATGGGATCAGTTTCTTGATTTCTCTTTCTGTTGCTTCATTGTTGGTGTATAAAAATGCAACCGATTTCTGTACGTTGATTTTGTACCCACACAGCAGGCATTCTTGACATATTTGTGCTATTTCATCTATTCATAGTAAAAACCAGTGGCCAGAATTTAGATGCTTAGCTTTCACCGGGGACCATTTACAGTTTTCCAAATTCCCAACTGCCTCATGACTCAGGTCACCCCGACAAGGACTAGTCTTAGTGCTACAGTCATCTGTTATAGTCAGGCTGACATCTGCAACCTAAAGTGCCTGTTATTTGGGCCTTCAAAATACAAGTCCCCCTGGATGGTCCCATTTCCCTGGGAAGCTGGGTGGCCTAGCTCTGGGCAGAAGGCAGGGCACTGTGGCGGGGACAGCAACACTGAGGTGATGGGGGACAGGATTTGGAACGGGAAGGAGAGAAAGAGGCACATCCCTGATTTCATGCTTGTTTTATGTACTCCTGGTTAGAAAAGCACACGTGTCAAATGTGGGCAATTTGGAACCTAACTGGAAAACAGAGGCAAGAGAAAAGTTATTTGTCCATACGTTATCTCCCAAAGCCAATGCTAATGGCACTGACGGTGTGTTCCCTTTCAGTCTTTTTTGTTTATTATACAGTGATTATATTGTACACACATTTTTCATTATAGTTTTTTAAAAAATGTTTATGTATTTTTGAGAGAGAAAGAGAGCATAAGCGGGGGAAGGCTGGGGGCAGGGACAGAGGATCTGAAGCGGGCTCTGTGATGACAGCAGAAAGCCCGATGCGGGACTCGAACTCCCGAAATACAAGATCATGATCTGAGCTGAAGTCGGATGCTTAACCGATGGAGCCATACAGGTGCCTCTGATTGCAGTTTTTTAAAATAATGTTTTAATGTAAGAATTTACCCATGCTATACACACTACCTTAAAAGCCTCATCATATTCTATCAAGTTGAATATGCCCTAATTTACTTCCACTGTTCTGCTGGTGGACATTTAGATTACTTCTGTTTTTGTGTTACAAATAATTCAGCACATCTCATTTTTGTGCAGTATTAAAAAATACTACAGCTTCTCTTTAGTTATGGGTTTTCAAAAATAAATGACTGGGTTCAAGGGCTTGCACATGCAAAAGGCTCTTGATACATGTTGGTAAAAGGTTATGCCCATTTTGGTTGCACCAGCAATCGATGAGGGTCTCTTTTTGAGTCTACCCTTGTGAACACTGAGTAGAATGATAAAAAAAAAAAAAAAAAACCCACCAATTTAATGAGGAAAAGAGAACTACTTAAAGCATAAACCTCTATCCCCTTGCATTCTAGTGAGGTTCAATATTTTCCCAAATATTTGCTCTCTTGTGAATGTCCTTATCCCACAGTGAGAATTTTTAATATTACTGTATTTTCCTTAGGGATATTGCAAATCCACTGGAGTATCTCTAAAACACACTGTGGAGTTTATACAAAAGGGCAGTAATGCTGAATCATGTGGACTGTGTGACTCCCGAAGGAATAACTGATCAGATAGAAGTAAAGGATATTCAGCGCCAAGTGAAAAGAAATGAAGCCTTAAGTTGTCTCAGAAAAACCAAAACAAATGACACAGGCATAATGAGGAGATGTGTTTTGATTTCAATTCCAAGGATAATTTTTTTTCTTATTCCCTTACAATAGTCTCCCAAAATTATCTGTGTTAAAGATAATAGCACAAAGTGACAAAAATCAGAAAGAACAATTTTTATAATGAAGCAAAGAACTAAGAAGCCAATTTGTTCCCAAGGAAAATAAGAGTGTTGTTCTTGAATCAATATGACCGCAAATGACAATGGCTGGTAAGTGAGGTCTGGGCTCACTCTGAAAGTTTTGTTTCCTCCAGAAGTTCTGAAAATGCAACTACTAGACATCCTTACTTTTAGCGTTTGGATAAATCGACACAAGAAGTTGTTGAGAAGGTAAATTTACATTTACAGATGACAGAGGGAATGATTCAGTAGTATCCCACTGGCTCTATAAGCTCCCAAACAAGTAATCAATCCATCATTCATTCTACAGTAAATTCATCTAATGTTTGTTAATTTCCCAAAGTTAAAAATTCTAAACTGACAACAAAAATGGATTTTAATGCAAGACATATGGAGCAAAAGAACTGACGATGAGCTAACCAGCTGATCATAATTACAGCAATGACCATTAGAAGGGAATTTTCATTTGAAATTAAAATATTTTTACTGTAATAAATAACCAAACAGGACACTAGGACATGAGACAAAAAAGAAGAAAGCCGAATTGACAGATTCCGCCATTCTTACCAAGCCTAGACACGATCTGCGACCTCCCTGATGCACCCTACATTTCTAATCCAACACCGCAGACAGGCTCAGGTGCCCGACACAGTCATTTATTTCTGATGCAATTTGTTAATTTTTTGCGTGAATGTCTACCCTAGATCCCTAGCTCTTTAATGTTTTGTGGACCAGAATTCATATTATTAGAATCATTCATGGGTCCATATGCATATGGTAGCCGCTGGATAAACAGCTCGAAATTAAACCAATGCAGCAAAAATGGGATTAATTTACACAGGAAGGGAAAAGCACGTCACGGCCAGTGGGCAGTGAATTATGGGTCTAAATGTGGCCTCGCAAAAGTGGTCCCCTCTGCAATGTCACAGAGCTGCTATCAACCATTTTGCTGAGATTACGCGCGCGCGCGCACACACACACACAATGTGTTCATAGATTCTGACATGACAGTGGTTTTGGTTTTAAAACATCTAACTGCTTGACTACGAATCTACTGGAAGAATATCCAAAATAAAATAAATCACTTCTAAACCAAGAGGTAAAGTTCAGACTGCATTAGGAGCAGAGAAGCCAACGAACAACATGGAGGGAGGCACGGTGCCCTCAGTGCCATCCCCCGGCCAGACACCAGCTTCTGCCAGGTAAAATCTGGATTTGAAGTCTCAGCAAATCTCTTGTAAACTATTTTTATTTCCCTGTTTCAAGAAAATGGACAGGCTTTAAAAGCTGTTACTAATGAGAGAACTTCAAGCCACAGTCACCCTTAAATGCCTCCCATGAGGAATCTGGCTGGCTGTGTCCGTTGGTGAGGAGTCACACGGCTTGTGAGTCCTGTGAGTCCATCAGTAAAATAAACTCTTCTGAACCATCCTTCAGATTATAAAAAAGACTGTCAGCTCATAGGTCATACATCTGAGGTGCTCTGACCCAGACATCTCTAACACATTGGGCCTTAGAGAAATTTCTAGAAGCAAAAGTCTGCCACATGTATCATGGATTTTTTTTTTCCCTAGACAGGTTCCTAGGATGAACTTGAATAAAATGGAACAAGCTCCACTTTTTCATCTCTTCTGATTTCAGACAATATTATTACAATCGTAAGACTCCCAGAAATGTCCCCAGATGACATCATACAAGATTAAAATAGCAAAATTCCCACCTTCTCCTCAGGACCCTCTTCCTGCCAACTTTGATTAAATGAGCGTGGGTGTGCTCTGTCTACGCTAGACACACACTGAATGTGGGGGACTTCTCAGTAACCCCTTCCTTCTTTAAAAAGCTAATGGAGCAAATTTACATTAGTTTTTTGGATATCTTTTGAGGTATCCTTCTACAAATGGTTCTTTATCTTCTGATGGTCTTCTTTTGAGACTCAGGGAGTAGCCATGCAATGCTGACAAGAAAATGATGCAAGACTGGGGTCCCCTGAGCCTCCCGCCTTCTCATCAGGTGGCTAGAAATGTAAAATGGAAATTTAAACTATAGGCTTATGAACCATTTGCTGCCCATTTATGGCTTATTTTTCAATATCTTACTCTTCCTTGAGACAACCTGGTATAAATGAAACAGCACAGCATTCAATCAGAAGGCTGGCTCTGGAGGCAAGGTCCTTCCATTTATAAGTCGTATGATCCGAGGTAGCATACTACTCACTCAGCATGACTGCTGATTGGTGAAAGCAATGCGCCATTCAACTGGAACCAGTAACAGACCCGTACACACAACTCGGGTGCATGTGGGGTTGAAAGGCTGTGATTGCGTGTTTGATTGCTATCAGCTGTTTAGTAAATTTGGAGAGTCTTCTGATCCACCGAGAAGAGGAAAAGAGGAAAATGGAAAAGAAACAAGATCGTGCAGGAACTCATTTCCTTCTGTCTGGGGGTGGTAATACACTGAAGGACAGTGAAGAACAGCATCCTTTGATGACTGCTAGAGTCTCGATGATTTGAATTTCAACGATGCCACAACCTCCGGGGGATCAAACCTGAACTCTTCACCTAAGCTGACCTAACTCTGCACGCCACCGCCAAGAGTGGTCTGTTCCGGGCCCTCTCCACCCCTCGTGGGATCTCTTTTGCTCATGGGACACCCTGGCCAAGAACGCCCTGTGATTCCTCGTCCCCATGTGAGTACCATCTTGGGCCCCTTGTTTTCCAGAAAAAGAATGCCCCAGAACTCTCTGGTCCCTTCTCTTTAAAATTCCTGAAGCCTCATTTGTATCATGCACTTGACTGTTTGGGAACACTGTCCTGTTCTGTTACTCGGCCCACAAAGATATGTGTGCCTTCTACATGCCGGGCTCTGTGCTCCCAGTGGGGCCGAAGGTCTGTTACTAACATGCGAGCAGCACAGTGGTGCCCTGGCAGATGTCTGGGTCCAATGCCGTGTAAGACCCACCCGGCTTGCTGGGTGCACAGTTGTGACGTTGGGCCACACCACACTCTTCCACTCCTTATTGCCATCACCTCCTGGCCTGCTCGTTCCTCCTCCTCACTCAAGAAGATTGCGTCACGTGGATCACCTCCATACTTCTGCCATCAACCTGGCCGCTTTGGACCCACGTGCACTTGCCTTTTAGTCCCACGGCTTCCTCAGCTAGACCTCAAGCCCCTATGGCCATGTTCACCATCCAATGGATCCACTTAGGAAGCCACTAATTCAAATATCTTTTCCCCTACACAAAATTTCCTTTGCTAAATACCCCCATGGCCACAGTTCTTCACCTTCACCACGTACTCCTAGCTGACGGACCTCTTCATTTTCTTCCCACCATTGAAGCTCCTTTCTGTCTTTCCTTCCTTCACTAACCAGGTTGGTCTATAATTTTAATTTCTACATTTTAAATATCTTAAACCCCTTATCCCTGCATCTGTCCCAAAGCCCTGAAGTCCCAACCCCCCCACACCTGCCCAATCCAGGAAGAGCCCGACCGTGTATTTTCCTCATGTCTACATATGTGAGGTTGAGCAGGGCTGGAGCAAAACACGCAACGAGATGATTGGAAGGGCACAAATCGGTGATTAGAGCCCAGCTCCAAAGCCTGGGTCTCCAACTTCTCTAATGTCCATTGCACACAATCTCTTCCAACATCCACCTCTCCTGTTACCAGCACTTGACCTTAACCCAACTTCACTGAGAAAGGAAGACACAGAATGCATCTCTTTGCATCCTCCCCTCCCAAGCAGAGGTTCACTGACAATTAAGTCTCCTTCTCTTTCTTGCCACAACGCTTCTCCTCCTCCTACCAAGGAGCTGCTATACGGAGACTTGGATGGATTCCTTGCTCTGAAAGTCAAATGCAGAACCTGGCCAGCACCCCGCCCTGGATCATGAGTGCTCAACAGACCACATTTGCTTCGGTTGGTATCTCTAGTATCTCTTTAGAGCTCAGATGCGGATTTCCTGGGGATCCCAAGGGCGCTTAGCAGTCATCCCCATCAACTAGCTTTACGGGAAAATGCTGGGACTTGGTATGTTACAGGATGTAAGTGAACTAACGACGCAGGAGGAAAGAAGGAAGAGGGGCAGGAGGCAGGTGCTCCTGTGTGTGTTCGTGGGACGGGCCAGCCTCCATCTTGCTCACAGCGAGGCATTATGATGGAGGCAATGGATACGAATGGGCTTTGCAGGTGCTGGGACCAGCAAAGACTGAAGAATTCCAAAGCACAAACACCAGACACTGGCTTATCAGACTTCTCAGTTTCCCAATACTCAATGTATCGAAGATACCCTGAGGGAGAATAAAAATCTGTGTGTCCATGAGACTCCACACCAGCCATTTCCTTCACATGGAGACCCTCATCCCCACCCTCCTTTCACGTGACTAATGCTTTTTCCTCTTTTACCATCCTGCCTTGAATTCTTGCTTTCTGGGAAGCTCTCTCCAAACCCTAGAGTTAGCAGATCCTCGCTCGGTGCCCCCGCAGCCGAACGGGGGACGGGTCAGTCCTGTAGCACCGCACACTAGGACCCACACTCCTGCGTTCACCGGCCCCCTCAGCCATTTGCCTGACCCACCGTCCGTTCCCGCGCCCAGCATGATTCCTAAGAGTCCAGCACGCGTTGGTGCAATGAATGAATGAAAGGTTGAGACCACACAAGCGTCGCGCTCCCTCGTTCTCCTGTGTCCCTGAAGGACACGCGGTGTCCCGCACACCTCGGTGATCTCTTGACCATGTGTGGTCAGGACTGTACTGACCAGCCGGCCGCGGCTGCTCCTACCTGGCTGAAGAAGGCAGTGCCACCAGCGGACCCCGGAAGAGTCCACTCGGCCACTCACCTGGCCTGCTGGCAGACGCAGCAGATCCACACCTTCTCGTGCTTCTGGAAGGAGCAGCAGCTCTTGCAGATGTTGAACTTACAGTCGGCACACCTGCGCTTGGTGTTGACCAGGAAGGTGAAGGGCGAGCAGCAGCGCATGCAGCAGTGGTCCACGAACTTCTGGTGCTTCGAGAGGATGCTGCACTTGCTGCCTTCCTCCGCCAGCTTCTGCTTCATCTCGCTGCGCAAGTGGGAGGAGAAGAGAAACAGCACATCGGTCAGGACGCCCTCTCCCAAAAGCACCCACCCGGGCCTCCCACAGGCCCCGCCACCACGGCCGATCTCCCCTCGCAACGATGAACTCCAAAGACCAATCGCTTGACATGCTACCCAGAGAGGAGCCCTACTGGTGGATTAATTTCTGGGCACTTCTGTGTGCCATGTTTTCCACGAGAAGGGGTAGGAGCCTTATTATGTATATTTCAGACAATAGATTGAGATACAAATTATTATAAAACGAAGCACATCCTTGAAAACGAAAACCTTTAACTTAATTAATGCCTTTTTAAAGGAGCAGGAGATCATCTGTGCTAAAACATTAATCCTCACAACAGCCCTGCTGGGAATGTGATAAATGCAGCCCTGGTCCTATTTAACCTCCCCGGAAACGAAAGCACCCAGGGATTTTAAAAGCTTTCAAATCAATGTAAGTCAATAAAGATTCTCTGGGTGATGGGCAAATCCCAAGCACTGCTGATTCAGAACCGGATCAAAGACAATCCTTTCTTCCAAAGAGCAAACGGTCATACTGGGCACACAGCCAGCCGTATTAATGCCAAACACCACACTGCGTGCGTTTCTCTCTACAGTCCGGGAGAAGGAAGGAGAAACCCTGAGGGGCACGGATGCCCCCAAACTGGCCGGGTTACCTAGGGAAAAACTGACGAAGTAACCAAGGTACCCTGAGCTGGCAAATTTGAGCTGTTTCCCTGCTACAAAAATGGATACCACAAACAGTAAGAGCAAAATACCTAATTTTTCCAACCCCCGCCTCATCCGTGATTGTGCATTCCAGAGAAATCTATGACGTGTGTGGCAAATACTTCTCATCTTTCACTCGTCTTTTCCACGTGCCATATGGTATCTTTCATCGTTTAGAAGTACTTCATTTTTCTATAGTTAAACTTGTCAGTCAAATAGCCCCCACAGTGGGCTGAATGGTGGCCCCAAAAAGGTATGTCCATGCTCTCACCACCATAGCTTGAAATGCTTCCTGATTTGGGAAAAAGGGTGTTTAGTGATGGAATTAGGTTAACGATATCAAGGCGTTATCTCCCTGGTTTACCCTGGTGGGTGGAGAAGCCACTGGGAAGATGGGGTTCACGTCCTCAACCGTCTTGGCCTCCAGGCTCCCTCCCCAGGCCCACCACCAGCCACGATGCTGTCCATCTGTGCAGAGCCCGGCTTCCTCCTGTGACTTCCATGGCCCACCTGACCCGAAGCAAATTCTCAAAATCCCTGGCCTAAATGGTGAACAATGGCTGCGGGCCCTTGCCTGACACATGAGAGGTGGCAGTAAATTAACCAGGACACAGGTAAGCAGAAAGGAAGAATACCAGAATTACCTGTATTCTACTACTCGGAGCCGTCTTTAGGTTGGCCACCGTCTCTCCCTTCTCCTTCCTCTTCTCCCCAGCCCCCTCTCCTCCTGTTGCCTCTCTCTCCCTCCTCTGCCTTCTTGTCTTGAAATATTATATACACTGTTTTGATCTTGAAGTCTAGGAAACCATCTCTTTTGTTTAGATTTTCAAGAATGTTGGCATAAAGTGGTTCACAGATTTCTCTCACAACTTTAAGACTTCCGCTGTATTTGTAATCATGTCTCCTTTTCTTTCCGAACATTGTTTATCTGGCCCTAAGCTCTGCTGCCCTTTGATCAGTAAGCTGTGAGGTTTATTTATTTTATTAATTTAAATGGAGGACTAGCATTTGGTTGTCGATGTTCCTTATTGATTTTCTACTGCAATAAAGTCTAGTCTTACCTTTATTACTTCTCCCTTCTACTGGTTTTGAGTTTGCTCTATTCTTTTCTTTATTGAAGTACAATTAAAATACAATATTATGTTAGCTTCAGGTGTACAATATAGCGATTCATGTACATTACTCACTGCTCATCATGATAAGTGTGCTCTTAATCTCCTTCACCCATTTCATCCATCCCCCCCTTCCTTCTGGTAATCATCAGTTTGTTCACTATAGTTAAGAGTCTATGTTTTGTTTCTCTTTTTCCTTTGTTTGTGTCTTAAATTCTACATATAAGTGAAATCATATGGTATTTGTTTTTCTGACTGACTTACTTCATTCACCATTCCACTTTCTAGATCCATCTATGTCGTCGCAAATGGCAAGATCTCATTCTTTTTACGGCTGAGTAATATTCCATTGTGTGTATATACCACATCTTCTTTATCCATTCATCTATCAATAGACACCTGGGCTGCTTCCATATCTTGGCTTTTATAAATAATGCTGCAAAAAACAGAAGGGTGCATCTATCTTTTCAAAGTAGTGTTTTTGTTTTCTTGGGGTAAATACCCAGTAGTGGGATCAGTGGGACGTGGGGTATTTCTATTTTTAAGTTTTTGAGGAAGCTTTATACTGTTTTCCACAGTGGCTGCACCAGTTTGCATTCCCACCAACAGCGCATGAGGGTTCCTTTTTCTCCACATCCTCACCGACACTTATTTCTTGCCTTTTTGATTCCAGCCATTTGGGCAGGTGTAAGGTGAGACCTCATGGTTTTGATTTGCATTTCCTTGATGATTAGTGATGTTGAGCATCTTTTTGTGTGTCTGTTGGCCATGCGTGTGCTTTCTTTGGAAAAATGTCTACTCAGGCTTCCGCCCATTTTTACATGCAGAAATCGATTTTGGATTATTTGTTTTGGGGAGTGTTGTGTTCTTAACTTCTTTCTGGAGTTTGGGTATTAACCCCTTATTGGCTATATCTACCATTTGTAAATGCCTTCTCTCAATTGTGTAGGTTGCCTTTTTGTTTTACTGACGATTTCCTTTGCTGTGCAGAAGCTTTTTGTTTTGATGCAGTCTCATCTTTTTGGCTCCACTGCCTACGGTGGCATATTTAGAGAAATGTTTCCATGGCTAGTATCAAAGGAATTATTGCTTGTGCTCTCTTCTAAGAATTTTGTGATTCCAGGTCTCACATTTAGATCTTTAATCCATTTCGAGTTTATTTTTGTATTAGCATGAGACAGTGGTACAGTTTCATTCTTTCGCATGTAGCTGTCCAGTTTTCCCAGCACCACTTATTGAAGATACTGTCTTTTCTGCACTGCCTATTCTTTGCCTCCTTGGTTGTAGATTAATAGACCATATAAGAGTGGGCTTATTTCTGGATTTCTCGTCTGTTCCACTGATCTACGGGTCTACTTTTGTGCCAATACCACACTGTTTTCAATACCACAGCTTTGCCTTAATCTACAATTGTGATACCTCTAGCTTTACAAGAGTACTTCGGCTATTTGGGGTCTTCTGTGGTTCCATAAAAATTTTAGGATCATTTGTTCCAGTTCTGTGAAAACTGTTGCTGGTATTTTGATAGGAATTGCATTAGACCTGTAGATTTCTTTGGGTAGTATGGACATTTTAACAATATTGATTCTTCCAATCCATGAGCATGGAATATTTTTGCATTTGTGTTGCCTTCAATTTCTTTCATCAGTGCTTTGAAGTTATCACCTCCTTGGTTACGTTTATTCTTAGATATTTTATTATTTTTGGTACAACTGTAAATGGGATTGTTTGTTAATTTCTCATCCTGCTACTTCATTACTACTGTGTAGAAACGCAATAAATTTCTGTATATAATTTTGTATCCTGCAACTTTACTGCATTCATTTAGCAATTCTAGTAGGTTTTTTTTTTGTAGTCTTTAGGGTTTTCTCTATACAGTTTTTTCCTAACTTAAAAAAAGTAAAACACACTTACTTTTAATAATTTTTAATGTTTACTTATTTATTGTTGAGAGAGAGGGAGTGAGTGAGCACGTGAACAGGAGAGGGGCAGAGGGAGAGAGAGAGAAAAGTCCAAGCAGGCTCCACACTGTCAGCAGAGCCCGACATGTGGCTTGAACTCATGAACCATAAGATCATGATCTGAGCTGAAATAAGAGCTGGACACTCAACTGACTGACCACCCAGGTGCCCCTAAAGCACACTTATCTTTAATATTTATTCTTTCCTAATATATGCACTTAAGGCTATAAAACTGTCTACATATCCCTTTTGCTGCACCCCACAGGTTTTCAATGAGAACATTTTTTTTTTTTTTGAGAGAGAGAGAGAGAGGAAGGGAGGGAGTTCATGAGCAGGGGAGGGGCAGAGGGAGAGAGAAGAAGGAGGAGGAGGAGGAGAAGGAGGAAGGAGGAAGAAGAAGAAGAAGAAGGAGAAGAGGAAGAAGAAGAAGAAAAAGGGGAGGAGGAGGAAGAGGAAGAGGAAGAAGAAGAAGGGGAGGAGGAGGAAGAGGAAGAGGAAGAAGAAGAAGAAGAAGAAAGCAAGAGAGAGAGAGAGAGAGAGAGAGGGAGGGAGGGAGGAAGAGAGAATATTAAGCAGACTCCATGCTCAGCACAGAGCCTGATGTGGGGCTCAGTCTCACAACCATAAGATCATGACCTGAGCTAAAACCAAGAGTCAGACGCTTAACTACCCAGGAGCCCCCAGAACATTTTTACTGTCATTCAGTCTTACAGATTTGATAATTCTCAGGTTTAAAATGTTCAAATATGTGGCTTTTATTATTATCACTTTGAGGGAGGCCCTCTCCAGCCCAGCTTACTTCTCCCATGGTGCACCTGTCCTGTGCAAGGGTCATGTCCGTGCACCTGCTTTCCGAGGCATCACAGAGAGATCACTGATTCCAGACCAGCTTCATCGTCGCTCCTCAGCTTGCAGAATCCTGTGCCACGTGAGTAATAAGATCCGGATTTTCAATCCCCTGTGCACTGCAGGATTGGGACTTTGAGCTTTGATTTCTTATGGGAGACTTCTTTTCTTCAACCCAGGGGTCTAGGCAAAAGTCACCTGCCTTATAGTTCCCCTAAGCCAGTGCCCCCCTCATGGAGAGTGAGACCCTGCTGAACGTTATACATGTGTCTCATTTCCATCTGCTCGTCCTCCAAAGGCTCAAGCCAATCTCCTGCCCCCATACAGAAATTAACGCTGTAGCCCAGCCGTCTGAGCGTATAGCCCCTGCCTTCCCTTCCGACTAGGCTGACCACTCTGGCTTTACTTCTCTTCCCTTCCACCCCCTGGGAGTGTCTCTTTGTTACTTTTCCCCGACTTAAGAAAAGTTGATATATACGCCACATGCCGTAATATTTACTCCTTAAATTGTACAACTGAGTGGTTTTTAATACATTCACAAAGTTGTGTAACCATCAGTACTCTCTAATTCTGGAACATCTTCCTTATCCTTGAAAGAAACCCCATACCAATCAAGCAGCCCCTCCCCAGGGAAAGCCCCCCCACCCAGCCCCTGCCAACTACTTGTCTACTTCCTGTTACTATGGATTTGCCTGTTCTGGACATTTCACATACATGAAATCATTCCATATGTGGTCTTTTGTCTGGCTTCTTTCTTTGCACATTTTCAAGGTTCATTTATATTGTAGCATGTATCAGCACATTGTTCCTTTTTACTGCCAAATAATATTCTATTTATGGATATGCCATATTTTATTTAGTCATTCATCAACTGACAGACCTCTGGGCTGTTTCTACCTTTTGGCTATTACAAACAATGCTGCTATGAACATTCACGTGCAAGTTTCTGTGCGAACGCGCATTTGGAATTCCAGGAGTGTAATTACTCGGTCATATAGTAATGCTATGCTGAAGCCTTTAAGACAGCAGACAGCCTTCCAAATGCCTACATCATCTGACATCACCACCAGCAGCACATGAAGGTTCCAGTTTCTCCACATCCTCATCAACACTTACTATCGTCTGTCTTTTGAATGACAGCCATCCTAGAGAATGTGAGGTGGAATCGCGTTGTGCTTTTGATTGCATTTCCCTAATGACAAATAACGTGGAATGCTTCTTCATGTACTTATTGGCCAGTGGCACATCTTCTCTGGAGAAAAGTTTATTCAAACCTCTGCCCACTTTAAAATTAGATTATTGGGGCAGCAGCTGGGTGGCTGTTGGTTGAGCATCCGATTCTTGGTTTCGTCTCAGGTCACGATCTCACGGTTCATGAGTTTGAGTCCTGCATCGGGCTCTGTGCTGATAGTGCGAAGCCTGCTTGGGATTCTCTCTTTCCCTTTCTCTCTCCCCTTCCCCCACTTGCACTCTGTCTCTCTCAAAAATAAATAAAACTTAAAAAATAAAAAAATTTTAAAAACTAATGTTTTTTTTAATTGTAAGAGTTCTCTATGTATTCTGGATAGAAGTCCCTTTACCACATAGGTGATTTGCAAATATTTTCTCTTTCTTGTGTTAAATCTTCTATTTTATTAGTGTTTTTTGGACAGGGAAGGACTGCGCTAGCTCATCCTACCTTCATACTGCGCTGGACATTTATGCCTGCTTTCAGAACTTCATTTTTCACTTAACAACAATGCATCATACACATCTCAGGAGTGTGTGCAGGTCAATTTTCAGGTTGGCTTAGACACACACCAGTGTATGAGCAGACCAACTGCTCTGCGTGACAGTGCCTGACACTTACTTGTTGCTTAAGCACCAGGCAGCAAGAGGAGGCTGAATCCAGAATGAGAAGGGGAGGTGCATCAGGCCAGCTGATCAGTTATACTTGGCTGACCAAAGTATTTACAAGGAGACAGGACAGAGCTTTGTTTTTCCCTTAAGGCATAAAGATGTTCTCCAGGCTCTCAGATTTAGAGCAGAGGATGAGCTGAGTCACTGACAGCTCTGACATCTATAAACATAAGAAGAGCCTTAGCAATTGACCGGCTTCTATTGATATTTCAGAGACACTAAACTAATTGGGATAAAACATCCAGGAAGGAAAGTCTTGGGGGATCAAGAGAGCTCCGTGCGGTCAATCCAACAGATCACTCGAGCTTTGTGAGTTTTATTTCCTGATACACAGGGATGCAAAGTCCAATGGCATTTTAAAACGGAGTATCTAATAATAAAACTGTACCAAACCCTCCAGGATGTGTTCCTAGCAAATGGAGTGTCTTGAACCAGAGGCTGAGTGGAGGAGTCGCATGTCCTTTTCCAGACCCATCTCTTGTTTATCGGATTCTATGCCTTGCAGCACCTCACGGAGAAAGACATTGAATAGAATTACACAGGACAACTTAGAGCGGCTGGCTGCAGAATCACCTAAGAATCATGCAGACCAGCTGCCTGCCTTCTAATGTCCTGGGAAGGACCAGGCTCCAAATGGTCAGCCATGTGGGAAAGCGGGACGGGTTTAGAGTCAGAGGCGAGAGGGCATAGCTGAGCTCAGTCACTTACCAAACAGCCCCATCCCTTGAGTGACAATAATAATCTCTGCTTTCTAGAGCTGCCTAAAAATTTTAAACAAGCAAAGCAACAATATGCAAATACTAGTTATTCATTTGGCTTAGCAAGAAATCCAGTGGTCTGAGCATCTGCAACATTGAATCACACGGGTTTGTATGGCAAGAAGGTTCCTGAGCTCGTATCTGGACAAGAAGGCTCAGTCTTACTTGTTGCTTGCGCACTGAGTGATAGTGGGTGTGAAGTGGCATCTCACCGTGGTTTTGAGTTGCATCTTCCAAACGACTAAGGACGTTGACCAAGGTTAGTGTGGCTTTTAGCAATGGCGTCTAACACCTGGTCTAGCCCCCTCCTGACCACAGTGGACATCTAAAAAGCCTATCAACATCTCATGGTTTCTTGGTCCACTGCCAGGCCAACTCTGATTGGTTGGTAGTAGGTGAAGCACCATGTGTTAAGAGGAACACAGGCTCCGTGGAGCTAGACAATCATGATAAGTTAGCTGTGTCTGCCACAGGTGTGGCAGGGAGAAGTGATGGCATATGTCACCTGTTTGCTATCAAAGAGACAGTGTTCCGATCCACAGCTAGGAGCCACCACTTCATGGTCACGGACACTATTGCTTAGAGCGCCAATTATTCACTAGATCCACACTTACTGAGCACCTACTATTCCAGGCCCTAGGAATAGAAAAAAAGCAAAACATCTTGCCTCACTTCATGAAACATGTCCGTGCCTGCTGGGGCTGGCTGGACTCTGCCAATGGGAGGCATTTGTGTGAGGCTGGAAGGTGGGAGGGAGACGCCATTTTTCTGTTTTCTGTTACAGTAGAGGCAGGTGACCGTGGGTGCATGTGGCTCCTTGGTCCCTTCTTGGCGGTGGGGACTCCTTCAGCAGCAAGGTGGCTGCAGCTGCGACTCCCTCAAGTGCAGGCCTGCGGGATCTGAGGTGCACTTTTTCTCTTTTCTCGACCCAGCCCTAAAGGTAGAAGCAGCTCCTATGCTTACTGGCCTCTGGGGACCACCACCTTCTTCCTGTTGCTTGAGGAGCCCCCCCAATATTTTGTAGCCAATTCCCGAATTTAAGAACCTCTGTACGAAACATTAAGAGGGCTTCTGTTTCGATGGGACCCTGACTGATACATCTTCAGAGAGTGGAAGTCACATGCTGTCATATCCAGAGAGTTTTCTGAAGTCCCCCTTCCGTTGGACCTCCCTGACATGGGCTCCTTGACCGCCCTGCTCACTGGCTACGGATCCTCTCTCCAGATTCACTCATGCTTCATTACGTGCTCCCCCGTGAGCCCGTGTGCAACACAGATGACGGTGCCTGCGCTGCTGGTCCTCACACCTGTGCTGCCCTCTGGTCTCCTAAGCTTCAGATTAGTGTTTGGAGCAGCCAGGCTCTCTGGGTCGCCACCTTACGTGGGACTGGACTCCAACTGTCTAACATTATAGTTCTTATTTCCATCCCCAGGTACCTCCCCAGAGAGCACTAACTTCGATCCCGAGGCCCCCCTGGAACCCTAAGAGCCATCCCCACTCTTCCCTTTTCCTTATTTTTGCCTGTAACTGCACCCCAAATCCTATCTGTTTTGCCGGCACAACACCCCTTGGACACGTTTCCCCTTCGCTGGGGCCCCCAGCGTGAGCAGCCCGCGCCGCTGCGAAGGACACTACCCGAGCCCCTGCAACAGTACAGGAGAGGGGCCGGCCGCGAAAACACACAGCTGCCCTTCACCGCTGCTTAGCAAGGCGCGGTGACGACTTCCGACCGCACGGCGCTCCTCTGAGCTGCAAAGACCAGTCCGTCCCTACGCTGGCTGGTGCTCCATCCCCCACGTGCTGTGTCGCCCCCCCACCTGACCGCCACACTTCTCCTTTTCCTTCCAGACCCGCATCTCGTGTCGCCTTCTCGACCGCGTTCCCAGCTCTGCCTGGCATGACTAGCACTTTGGGGCTCACGATCTCATGGCACTCCCCACACTGAATGTCAATCGTTTGTTCATGTCCCTTCTACAGGACAACGAGGTCCTCAGAGGGGAGGGCAGGTGGCCTCCTTCCTCCCCGGCATGGAAGGCCCGGCCCGGATTGCATGTTTCAGCGTCTATTCTTTCTTTCCAAGCATGTTGGGCCCCTGGGCTGTGGAGTACAGGAAAGTGAGAGCCCTGGCCAGGTGAATATAAAAACCTCCGAACAATCAACTGCTTAGGCTTCCGCCCTTATGGAGAAGCCATATGCAAAGCAACCAAATGCTTGAGCCTCTCTTCCTTTGCATCTGGAAACTCTGATCATGCAGAGCAAGACCTTCTGCTCGCCACAATTTACCAAAGATAAAGCACCCTAGGAAAGTGAAAAGAAGAATGTGAAACACATATAATGAGGGAACGGATAGGATTCTTCTTTTTTATTTCTGAATAAGAGAGGACATTTCAGAATCTGGAAGGTTTTTATTCATCATTCAAATACATGCAAATAAAAGTTTCTGTGTGGCGGAGCACAGGCACCCCTTCTGGAGCAGGTCAGGCCACGGCATCCGCAGACACAGAGCCTTCTTCCCTGGAGAATGTGCTTCCTGCCATTGGGCGAGTTGATAGAGATCTGACCTTGAGCAAGATGACTCTCCTCTGAGAGGTGGGTCTGTCATCACTCTCCAGGCTGTTGTGAATGAGACCGAAATGGTCCAAACTTCATTCTCTCACTTACCTGGGACAGACACAGGCTCAGAGGGTCTCTACATTGCAGGCCATCGTGCGTATTCTGACATTTACCGCATCCTGCATTGTATGTGAACACCTATTTCAATTCTATGAATATCTGATTTCTCCATCTAGAAGTCACTGTACAGGTCAGCCTGTGGGCAGATGGCAAATTTCACTGGCGATGTGGCAGAGATGTTAAGGCACTTACCCCCCAACGCTCATGCACAGCTGAGTCTCCTGACCAGGAACTCTCCCTTCTTACTACATAGTGAACTACCTTCTCCAAATCTGAACACAGAAAGGAAACTATTGGAAAACTTACAGAAATATCTTGTAAAGCCTCTTATTGTATTTCTTAGACCCAAACTTAAGACAGGAAGCCATCAAAATCCTGGAGAACAGACAACAACCTCTTTGACCTTGGCCGCAAGACCTTTTACTCGACACATCTCCAAAGGCAAGGGAAGCAAAAGCAAAAATGAACTATGGGATTTTATCAAGATAAAAAGCTTTTGCACAGCGAAGGAAACAATCAGCAAAACTAAAAGGTGACCGACAGATTGCGGGAAGGTATTTGCAAATAACCTATCAGATAAAGGGTTAGTATCTATACTAACTAAAGAGTTAGTATCAAAAATCTATAAAAAACTTATCAAATTCAACATCCAAAAAACAAATAATCCAGTGAAGAAATGCGCAGAAGACATGAATAGACACTTCTCCAAAGAAGACATCCAGATGGCTAAAAGACACATGAAAAAATGCTCATCACTCATCATCAGGGAAATACAGATCAAAACCACAGTGAGATACTACCTCACACCTGTCAGATGGCTAAAATTAACAACTCAGGCAACAAAAGGTGTTGGCAAGGATGTGGAGAAAAAGATCTCTTTTGCACTGCTGGGGGGAATACAAACTGGTGCAGCTGCTCTGGAAAACAGTATGGAGCTTCCTCAAAAAATTAAAAATAGAACTACCCTATGACCCAGCAATTGCACTACTAGGTGTTTACCCAGAGGTTACAAAAATGCTGACTCGAAGGGGCACATGCACCCCAATGTTTATAGAAGCTCTAATGACAATAGCCAAAGTATCAAAAGAGCCCAAATGTCCATCAATGGATGAATTTATCTATCTATCTATCTATCTATCTATCTATCTATCTATCTATCTATCTTCTTTATACTAAGCCACCCAGGCACCCCTCTGCTCTTGTCTTTAATGATCATCCTTCACTTGAAATTTAAGCACTGCCTTGTAGGACTTGTCACAAAGCAGCTCGCCTAGGGACAAAGGCAACATAGGTTCAGAAATTTCAAAAAGTAAGGCGCCTGGGTGGCTTAGGTGGTTAAGCGTCTGACTTTGGCTCAGGTCATGATCTCACAGTTCATGGGGAGTTCGAGCCCCACATCGGGCTGTGCGGACAACTCAGAGCCTGGAGCCTGCTTTGGATTCTGTGTCTCCCCTCTCCATGCCCCTCCCCTGCTCGTGCTCTGTCTCTCTCTCTCTCTCAAAAATAAATAAACATTAAGAAACAAATGAAAATTCAAAAGGGATAGGTAAGGAAGTACAAATTCTATTTTTAGAAATAAACTCAATTGAGTAATTTCAACAGCTGTACCTGTTGAATCTATCATGTGTCTAAAAGTTAAGTAATACTAGATAAGGATAAATTGGTGTTAAACACAATTAAATATATGGCTTCAAATATGACAGGAACTTTAAAAAAAAACTCAAAATATGCCATTTCAAAACATACATCTCTGTCACCTATTAGAGACACTGACTGTTGTGTTCACTAATCACATCTGAATGTTCAAAAAGGTTTTCTTGCCAAAGTAGAGAGTCTCTAACTAATCTGAATAATTTCTAGCACTTCTGCTCACTCACACTTTAAAAATATACTTTGCCTGTGTCTCTAACCAAAAGGAAATTATTTAGCTCATTCCTTTATTCTTGGAAAGTTCATTCATGCATGCATTCATTCATTCATTCACCCAACATGGTTATGCTCCCATTCTGCGTCTGGCTCTCTGCCAGGTTTGGGGGACATAAAGTAAATCATAGCTCTCAGCCTTGAGGAGGAGGCAAATACAAAGACAAGGAAGCTACAGAATACTCTCCAAGGAGCTACAGACAAGCATATAACATTCCAGGTAGCAGAGCGGGAGAGGTGGAGGGTGGGCTTACAGAGGCTGTGGGGCCTGAGCTCGCTCCGCAAGGAAAAGCAAGCACAGGAGGTGGCCAGCAGGAGAACACAGGGCCCTTCCCCCCAGCTTTACTAAATATAATGAACAAAACTGCAGTCTGCTTGTAGCGTACAACATAACAGTCGTGTGTATCCATTGGGAGGGGATTCTCAACCTCTGTGTTAATTAACATGTCTAGCACCTCATATATTAACCTTTATTTTATTCTATTATTTCTATTTTTGGTGAGAACGCTTAAGCTCCACTCTCAGGGCAAATTTCAACTATGCACCACAGTAAGATCAGCCAGAGGCAGCTGGGTGGGCGCTGGCTGTGCGCCAGAACACAGCCATTAATCTTATTACCGGAAGCGTGTATCCTTTACCATTTTTCCCTATTTCCCTGACACGCAGCCCTTCCTCTTCTGTTCTCAGTTTCTATGAGTGACCTTTTTTTATCTTTTTTTTTTTTTTTAAGATTCCACATGTAATAATACCATGTGGTATTTGGAAGAAGATATTAAAGGTGGGGAGGCCACTGTGCCCAAAAGCGCAGGTACATAACTGAACAGAGGCTGAGAAGGGAGGGTTGTTGATTTGCTGTCAGGAGTCAAATGCAGGGAGGGGGCCAAGCCAGAGGTGGGGGCTTGTGGCTGGTCGTAAACAGCCTGGGAAGTCCTCTAAAGAATGAGCATTTGTGGGGCAACTAAGCGGCTCAGTCAGTGAAGCATCCGACTCTGGATTTCGGCTCAGGTCATGATCTCACGGTTCGTGAGTTTGAGCCCTGCATTGAGCTCTGCGCTGACAGTGCGGAGCCTGCTTGGGATTCTCTCTCCCTCTCTCTGTGCCCCTCCCCCACGCGTTCTCTCTCTTCTCTCTCTCAAAATGAATAAACCTTAAAAAGAAAAGAGTGAGCATTTGTAAAAGTAAATAAAAAGGAGACAATGCTGGTCTTCGCCAAGGTGAGAAGTGCTTCGGAACTCCTGACCAAAGAGAGTGGGTGAGAAGGTGCTAGCTGGCTTAGGGAGGGACGCCAGCTGAGACTTCTGTCACAGGGATGGTCACCGAGGCTGAGGCTATAAATGAAGACCAAGGAAATGGGAATGAAGAGAAAGAAGCCAATTTGAGAAATTTTTTAAAAGTAGGTCTCACAGAATGTTGGGATTCAGAGAACACAAAGATGGCAGTCGGGTTGCTAGCAGGGGCCACCAAGTGGGTGATGGGCACTGTTATTTCAATCATTTCCTTCCTTCCTCTGATGTTATTTATCTTTTACAAGCACTTTAGCGATTTGGTTGCCCACGATGTAAAAGGCGTCACAGCTGGAAGTGAGCTTTTTTAGGAATCCCTGGATTACAGGAGGCATGGGCGCTGGGAGGGAAGCAGACAAAGGGCTCATCGCGCCCAGGCCCGGACCAGGGAGGTGGCGGTGGGAGCCAAGGCACCGACACGGGTGTGAGTCACATCGTGACAAAAACATCGGAGAGGATCTGCGGCCTAAAATAGCAGGATATAGGAAACGTTGGCGGGGGCGGGGGGGCGGTCAGCTTCCGTGACTCACTGACCAAAGGCCCGTGCTGTGCACATGAAGAAGTCAGGTATCCTGAGGACAAGGTGAGTGTATGGTGAGTCTGGGTCTCACTCACTAACTCCAGGCAACGAACAGCACACAAAGTGACCGACTGGAGCTCTGGAAGGACATTTTTGAGGGTGAAATAAGAATGAAAGCAGAGTGCTGAGGACCGGCCATATCAACACTCAGTGAAAAGGGGGAAACAGTCGTGGATGAAAGTAAGAAATCAGAGTGTTGCTAATGTAATGACATGGTGGCCGGGAAGGGGTGTCCCCGGGGAAGGGACAGGGAACAGTGACCCACACACGCCTTGCTGGGCTAGGACCCACACACTTCACACAGCAAAGAGAAAGCTTCCAGTTCAAAGTTCACACAGATCTAAATTGTCCCAGAATTCACTGCATGAAAAATTCACGTCTTCCTGAAATTCATGTCTTCCTGTTCGTACTTCACTCTGTTGCCTGCAAGGACCATGAGAATCCACAGGAACATCTAAATCCCAATGAACGGTCACAGACCAGTGAAAGACAGATGAACACAAAAGCTTCCAGAAGATGATTACTCATTAGGCTAAAAGGTGAGAAGTAAAATGAGTTTTGATTTGCTGAACTAAAAACCAAATACATTCCTTCCCTCAAAACTTGCAAAACGTGGCCCTCTCTGGAATTCCCAGAGTCCGTCGCTTCCTTATCCAACACTACTCACATTCAGGGGGAAAAACAAATTGTATGTACTTTGTCTCAGATTCCCTTCTGTTTGCCAGAAAATTGCCCTGATTAAGTGGAATTTGGAAATTATGCATGTAACTTCATCAGCAAAACTTCCAGTGGTGAAGTATTCAAATAAAAGGAGTAGAGATGCAAATATGTATACAGGATTTCCAAAAGAACACAATCATCAGTCTGTATGGTTAGGTGTGAGAACTGACTCATCTGCCAACAGTCTGTCTCTCCCCGGGCAAGTCACTTATCTCAATCAGAACCCAGCTCGCCCAGATATTCAATAAAGGGACTGAACCCAATAAAGGTTATAAACAAGTTCAGTTTATAGATTTCTTTCAGTTTGTGCCTTTGTCTGTACCTCTCTATGTACAGAAGTGGACATCTGGAAGCTTTACCAAGACTATATTAAGATGGATGGATTCTGTGAGCACATCGGAACACTCTGGGGAGGGGCGCCATATTTGATTAGTGATGTCTGCTCTGCTCATAGATACGCAAGGGGGGTGTGAGCTAGCGTTTGGCTTTGCTTCTTATGGAATCCCTAGGTTCCCTTCCAGCTTTAAAGATGTATAATCTAGGAATATATGTTCAACCCCTTAAGTTGCTTTGGATAGCCTGGCCCAGCTCTTTACAAGAAACCTGACTGGACCATGAAATACAGTACAGTCTGTAACTTGACTGATTCACCGATTTCAACTGGGTGCGCTCAAGGTTTGTGTACATTAAGAAGGCACCCTGTGAGGATGTGGGGGACACTTAGATATAGTCATTTTGAGCTGTCAGTATGACAGGTCTGTTAGCCCAGGCTCCAGAAGCAGAGTCTGCGATGAGGATTCCCTTGCAAATAATTTCCTCATGACACGGGACGTGAGATAATCTGGACAGGACAGGAGAGCCACCTGAGCCAGGTCTCAGCGGTCTGCTCCAGCCTGATACTGTGGGTGCTTTGGAGCAGGAATAACTTCAAAGTCACCCCATCTTGTAGCATGACCCATGTCACCTGGGTAATGGCAGAGATCTCCCCTTGGGGTAGGGTAGAGGCAAAAAGGAGGCAGACCCCGTTGGGTAGAGGGCAGTTGTTTGGAAAAGGGGGTGCAGCAGCTGGACAATGGGTAGGCCTGGAGGTGACCACAACCCGGGTGGGACACCACCAGTCGCTATGAAAATATTGGAGCAGAGACATGTAACAAGCAGGGAGTCACAGGAGGTCTGAGACTCAGAGGAGAAATCTGGGCAGAAAATGAAAATCCAGAAGTCGTCAGCACAGAGATGGGAGTGGGTGAGATTATCTAGGAAGAGCGGGCAGAGGTAAGATAAGAAGCCATGTACCTGCCTCCGTGGGCTGCAGACAAGCTAGGAAGGATCAGGGCTGGAGGCTGGAGGCAGGGAGAGGTCTTCAAGGACAGCACAGTCACAGTTGGTCAAGGACCAGAAGAACCAAAAGATGTCCCACCGGAGTTACTTCAATTGGTGACCTTCGAAAGCACACTTTCAGTGAAGGGGTGAGGAGGGAAGCCAGGCAACAGTGAAGAATGGTTTGTGCGACAGACGTCAATGAAATTTATACACAGGTATGTCACGACGGTAGGTGGTAAGTGTCCAGTCTTAAATACTTCACTTATTAGCATCGCAATAAAGTCTTTAAAAGACACAAAGTACAAAACCAGATCAACTGCCAAGAGCACACATGCACAGACGCCCACGTGGTGGATACGTGGAGGCCCCGGACGGGGTGAGGAGCCACAGACCCCTGCTGGCACCCTCTGGCACGGGGTCCAGCTCCCTGCGAGAGGGGGATACAGGGGCCCCTAGATCGCCCCTCTTCTGTCAGTGCCCCACCACGTGACTGCCGGCCCCACACACCACGTCCACCGGGCGGGTGCTCCTGGGATGCCACTGCTACAGCCTCAAGTGTCACTCCGGCTCCCGTGTGGGTCCTGCTGGTGACTGGGCCTGGCTCCTGGGGCTCTTGGGTAGGAGACAGTGGCCTACAAAAAACCAAAACCAACTCGTAGCTGACCACCCCCTGCCCCCCGCAGCCTGATTTTCTTAGACCAACCTAACCACTTCCAGAGCGAATCACAGAAGCCAGAGCCACCCTGCAGAGTTCGTGAGAAATCAGCAAGGTCGGGCGCCTGGTGGCCCAGTCGGCTCAGGTCGCGATCTCGTGGTTCGCGGGTTCAAGCCCCGTGTTGGGCTCTGCGTTCACCATGCGGAGCCTACTTGGGATTCTCCCTCTCTCTCTCTCTCTGCTCCTCTCCTGCTCTCACCTCAAATCTCAATGACAGCAGGCAACTCTGTGAGGTGGGATTTGCTCTCAGTTGTGCTTAACAAAATGGACCCATGGAAAGTTAAAACCATCTCTTTCATCCTTAGAGATATTTCCACTCACAGTCAACTCTCTGAGGGGGAAGAAGAACAGAATGGATTCTGCTACTATAGTGCAAAGCCTTGATGGGTTTTGTTTTGCTTTGTTTTTTGTAAAGAAGTGTCTGCCTTAAGCTTCCGGTGTACAACGCAGTGGTTCAACAACTCTTTTGTCACGCCGTGCCCACTGCCCGTGTAGCTACCGCCTGACACCGTGCGGCCCTGTTACAGTGCCGCTGACTGCGCTCCTAGGCTGTGCCTTCATCCCATCACGTGCTCAGTCCGTAACTAGCAGCCTGTACCTCCCACCCCCCTTTCCTCATCTTGCCCATCCCCCACCTCCCTGCCCACTGGCCCCACCAGTTTGTTCTCTGTATTTATGGGTCTGTTTCTTGTTATGTAGTATATTTAATGTCTCGAAGCTCCTCATGGATTAGCGTGAACTGTCAAGAGTTATTTACCACTGTGGGCTGGGCAGGCTGTTCCTACCGTGTAGACCACACAGCGGGGAGGAAGTAGTTGTGACACGGCTGTAAACAGTGTTACCATTTATAATCATTATCTATGGGCGTCCGGATCTCCATGATGTTATGAGATATACTGTGATAGAATGGAAACGCCCACAAAATAAACTGGATATTAACACTGTCGTAAAGCCACACCTGCATGTCGTACTGATTTCAAATAGTTTCGCTCATTAACGTGGCTTTCCTTCATTATTTAACTGATGGGATTTACAAGAAAATATAATACATTTGAATGTGAAGTAAATGAGCGGAAATAAAATACCTCTTTTATATCTTTACACCCTGAGAATTGGCCTGAGGTTTTGTTTTTAATACGGTTCCGTTACGTAGGCTGAAAGTCACTGAACGTGGGTACCTTGAGGCTGTAGATTTTGAGCTTTTTCATTTTGCATATTTTCTTTTTATTTGTTTTTGCTTAAAAGAGCTTCCACAGTTGGAGCGGATGTTGTTTACCTTTTTCATGCCCCAGGATCTCTATTTTCTTGCTTCTAATTCTGTTTCTAAAGGTTGCTTCATTAAATAAAAAAAAGAAAAAAACTCAGGGCACACCGCACCTGTCTTCGGCTGCTGCAGTGCTCTGCCAGCCCCGGGTGTGATCACAACACAGCGTGTCTGGGTCCACGCACGAGGCTTGAGCAAACACAGCAGGCAGTGATGCTGCCCCTGCAAGAAGACAGAGAGGCTGAAGGCCTGGCTATCATCTTGGTGCTAAGTTCAGGTTAGAAGTGTCCTGATTTTCTTCTGTACGCAGACAGCTAAAGATCCTGAACCCAGAAGGGAGCCAAACCATGACTGATAGTGAGCCTGGTCATTGCAGACAAGGAGGCACAGGGTGGGGGAGGGGAAGGAAGACATCCACTCTTCTTCCTCAATGACAGAGCCGGGGCTTCTGCTTCCCAGAATAAAGACCATGCTTCCCTGCACTTCCTACAGTTGGGTGTAGCCACGTGACTACATTCTGGCCCATGAGACGAGTGGAAGACACGCGTGCGACACAGGGTTCTTAGAAGGAGCTCACTCGGCCAGCAGGGGCGCTGTTCCTGTCTTTCTGCTCTCCCCCCCCCCACCCCCCATTTCACTTGGTGCTCAGGTTAGCATGGGCTCCGGCTGCCATCTTGATTTATGATTTGAGCTTGGGAAGCTGTGTGGATCAGAAACATAGGGGCTTGGTCCTCAGTGACCTGGGAGAGCCACCACATGAGTCCTGAAGCCACCACTGGATTTCTTTTTTTTTTTTTTTTTTTAATATTTTTTATTTATTTCTAGGAGAGAGAGAGAGAGACAGCGTGAGCAGGGGAGGGTCAGAGAGAGAGGGAGTCACAGACTGAAACAGGCTCCAGGCTCTGAGCTGGCAGTCAGCACAGAGCCCGACGCGGGGCCCGAACCCACGAACCGCGAGATCATGACCCAAGCGAAAGTCGGACGCTTAACCGACTAAGCCACCCAGGCGCCCCACCACTGGATTTCTTGTATGTGAAAGAAAGAAACTCCTATCCTGTTTAATCACTGTTTACCCTGTGTGTCCACTGTTACTCTGGGTTTCTTTCTGATATGCGGATCAGCCTCACTCTGAAAGAGGAAGGCAGGGCCAAGGTCAAGGAGAGCAAGGGTGGAAAGGGAAAGCTGGGTGACGAGGCAGAGAGAGGCAGGATTCAGAGCAAGATGGAATGGAAATGAAGCCGGGAGGGCCCAAGCAGCCCCAAACGAAGACCATGCATCCCAAAGATTACTTAAGTCCCCTTTACGGTGGGGAGTGGGGCAGGGGAGGTACCTCAACTTAAAGCTACCATACTGGCCTGGGGAACAAACACAAAACACAGTATTGTGTGTAGATGCTAAACCCACCATGGAATGCGGCTGGGTGTGAAGATGGTCTAAAAACGACCCTGCTGTGGGGCAGCCTTCTATGCATGGGCTTCTCCTCATTCACTGGCTCACTAGGGGGCGCTCTGTTCTTCTCTTGTAACCAAAGGGAAGCATGAAGGTCAACCAGGAGCCCTTATTACACAGCCCTGTCGGGCTTACAACTGGTCCCTGCTATTTGTCACCTCTGTGCAGCCCTCCTACTAGAATTTTGGGGTGGCCAGGGTTCCTCTGCCCTTTCTCCTCCCTTCTGGACACTGGATGCTAGAGCTCCCCCAGTGGGGGCTCTCAGAAACCAGCGTCCCGTGTTTCCAGGGGCCTGAATTCCTCGAGTCTCGGCACTGCCCTTTCCCCGTGGCCTCGCTGTGCGGCACAATTCCCAGAAACCTCCTGGCTCTGTGCTGCAGAGCGGCCAGCACTGCCCCATTCCCTCGCCTTTTCCTGCCTGGATATGCAGCCTCCCCGCTGGCTTGCCCCTGAACGGCTGGCCACCTTCCCAGGGCTCTGATCTGCTGCCCTTCCTCCCCAGTTCCCAGGATAGCATTCCCTTCCCTGGGCTCATCCTCCCTTGGAGGAGAAAGGAAAATCACCTTGATCAAGAAAGTTCTTCATGAAGAGCACAGGCCTTGGCATCAGAGAGACCTGGGTGAGGATCCTGACCTGGTGAGGTGCTTCAGCTCTCTGACTCAGTTTCCTCATCTGTAACACGAGGCCATAAGGCTGTCAGAAGGACTGGAGACGAAGTGTGCAGTCACAGCACCCGTACACCATGGATTTTATCATTGTAATGGCATCAGTAGGTCGTATCAGTACGACCCGTTACGGAAACACGGAGAAACGCAGTCTTCCGCCAGGACGTGGCGTCTCCAAATGAGGGACTTCCAGCGCCAGGAAGCACCGTCCATCCAGAGGACCTGTGGACCCTAGAGCCCCATCTCAGGCCACTCCCTGCGAAGCCCCAGCCACGACACCGGAAGCTAGTGGCCTCCCATCCCTCCACCTGCCCGTGGGGACGCCGCCCAGGACGGGGCTCGGCAGCAGGCTCCGGCCGGCTCCGCATCGGGCCTTGCGACGCCGGCTCCCTGCGTGTCTGTCACAGCTGACTGAGCCAGGAGACGGGCTCCTGCCGAGAACCCCTGTGTCACAGCTTCCGTCCCCTCCCGACCCTCTTTGCCGCGGCTTTATGACACCGGGTCCTGCCACCCCAGCCCCAGAGGGGGCCCAAGCGGGCAGGAGGAGCTTAAGCAAGGATGTAAAAACAACAGTCAGAGGGCAGACCGAGTCGGTGAGGTCTCCGGCAAAACATCACCCCACGTCTCCCCGCACGCTCGCCTGGCCCTGTCTGCGAACTAGGAAGTGGAAAGACCAGAGGCAGCAGTGACTGCAGAGACCTGGGACTCTGTCACTTCTCACTGGAGGAGGGGCAGGGAGGGCGCTGACCGGAAGACACATGTGTTTGCCCTTGGCAGCGGCAGGCCTCCCGAGGGCGAGCGTCCACACGGACAGCTGTGATGTTAGGTGCCCTACAGCGCCCCGGGGTCATTGCCAAGATCGCTGAGGAGTTCTCTCCCTCGGCTGCCTTCCAGCCCACGCTTTCTGCATCTGCGCCGGCCTCTTGATTCTGGAATCACAGCCACAGTGCAGTACCTTCTCTCTTTGTGGCCACTCTCTCCTGTTCCCCTGGAGAGAAAACCAGGGCCCATACGGGGACTTACAGCCCAGCTATGCCCCTATGAATACATACGGTCTCAAGCTGAATACAGCAAAGACCATTCAGCAAAGAAGGACAGCATCAAAGTCTTCGTGGGCTCTGGTGAATATTTTTATTCTAACAACATGTTACAATGTGCGTCCTGAAGCCTGTCTCTAGATGTATCTGTGGGCTTAAAATTTTTACTCAATGAATAAATTCACAGCTTGTTGAATTTTCTATCTTTTGCTTTTATAAATGGATCCTACATAATTTATGTGGTTCTTTATTAAATAAACATATATGGAGATGCTTACGTTGTGCTGCATAATGTCCTGAATGCAGAGTGTTCAGAGGCCAAAAAAGGACAACAGTCGTGCGTGGAGGCAAGTGACAGAAAGCACAAAAAAGGGCGAGGGCCTTCTGAGGGCTCGACTGGGCAGGGAGAGCGGGGAAGTCTGAAAAGCATTTCTTTCATTCATTCATTTATATTTTAGAGAGAGAGAGAGCGCACAAGTAGGGAAGAGGGGCAGAGGGAAAGAAAGAGACTCTTAACCAGCCTCCACGCCCAGTGTGGAGCCCAACATGGGGCTCGATCTCACAACCCTGGGATCATGACCTGAGCCGAAATCAGGAGTCAGACACTCAAGTGACGGAGCCACCCGGGTGCCCCAGGGCTGAAGGGTGTTTTGTAGACACCACCTGTGTGATGATTAATCTTAGATGGCAACCTGGCTGGGACGTGGGACCCAGATATTGGTCAAAACATGTCTGGATGCATCTGCCAAGGTATTTTTTAGGTGAGATTAACATCAGGAGACTTTGCATAAAGCAGATTACCTTTTTTTTTTTTTTTAATGTTTTATTTATTTCCAGGAGAGAGAGAGAGAGAGAGCGTGAGCAGGGAAGGGTCAGAGAGAGAGGGAGTGACAGACTCTGAAACAGGCTCCAGGCTCTGAGCTGGCAGTCAGCACAGAGCCCGACGCAGGGCTCGAACCCACGAACCACGAGATCATGACCTAAGAGAAAGTCGGACGCTTAACCGACTAAGCCAGCCAGGCGCCCTGCAGATTACCTTTTATAATGAGGATGGGCCTCATCCAATCAGTGGGATTTTTTAAAAATGTTTATTTATTTTTGAGAGACAGAGACAGAGCAGAGTGGGGGAGGGGCAGAGAGAGAGGGAGACACAGAACCAGAAGCGGCTCCAGGCTCTGAGATGTCAGCACAGAGCCTGACGTGGGGCTTGAACCCACAGACCATGAGATCATGACCTAAGCCAACGTCGGACGCTTAACTGACTGCGCCACCCAGGTGCCCCAAATCAGGAGGATTTTTAAGAAAAATACTGACCACCACCCACATAGAGGCAGGCGTTCTGCTAGCGGACTGCATGTGGACCGCAAGAGCCCCCTGGCCCGCCCACCTACCCTACGGAGTTCTGATTTACGAAGCTTCCGCAACAGCGGGAACCTAGTCCATAAAAACCTCTCTCTCCCTTTCTTTACACACACACACGCGCGCGCGCGCGCACACACACACACACACACACACACACACACACACACCCCAGCTGGTTCTGTTTCTCTGCAGAACCCTACTTCAGCTGCTATGGGCCAGGACTCACGCTGGGCACACGGCAGGAGAATGTGAGGTTCACGAAGGCTGAATTCTCACTACGCAGCGAGTACCGACGGACGTCTGACCCAGGCCGCAGGCACTGGCAGGAGGAGGCGGCCTGGCGAAGGCCGGGAGCCCTCGTGTGCATTCGTGCATCCACCTTACTGCCTCCTACAGCGTCCTCCTCCGTGTATACTTTCTCACATAGTTAAACAAATGCGAAATCAGAGGGCAGTCTGCTCAGTAGCTCACGGGAGAATGATGAGCGGTCGAGGCCCCGGCGCTACTGCCCCTGACACCGGATCGGGTCTATCCCGAAACGCTTTCCCCACGGCTGGACGCGTTAGCCCGAAACAGAGGCTGACAGAAAGAGAGGCTGGCTCTGTCTCCCAGTGACCCCGAGCTCTACACTAATGCAAGTTCCTTCTCCAAGGCAAAGAGACTTCACCAAGCCTCTGCCGCGGCCGTCGCACACAGCACGCCTCGTTCGACGTGGCGACTTAAGGGAAACAGCACCGTGGGGATTTTCCATCTAACCCGGCAGCTATCGAAATGTGGGTGCAGACAGTGGCCAGTGAATGCCGCACATAGACACCGTCCCCGAGCGACTCTGACAGTCTCGGTCATCCCAGGGTGGCACCATTAACGCTTCCCATGGAACTCTCTAAGAAGGTGGGTGCCAGACCACAGAGTCCGCAAGGACACACGTGGAGGCCATTTCGCAGACATCTCAAATGTGACATTTTAAATGCTGGATCGGTGCCTGCCAAGCTGCTGGTACCCCAGGATTCCTGGCCTCAGTGAGAGACCCCACCATCTGCCCAGCCGCTAAAGCCAGCCATGGGGTATTTTCTCGGTCTTGCCTCTCTTTGCCTATCAAGGCCGGCCCAGTAGGAGCCGGTCTACACATTCCTGCTCCCGCGTGTAAACCATCGGCATCCGCGTGCCTCTCTTTGCTCCCACCCCACACTCCCAGCCCGCTCGTTTCCCCTGGGACCAGGGCAACAACCTCTTTCCAAACTGAGGACATTCTTCCCCTTCCCGAACCTCTCCTCTAAACTACGACAAGAAGGATCTTGAAAACTGAATGCCTAACTGGGTTACCCGCCTGCCTACCGTGACTTCACAGATCCAGGCTTTCTCCAGCTGTAACGGGAGCCACGCGGCCCGCCTGCCTCCCAACTCACCCCTCCCTCGCCAGGCTCTGCCCATAAGGTCTGTTCGACTCCGGGCTGTTCTTGGAAAATGCCACGCTCTTGCGTCCTCCGAGATTTTCCCACGAGACCCCTCCCCTGGAGAGCCCCTCTCCCCGAAGCTCCCTCAGCCTGAGTCCACGCACCCGACTCCATTTCTCCATGAAAGGACCTCCCTTGTCCTTCAGAGTAAAGCAAGTTCCCCTCTGGTCCACCTGGCACTTCATTTCCAACCGCATACGTGTCTGTATTCTTGTGTTGCCACCAGAGATTCAGCCACAAAAGAGATTTGCAAAATATCACCCAGTGTTATATATACTGTGCTGCAAAATATAAACCAACTCTCAAAAGACGAGCCTGGCACATGTCCGCCAGGTGGGTGGTGGCGGCTGCGAGGGGGGCCGGGAACACGGAGGAGCGACACCCCAGATGCCCCCAGCACTACTTCACTTCGCTGCCCGCAAAGTCAGATCGCATCGCTCCAAATCACCGGCTCCCGAAGCCACCTTCACGCTGTCACACACTCATCTGTATCCTCTTGAAAACCGCCAGTGTTCCAGCTCATGAAGTTTGTGTGTCCACTGTGACCTCGGAGCCATTAACAAAGAGAGGGTGGCTAACAAAGCCAAAGGATGACATTAATTATCTGTAGAAATAACAACCGAGGGTAAAACTAGAGCCCGGGGCATAGACTGTGCTATTCCACGCATTTCGCCAGGACGGAGCTGGTGCCGACCTTCTCACAGCCCAGGGTCACGCGCTGTGGGCCGGCTGCAGTGCACAGGAGCAGGGGCGCGCAACACACATGCGGGGGTTAGAAATAAGCGGGATATGACCAGAGTCCGTGTAGCCTGGCCCGCGGGCCTGCGGTGCTGGCCTCACAGGGGAAGATGGAAATGCTTCCGGGCACCACAGCCTCCTTTCTGCTCTGTGGCTCTATGTTCTCACAGAGTAACTTCCCCGATATTTCTCGGGCTCCTTCGATTAGGGCAAATCGCTCAGGTAACGGGAAGAAATATACCGCTACCATAAAGCTGCTGGAGGTGAGGTGGGAGGGGGAGATGGGCTAAGCGGGTGGTGGGCACTGGGGAGGGCACTTGTTGGGATGAGTACTGGGTGTTGTGTGTGTGATGAATCACTGAATCTACTCTTGAAGTCAGTACTACACTATCTGCTAAGTAACTTGAATTTGAATGAATGAATCAATGAATGTTTGGAAAGAAGACGCTGGTACAGCAGAAAGTTTACGAACCCAGTCAGACGTGAGGCACCAAACTCCACTGGATTCGACAAACGTGTTCAGCACCTCCCCCAGTACTGTGTCAGTCCGTCTGCTCACCTGGTCTCAGCTCTCTGCCTGTCACCAAGCACATTCTTATGTCCCTGAGGCAGAAGGGCGGGCGCCTGCTGTGTTTACGCGTAGGTCTTTAGAATGACAAGGAAATACGGGAGTCCGGTTTCAAAATGATCTTTAACATGAAGTTTACCATGGGGCGGAGGCGACTGCTCTGCCCTGGAAGTCAATCACCCACGCGATCTTATGCGCCAAGTTCTCCGCTAGCCCATGAGCCAATGTCGGTCAAATGCCTTTTACACGCTTGGCCTCAAGCCAGAAGAGTAAGGACGTGCCCTTCAGGACGATGACATGCAAGCCCCAGCAACGCGCCGTGTGAGCTCTGGGGACCTAACATCCCCACCCACGGGGCTTCTGAAGCCAAAACCCTAAGCCTTCTTCCTGACTCCCGTCTATCTCTCTTCCACGATGTCCTATCGGATGTCCTCTGAAATATCTCTAGAACCTTCCCATTTCTCTCCATTGCTGCCACCACCATCGTGTCTTCCTGCATTACCTCTTCTCTGGTCTATTCTGCTTCTGCTGCCTGTCAGGGTACAGGGACAGCCAGGATGAGCTTTCAGAATAAGCCACTGCCAAGCTTACCACCCTGTGACAGGTGACCTTCTCATTCCTCTAGCCCCAGGCCCTGACGCAGCACCTGACACACAAAGGTGCTGTGCCGTGTTTGTTGAATGAATGACTGACGGAATTCAGTTGGTGGTTACCAGGTGGTCATTCGTGGACTCTGAAAGCAAAAGACTCAATGGTTCCAAGCATTTCTTCACGAGACAAAACACTGTAAGAACGAACGGTGAAGTAATGCCGGCAGCTGTACTTTTCAGCGGGAAACTCGAGTGCCCAAAAAGAAAACCTCTCCATATGGGATTGCGCTGAGTCATTCCGTTTTAAGGAACGGTCTTCGAAAGCTTCCATACCGTTTGCCAGTTAAGAAATTGTGTCTGTTGGCCTCTGCCACTGCGTGCATCACTTTCTCATTGTGGGTCTGAAGGCTACTTTCACGATTTTTGCCACGTGCATTTACCAACTTTACCACTACTTACTTAATGCTCTTACTATCTCACCTAAAATAACAACTATCCTCATTTTGACCAATCCCAAGTATTTACATCCCTGAAATACTGGGCAAGGCATGTCTGTTAATTTTTTGTTCTAATACGCATTAAGACAAAAACACAGCTATTAATATAAAGAATGTTGAATCCAGCACCACCCACATTCATCTGGTCTACCGTGCAGGCCTCACTTCGGGAAATACTGCTACAAGGGCTTTATGGAATTCCTTTGCAACTGAAATGCAGAAATTTCTAATGTTTTCCAGGTATTCAGATCCTGGGTAGGAGAAAGGAGGAGGTAACCAGCCACGGTTCTCATCTAAGGACATGATTAGGAGAAGTGAGCAAGCACGTCTAATTTCCATCTGTAAAACCTTGCAGAGACCTGTGATCACGGCTGTGGGCCGCTCGGGGCTGTGCGCGGAGATGATCAGCCGCACGGGGAGGGTTTGACACCGGTCCCATCGGATGTCTTGGCTCATAGTCTGGTTCTCAGCCCCCCAAATTAGGACTCACTGAAAGTAGGGAAGGAACAGAAAGCAACACAGAGACCACTAAACCTAAGTCCCTCAAGCATCTTCTCCCGGGTGTGAGTCTGCCTGAGAATATAGTGTCTGCCTTCCCAAAACACAGCCTGGGACCCCTCTTCAGGCAAGACTGAAGGACCTAAGGGGCAGCTTGTGTGGGTCCTTCACTTGAGGCTCTGCTTTGGAACTGAAGACACAGTCAGCTGTGCCGTGGGAAGGAAGGAGCCTTTCCTGGGCGGAGCAGATGCTGTTTCCAGCACGACATCTTATACTCCTCCTGGCTGAGCTACCACAAGGAAAGGTTGTGCTCGGAAACACTAACTGTCTTTATGGACGACGATATCTCCCATTGCGGTAACCAGCTGGCAGATATTTATTTATAGCATTTATAAGGTTACGTTCATAAGTTCTTTTGGATTTAGAAGTTCTGAGTCCCCCTTGTTCCTCCGTCAAGTTCCTCCTAATCCTCCTATACGAAGGGCGGAAATGGTGGGGGAAAGGGAGAGAGGCAAACCACGAGAGACTCTTGAATGCTGACAAAAACTGAGGACTGATGGATGTGGGGGGGAGGGGGGGTGGGCATGGAGGAGGGCACTTTGGGGATGAGCACTGAGTGTTATGTGGAAACTAATTTGACAATAAAATATTTGTCAAAATAAATAAATAAATAAATAAATAAAAATATTTAATATTAAAAAAAAAAAAAAGAAGTTCTGAGTCTTTGGGATTCCCCTGGAAGTGTTCATATTATAGTCATTAAGTATGCTTTACGTTACAAAAGAAGTGTTTGTAGTTTATAGTTTAAGCTATACTGAAAGTAATCTTTTAAGTTATCAGCTTCAAGTTATCTGATGTAGCAGGCAAATTAAAAGCAGACAGATGTGTGATTTAAAATGATATCACTGGGGCACCTGGGTGACTCAGTCGGTTGAGCGTCTGACTTCGGCTCAGGACACGATCTCACGGTTTGTGAGTTCGAGTCCCGCGTCGCGCTCTGTGCTGACAGCTCAGAGCCCGGAGCTGCTTCGGATTCTGTGTGTCTCTCTCTCTCTCTCTGCCCCTCCCCCCACTCATCCTCTGTCTCTCTGAAAAATAAATAATAAACATTAACATAAAATAAAATTAAATTAAATTAAAATAAAATAAAATGGAAGTTGCCCATCTTCAAAGAGGGGCGAAGACTAGACTAATGTAACTTAAGCCTTAATTTGGGAAAAATTGAATAGGTACTAGCTGACTTTTCTCTTAGGTCCAATTTACTTCCAGTTGAAATTTCAAATACTGGTTCATTATTATTAACAAGCAACCACGCCTGGAAGGATAGGACTCCCCTATTAATAAAACATGTGGCTTTATTCTTAGTTCAAAATGAGTAAATACAATTAATCTTCAGGAAAAAAGATTTTAATTAGCTGAGAGTGAGGAGGGGACGGGGTGGGAAGGGTGGAGGACAGGGGACCAGGTGTGAATAACTGGCACTGTGCAGAGCGGAGACTGACTACGGAGATGATTTAGGATCGCCAGGCAGCGCTCAGGGCCCACTGACTCCCACGGTCCCAAAGTCAGCATGGTGGTGCATCTCCCTGCACCCGTACTTGCTGCTCAGGTGCTGGGGGAGATGCAGAGGGCAGATGGGGGTTCCCGGGGGTGGGGCTTCCCAGGTGGGTATGGCTGAGGAAGCAGAGGCCAACAGACTGAAAATGAATGCACAAAAACCAAATACATTAATGAAATCCCAGCTAAGGAAGGATGAAGTCAGGACAAGAGGCGGCCTTGACAATGAAAAGGTGGGACCCACTGGATCCCAGGGAAGAAGAACTGATGGAGAGAGGCCACGAGAAGATAGGAAGTGGTGGTCAAAGACCGATGCTTGAGGTCAAGAATGTAAGAGCTGGGCATTGTTGAGGGTGCCAAGGGCCAGAGAAGGACCATGGACTGGAAGCTTAATAATGGGAGGCAAAGAAGTGAGAGACGAGGATGCTCAGTGGGTCACTGCAGAGATGCTGAGGTCATCAAAGGGAAGTGGAAGGGTCATAGGAAAAGAGAGTGAGAGACAGAGGTCTAGGTAACAGAATATTCAGTGAATGAGGGGGCCTGGCTACCAGGCTGACAGGTGCCCAGAGCAAGGTCAATGGTGAGTAGTATGCTGAGAGGGTGCTTCAAAGGAGTGAGGCTCTGTTGTGGAGCAGGTTCAAGGGCACAATGGAGAAGAGACGGAACAGCCACCACCTGGAAGGCTTGGTGGGGGGCGGGTAATGGTGTCCTTGGAAGAGAGGTGGGAAGATGAGGTGGTTGCTTCCAATTATTTTTCTTTTCTTGCTGAATTAAGAAAATAATTAATTAAAAAAATAACTTGGACTAATAAATACCAAAATGTTAACAGTGTGTATCTTTAGATGGAAAGTAGCTTCAACTTGGGACGCCTAGGGAGCTCAGTTGGTTGAGTGCCCGACTTCGGTTCAGGTCATGATCTAATGGTTTGTGGGTTCGAGCCCTGCGTTGAGCTCTGTGCTGACAGCTCGGAACCTGGAGCCTGATTCAGATTCTGTGTCTCCCTCTCTCTCTGCCCCTCCCCGGCTCATGCTCTGTCTCTCAAAAATAAATAAATGTTTAAAAAAAAAAATTTTTTTTTAAAAGAAAGCAGTTTCAACTCTTTTTAAAATGGAAGTTGCCCGTCTTAAAAGAGGGGCAAAGATTAGATGAATGTAACTTAAGCCTTAGTTTCTCTATAAAAAGCTTAGTAGAAGAAGGAGACGGCAATGGCAAGTCTCAGAGAAGAAGCTGAGTGCATGGCCTCTGCTGCTGGTGGTAATGAGCCCTGGAGACAGAGTGGGAGTGTTTGGGGGAGATAGGGAGGTGGAGATGGAGTCAGAGCAGAGGCTGACCCACACTGCATGGGGAGAGAGCCCAGGGATCCAGGAGGCTTGGTCTTGTGGGCATGAGGGGGGTGCCCAACTCTTGATTTCAGCTCAGATCATGATCTCATGGTTTAGTGAGTTCAAGCCCCATGTCTGGCTCTGTGCCAACTCTGTGGAGCCTGCTTGGGATTCTCTCCCTCTCTCTGCCCCTCCCTGGCTCATGCTCTCTCAGTCTCTCTCAAAATAAATTAATAAGCTTAAAAATTATTTTAAAAAAAGAATGTGAAAAAGTCTACTGCTTTTAGAATCAGACTGTTTTCATCTGTTGGACCATGATGACTAGCACCATCAGAGTGAATAACAAGACACTCTAGAAGTTTTCAATAAGGTTTCAGTTGTTCAACATTCCTTTAGTCATGTGCTGTAATCTTACCTCATATAGCAGTCAATATTAGCTCCTAAATGCTTACATTTTAAGTCTTTCTGGACACTATACACATATTATTTCATTGAATCCTCAAAATAATTCTAGCAATGATGAGTTCTCTTCATTTCACAAAAAGAAAACAGAGACCCAAAGAGCAGAACTGAGATTGGGATTCTTGTGCACATGATTCATTGCAGGAACGTCCTCAAAAAAAGGAAAGAAAGGTTAGGAAAGGGGAAGAAGTCAAGCAAAGATGTAATCTCAGTGGAGTCTGCTTCCTTCCCACCCCCCAGGAGCTCTGGGGGCCTGGACTGTACTGCAGAGCTGGGCCGCTCTGAGAAAAGAGCGTCGCTTTTTGCATCCTTGTATTAGTCAGTCATGTCTGTGGGAGGCCACTGCACCCCTGACCCGAGGGGGTTGTAATCTCTAGGGATAAAATTCTAATATGGGAGCAATTATGAGCCATCAGCAGTCAACACTCGGAGTCCCTGGGCTCTGGGAACACTGGACTGGTGAGAGGATCTGGGTGGGGCCCTGCAGCTAATCACCAGCGAGCAACTTGCACAACGGTACTGCTGATCAGCATCAGAGCAAGGATTTTAATCCGGGTCTGTTTGCCCATCACACTTTAGGTTCTCAGGGTACTCAAGAGAGAGAGAGATTTATTTCTGCTTATCACCAGTGTTCACACACACAAAGGTATACGTCCAATAAAATCAATAAACTAGGAAAAGAAGTAATAAGGGAAAGCAAAGGAAGGTTCCAGACAAGATGTAAACAGAACACAGCTGGCCTCTCTGGTACATCTGTGCTAACTCTGAAGCCAATCTCAGGCCAGCTTCGACACTTGGATGCATTCCAAAACACAAATCCAATTCCTGCCAAACACTAGAGAATAATGTCGATTTTACTGAGAATTTTGTGCAGAAATGGAGGTGTGAGTTACGTTGTACATCATGCTGAGAAACTCCCCTTCAAATATCTCTGCTCTGGGGCGTGTGGGTGGCTCTGGCGGCTGAGCGCTGGACTCCCGATTTCAGCTCGGGTCATGATCGCAGGGTCATGAGATCCAGCCCAGTGTGGAGCCTGCTTGGGATTCTCTCTCCTTCTCCCTCTGCCCTTCCCCTTTTTGCACGTACACCTGTGCATGTGCTCTCTCTCGGAAAAAAAAAAAAAAAATCTCTACTATCTCTGCTCTGGTCTGAAATATCTCTTTTCTGGTCTGTTTAGGCTGCCCTGGGCTGCCCCAGAACCACTCGCTATTTTTCAAGCCCCTTTGGATGGGGGTGCAAGGGTCAGGGTGCCGTTTAGCTCATCTGCTGCACAAATACGCTGACCAGAGGAGAGACTTTAATTGGGCATCAAAGTTTTCTCAGAGCTTTCTAGAAATCTGAGTGGGGAGTGGGGAGGACAAAAGAAACAGGAAAAAAAAAGGAACTAGGAAAAATTAGACAATTTTCTGCTATACAAAGAAGGGAGCTCGCCAGTCCCTCAAAGGAGGCAGCATTTTCTGGCACCTAATCCTCAATTAAATGTCTCATGTCCTGCTTACACTGGGAAATCAAGTAACCTAAAGGTTCACGTCCTCAAATATTGTGTAGAGAATGTGTTCCCATTAATGTCTTCCTCTGCTGTAGGTCTTTCCAGGTCTGATCACAATCTGTGATTAATCACTTTACATCCCTATTCATTCCTTTACTTGTTAATTGCTTCCTTCCCTAGAGCTCGGGGAGGGCGAGGGCGAGGGCGGGGCGCCTCTGGGTGCCTCCCAGGGTCCAGGAGCAGCCTGCCAGCTATTTCTTTCTTCTTTTTTTTCTTTAACATACAACTTAGTGTTCATTTTTTTTAGAAATAGTTTATTGTCAAATTAGTTTCCACATAACACCCAGTGCTCATCCCCAGAAGTGCCTCCCCCATGCCCATCCCCCCCCACACCCATGAGTCCTCAGTGTGTTCTCAGCATTCAAGAGTCTCTCATGGTTTGCCTCCCTCCCTCTCCCCCACCATTTCCCCCCTTCTTCTCCCCCACGGTCCTCCGTTAAGTTCCTCCTAATCCTCCTATACGTGCACACATATGGTATTTGTCCTTCTCTGCCTGACTTACATGGCAATGAGAAACAATGAAAGCTATTTCTTGAATAAAAAGAACAGGTCAAGCCTCAGGTTAAAGTGCTGCAGCAGGAAAGGCATTAAGAACTAAGATCAGCAGGGTCAAGAGTCTAGCATATCATGAACTTGAGGGTGTTATGCTGAGCGAAATAAGTCAGGCAGAGAAGGACAGATACCATATGTTTGCATGTATAGGAGGATTAGGAGGAACTTAACGGAGGAACGTGGGGGAGAAGAAGGGGGGAAATGGTGGGGGAGAGGGAGGGAGGCAAACCATGAAGACTCTTGAATGCTGAGAACACACTGAGGGCAGATGGGTGTGGGGGGGGGATGGGCATGGGGGAGGCACTTGTGGGGATGAGCACTGGGTGTCATATGGAAACCAACTTGACAATAAACTACTTAAAAAAAGACAAAAAAACAGTCTAGCATAACAATCAAAACCAAGTAATTAGTGATGGGGAATACTTCTAGTTAGTAACTATTACTCCAACTTTAGGCTCAAAACCCGTGTTACACAACAAAGAGGTGAGAACACACACACACACATATGCTTGACATCCAAAGGAAACAGTTCCGACCAAGGAAACCAATATTGCCTTTTGTTTTGGTTTGGTTTTGGTTTTAGATTTTCTTTTTTCTACGCAGCACTATTTCATAGTTTCCTGACAATGTTTCAGTCAGTGCCTGTGTCCTGCCCAGATGCCAGCAGGGTGAAGGAGCCGGGTGACCCAAAGGCTGAAATGTAATCCAGGCCCACCTTTTCAAATATCAGAAACCTGTATTTCAAGTTTATATTTAGCAATGGTATTTGGTTATGGATTACACCTCATCAAAAGTAACATTTCAAGAAGATTTATGAAGAAATAGGTTTCTATGGTTGCTTTAGGCTTTAAATATTTCTAATCTTTAAACACCAATTCTCATTCAGCACCACAATGAATGCTTCCACATTATTCCGGACAACTCAAACTCATGGACGATGGAGCTGACACATCTTATATCCAGGAGTTTGACATTCCTGGGAAAATAGTCGTGGAGGAGATCTGCCCATGAATCCTGACATAGTTTTGCCTCAGTTTTGCCAGGAAGTGTTTCTGAAATTCCCATTTTCAGGAAAATTAAGCCTAATTGTTAGGATATTGATTCAGGCAACCACAAAAAAGTGAAAGTAGAGCAGATAATAAAAAGACACCCCCTCTCTTAAAATACTTTTTAAGGGGCGCCTGGGCAGTTCAGTCAGTAGATCATCTCTTTTTTTTTTTTTTTAAGGTTTATTTATTTTTTTTGAGAGAGAGAGAGAGGGAGAGAGGACGTGCATGCAAGTGGGGAGGGGCAGAGAGAGAGAGAGAGACAGAGGGTCTAAAGCGGGCTCTGTGCTAATAGCAGAGAGCCCAATGTGCAGCTCCAACTTGTAAACTGTGAGATCATGACCCGAGCCGAAGTCAGGCACTCAAATGACTGAGCCCTCCAGGTGCCCCCAGAGGACCTGACTCTTGATCTCAGGGCCGCTGAGTTCAAGCCCCACACCGGACGTGGATTTACTTTAAAAAAGAATTAAAATGCTTTTTAAGATTAATAATATATACTTGGTTTGTTTTCCCTAGTAGATGTTTTATGATGTTGAAATTACTCAATTTGTTATGAAAATATTTTGCATCATTCCCAAGAGCCTTGGCAGGGCCTGAGATCCTGAAACACAATGATTAGCAATTCTTGTTTAATATGATCAACGCCATCAGGTATTTGTAAATAATGTGTAACTGCAATTGTCTGTGGTTCCTTTGGTGATGAAACTGGAAATTCCATTAACAAAAACGCCAAGCCACATAGGGGATCAAAACTACCCACCAGGGTCCAGTTTCTCACCCTATAGGAACATACAGAGTGCCAGACAGACAGGGGCGTTGCTGCTAACGCAGACCATCAATGGAAGGGCAGAACCACAAAATCTTGTTCAAGTCTTGGGCACTAACTCTATTCACTGTAGTGTTTTTGGATTCACTTCTCTACCCACTAATTTAGAGAACTGACTACTTTCTCCCTGCTCTGTACATATCTCACCAAATAGCACCCTAACATTAAGCCCATCATTCTATTAAGCACTTTATATGCATCATTTCTTTTAATACTCTCAAGAGACAGGTCTTGCTCCTAGTTTATAGATGAGGAAATTGAGTCCTATAACAGTTTATTTAATCCTAAGTTTGCAGGTCCACTTCTCCTTCTGGTATTTCAGGTCTTCACAACTCAAAATGTCTTATCTGTATTCTCCAAACCAGCCAGTTCACTTTTATTCAGCCTCCATGTATTTCCTGAGCTCTTCCAATGTGCCAGAAGCCCTCCCCCAACTTGCCCCCCTCCCACTGGCATACCGAAACCACGAGTTGGTACGTTCTAACCTCCACCATTAAATCAGTCCTTAGATACACGTCTCATAAGTAATATACGTTCCTACAGTTGGAAGAGATTTGTCAGGTAAGTCTCTCCAGGAACTTGGCAGTGTTTCAGATCGAGCAGCCAGGGTGATAATGACAATGACTCAAAACATCTCCAAGGATGGGTCACAATGTCCTCAGCGGGAGGCCTGTCTACCCTGAGGCCTCAACCACACGGATACTAAGGGAGGTAGGAGGCACCACAGGATTTTGACCGATGACCAGATTTCAGAAGCCTCCCTTGATTTGCTCTAGGACAAACCAAAATGCTAAGAAAGAACTCAGGTGGAGAATCCAAGGAGGAAAAAACCTGATACCAAGTAATAAAGACAGGCGCTGGAGAAAGTTGTGGAAAGAGCCACGGGTGCAGAGATCTAAGAGACAAACCTAAATGTGGGAGGAAAGGCAGCTGTTACAGGTAGAGGCGTAGCCCAGAAGAAGTCCACTGTATGTAGCAGAACTTCTGTGTGATTTCAAACATATATCTATGTATTTCTTGACCCAACCCTGGGCCAATTTCAAATGGAGACAGGAATTCTGGTTGCGTTTGGTGAAGCAAAGAGGAGTTCTGTGAAACCAGGAAAGTCATACCATATGCCAAGTTGTACCTTAAAGCAAAATTCTCGGGCACTTACAGATCTTCGGAATAAAAATGTAAGACGACAAAAGCGGGTGCCTCGACACAGATGCAGAAGTGGGAACCAGTGTCCAAAACAGACTTCGCTGTTTAAATAGAAAAGATAGCGGAAAGTTCAGCCCCCCCCCCAACCCCCCAGGCCCCACAGGCACTGGCAGTCTTTTCTAGAAAAGCGACTCTTTTCCTGGGTGAGATGGAAGGCCCCCAGAGGGTTGTGAACACGGAAGAACACTGTGTCGTGCATTCTCTTAGTATATCTGGAGCATCCGTTTGGTGCCACACCCAGGGCCCCTCACAGGTCGATGCACTTATTCTCTGTCCTTCTCTGGGTAACTGCCCTTGGCCTCACAAAAGCCCCCTTGCCCAGGGGACATACCCCTCCCCTCCAGGTCAGACCCTGCTTAATGTCTGACGAGCGCAGGGCAGGAGAGACTACGAAAGACCAGCCTTGCCTTACGGTGGGGCAACTCTGGGTACAACTCAGGCTCCAGAGCCCCCCATGGCATCACACTGAGCTCAGTCCAGCCGAGATCTCACCTCCCCTGCCTGGGCCTGATTTGCACACTCTCCTTCTCTTACAAGCACCCCCCCCCGCAATAAATCATGAAATCTGAACCCTTGCCTCAGACTCTGCTTCTAAAGAACCCATAATGCTAAGCAAATTATGATCGTTCGTCATCACCTGTGCTATGGCTGTAATTTCACACTCCTTCTGCCATTCTTTGGCTGATTTCTGCCTCCCCACTGGATGTGAATCCTGTGCTCGCCTCTGCTATCCTCAGCACCGACCACAGCAATCTTCATTCCCCAAAGACTTTTAAACAGATCTTCTAGAAATCTTTCAGCCACCAACGTTAATTGTTGTTACAAAAGTGTCATGCTGATGCTAATTAAAGGTGTCACAGTATTTCTGTGGTGGTCATGTTCATTTGAAAATATAATCAACTGCTGATTATTGGCCATTTAAAAGTTACCTATTAATTGCCAGGAAATCAAGTGTCGCCTGCAGCCTCCAGCAGAACGTGTCATAAATGACTGTCACCTGATGATATTTGGCAAACTAGCTGCTTAGTTTTCGTCACTCAAGATTGCAAGTCCCATGAGGGACAAACTCATTAGAAATCTGGGCCGAGTGCTTTATGAAGCTCTAGAATATGAAAACATTAGGCCCTAAGCCTTCTGTAGGTATTGAGTTTGATTGCATTCAACAGTCAACACGAATGGGCCGTTTCCATCAAGGGCCCACTGCACCCTCTCTGTAATTTCTTTCCATTTTATACCATTTTTCAAAACTAGCGGGAGGAGCAAAGCAGCATCAAACACCACGTTGAAAGTGCAAAAATGCTACCACTTTGAACATAAAAGAGGCGGGGGGCCTGGGTGATGGACATGAGGATTCCGGTTACATGTTTATGAAAGTGACGCTGCCCACTAAGACGCAAAGGTAAGTTATGAAGCACCTGTCTCCCAAATAACTGCCTTTGACAAGACTATGGAGCTGCCAGCTTGATTAGAGCACCAAACGCAAATTCAATAATGTGAGCAAGGCTCAGGCTGGAACGGATTTCTCTCCAGTCCCCAGTGAGCAAGTGGCCAGGCTTGCGCCCAATTTCTGAGAAGACTATTTATGCCGACACAAACATACAGCATTGAGGCATCACAATCACAGTGGAATATGGTGTCTGCAGTGATTTCTACCATGTAAAGGAGACAGGATGCAATCCTCGTGGGGGGGGGGCTGGAGGGGCTGGGCACGCACTCTGCGCAGCCCCAAAGTCACCTGAAGACAGACACAACAGGCGGCCGTGGGAGACACCAGCCAAAGTGCACAGCACGGCACCCCGACACCCAGAGCTCTCGTCACCCACTTTTAACCTTTGTGCCTCAAACCGAGATGCTGCCTGCTCAGTGACTCCATACCAAGACCCTTATGCAGGCGAAGTAAAACCTCTGCTGTGACACGGGTCTGATACACACCAATGCACAAGACTCGGCTCGTCTGAATTTGTCTGTTGGTACCTGAGGACAAGGACGGCCGTTGGTAAAGGAACGGGCACACTGTATGCCGCCCCCGCTCTCAGTTCAAAGGCATCGGCTGGTGCCAGCCCTTGTCAGTTACTACTGACTGAAACCGACATGGCATCAAGCCTGAGTCCAGAACTATATCCAGAAGACAAAGGCTAATGGACACTGACCTCATCTCTAAGAGGTCCTGCGGAACTGAGGGCCGGAGAGCCTTTTTGTTAACAAACGGAGGTTACTTTTATGGGTCTGTGAGGACATCCACCCTGACCAGGACCTAGGACATGGGCAACAGAGGCTCCACAGGCCTTGATGAATGAGTTCCCTGGCAAACACGAGAAAAGGGGAAGCTGGAGCCTGTCCTGACAGCTGATGACCAGGACCGGCCACGTGGAAAGAAGGTTAAGAGTCTTACACAGGAAGCCTGGAAGTTTTGGTCTAAAGAAAGCACAGAGGAAGAGGTCAGAAGATGCAGACGACAGGTCGTAAAGGCTGACCTAGAAATTAAACAGCCTCAAGGTCTGTAGGTTTTGTTCCTTCTACTGTTTTACGCAGATCTGCACCGCAAAAGGCCGGCTCCGTCCCAGCCGCTACAGCGGGGTGTGCATCCCTCCCGTGGAGGCGCAGGCCAAGGGCGGTCTGCCGGCGGGGGGTGGGGGGCGCCCTGGTTCCACGCACACTGAACAGCCGTCCGCTCTGGAGCCAGCAGGGCCGAGAGCGCAGCAGTCATGTCCCCAGGGGTGCCCTTGTCCCAGAGGCGGCAACCGTCCCGCCGTCAACTGGGGCCTGTGCGCTCTGACGCTGTCAGATTCGGGGGGCCCGGTCCTGGGGGGTCTCTCAGTGCAATGACCAAACAAGCGGCCGGCCTGGAGGACCTGCCACCCTCACACCCCCTCTTTCAAACTTCTCTAGTGCTTTCTTTGGCTGTGCTCCTTAGTGGACATGGTGAGGAGGAAAATGAACACTTACTTACTACCACCTTGAAAAAAAAAAAATAAACTACTGTGTGATTAAAGGAAATTTAGAAAATAAAGTACAATCGAGAAAACAAAACTTGCCCAGAGGTAACCATTTTCAACTTTTAGCAATAAATTCTCTCGAGATCTTTTAAAAATCAGTACAGATACATATATATAGCCCGGTATTTATTTACAAAATGGGCGTCTTATTATATATCCATCATCTTTATATTCAAAATACAAAGACAGTTTAATAGACGGTCCCCTGACTCAAGTCAGCCGGAATGAGAGATAAAATCAGGACTTGCCAGGGCCCAAAAGTGGGGCTCACCAATGGAACCCAGCTTCTCTGCCGCCGTGAAAAGAAGGGTCTATTCTCTCATTTTAGAAGAAAAACCTGGGAGGGACCGGAAGGGTAGTGGAGAGCCCTGAGGTTTGCGTAACACGCGCCTCTGCTTCCTAACCCGCTTGGGCGGGCTCGTCAGGCTTTCCCACTTCATCTACCAAAGGGTGATCCGATCACGTCCCTATGCAAAAAATTAGAGAATGTTTAAAAACAAAAATGATCAACGTGACAAAAATCTGTTTGGAGTTTGAAACTTTCTAAAGTGTGTTTATTTCCTTAATTTTTCCGGAGCGATCAGGATGTCAGAAAAGGCAATTATTTATGATTTTCAAAAATGATTCAGAATCCTAACAGTGCAGGTTAAAAATCATTTTGTGTCGTGGTACTTTAAAATCATATCCTTCTGCTGATAACAATGCCCCTTTCACCCAATAAAAAAGAAATTAAATTCATATGTGAGCAGTTCCAAGGTGGGAAAGACAGCAGTACTGTGAATAACCACATCTTTAGTACATTTTGAATAAGAACGAAACTGCCAAAAATCACTACCTCAGAGAAGAGACTAGTGTTGTTAATAATTATTGCCATTGAAAGAAAATTCCAGGGTGAGTATCCGTATTTATTCCAAATTGTCTTTGTGAGTCATTAAGTCTTGCTCCTGTGGAAGTTAAGACATTGTGGTATAAGAAATAACTGAAGTTTAACATGTTGCCAACATTTCGTAGCTGATTGTTCTAGAAAAGAAGATATGTGATATTGTCTTTGAGGTGACTAATGCTTAGAAATAGCAATGACCCGTAACTGTCAGTTATATTTTAACTGGCATTTTATTGCTTGGGAAGGCTGTAAATTCCAACACTGCTTTACCCTAGGAAATGGAAATCGTGCATTTATTAGAATTCCTTAACTGGCTTCATGGTCAACAGATGGCTCATGAATTATTCATAGGTGTATCTTGATGAACTGTAGCAAACCTCCGACCTGGTGTTATGCAGGGCGGGAGTCTCATCCATGCAGACAGACAGCACCAAGTGTTTGTCCTACGGAACCAGTAACGATTTCTTCCAAAATCAGATGCTATACTGGGGGACCCAGAGGTGCAGATTTCTATCTCTGCAAAGACAACAGATTCCCTCTGCATCCTTTCTAAGATGAAATTTTAAGATGTTTCTGTTTGGTTTTCTATATGACTTAACGATCTGACTTATAAAAGTCTAACTTATAAAAGTAATCTGTACTGTTATGTGTATACTACTATCTACATTATTATATCTATAAATCTTCCTTTATAATCATAAATCCTGTAGAGAAGAGAAATTCCGTAGGTGGGCACATTTATCAGATCACGACGCCCATGCTCACAGTTTTTATGGCGTCACATCAAACTGCAGTAACAGTGAAGTCAGGCAAAGTGCGTTAGTCTCCATCTCTCTCTGTGAAAATCTCCTGTCCTTGGGGCGCCTGGGTGGCTTAGTCGGTTAAGCGTCCGACTTTCGCTTAGGTCATGATCTCGCGGTTCGTGGGTTCGAGCCCCGCATCGGGCTCTGTGCTGACTGCCAGCTCAGAGCCTGGAGCCTGTTTCAGTCTGTGACTCCCTCTCTCTCTGACCCTCCCCTGCTCACGCTGTCTCTCTCTCTCTCTCTCCTAGAAATAAATTAAAATATTAAAAAAAAAAATCTCCTGTCCTTTTTCCTTGTCTTTAAATTGCCCTTTATGAGGTAGGTAGGGGAATGGAATTCAAAGTGGGGAAGCTTACTAATCTTTTGTTTTATTTTATTTTTTTATCCCCGGCAATTAGGTAGGGAAAAGTGAAAATTTATGGTAATAAGGAGCTTCTAGAAGAGATGGGAGCTTTGTTTTATTCACTATCAGAATTTAGGTTAAAATGTGTATATATATATGTATGTAAGATGCTATGGTTATTCTAAAACAGTTTAAAATGCTTCTTAAATATCTTACCTCTTTCTCTACTGGTGTGTGAACCTCACGTCTGTGTTAAGAGCTAGCTGAGACAGGGGCGCCTGGGTGGCTCAGTCGGTTAAGCATTCGACTCTTGGCTTTAGCTCAGGTCATGATCTCTCAAATCATGAGTTCCAGCCCTGTGTCAGGCTCTGCGCTGACTGCGGAGAGCCTGCTTGGGATTCTCTCTTTCTCTACCCCTTCATGGCTTGCGCTCTCCCTCTCTCTCTCTCTCAAAAAAAAAATAAACATTAAAAAAAAAAAAAAAAGAGCTGAGAGGAATGGTAGTAGCAAACAGAATAATGCCAACAGCAGCTTTATATGAAATGCCGCCCCTTGTTAAAGGGAACCCGCATATACTACCTGCCCCAAGCTAACTTAGCCACATAACTAGGATCACCCCATTTGAAAATGAGAAAATGGAAGCTCAGAGAAGTTACTCAGCTTGTTCAAGTTCACATACCTGGAGCTCTCTAGAGCATTAATGTTGCCCCTCTGATCCACCTTCCTCTGTCCCTCCCAGTGACTGACCTGAAGGGACTACATCAGCAGATTCCTGGGCCCTCTGGTTTTTAGTGGGTTCAACCCATGGGGAGCCCAGGCGGGTGAAGAGAGGGAGCTAACATCGTCCATTTTCAGGGTGAGGGTATCTCTTCCCCCAGCTCCAACTCCAGAGGACTGGCTTATCCCTTAGCCAGAGGCCACCATCCCTCCATCCCAGACACTGTCTTCACACTTCTGGTAGCCTCCCCCTCCCCTAATTCCACACTGGACATGATGAAGTGCCACATTAGCATTTAGAATTTCCCTAGAGCTTTATAAATAGGCCTTTGTGTGAACCCTCCTCAAATTATCCTGATTTGAGTATGATATTTCTTGCCGGGGCCCAAACTGGTCCATGTGCTATTTACTGTGGCAGCTCTGGGGATATAGACTCTGTGCCTTCAGGAAGCTTTCATTTTCAGAGGCAGAGCAGAAGCAAATGGATGCAGAAGTCACTCAATGTTCAAATGCCCAATATCTGTCACCCCTTTACTGGTAATTCTTGGGAAACATCATAGGTATAGTTGGTAAGGTTCAGGGTGCCTTCCCCTGGCTTCCAAAGCTTCTGGGTTTAAGCTGGGATGTTGTGAATAATCATTCAACAACAGACCTGTTCCGAACAGCCAAGGAAAGCCCTCTTGACTTATTAGACAGGGCCCTTCAGAAAGATGAGTTCTGAGGAACTTGAGAGAAGACAGAACATACTGGGGGACACTGACCTTGAAATCCTGGAATTACCCTACGGCACTGCCTCTCTTAGCTACTGGGCAGAGAATCTCAGGGACTGAGGGAAATAAGTTTTAGAATTCCGTGGGCTTGCACCAATGGATTAACAGGGCTTAGGACAGAAAGCTGCCACAGGGCGAAAGCACCCAAGGTTAGTCACTAAGTAAAACAAGGCTTAGGGCAGGAAGCCGCCTCCACAGGATGACAGAGCTCGAGAATAGTTAGAGATGGAAAGCCGCTACGGGGTGAAAACACCAAGGTTAGCTAGTGGAAACAGTGCCTTGTTAGCCTTGAGGCAGCACAGCAATCTTATACTTTGGAGACAACAGCTACTTGACTGTATCATCCACAGAGAAACACTGCCAATTGGGCATCTAGCTGTATCATTGTGCTTTAATCTCAACTCCTAACACCACTCGCCCCCAAAACCCTTTGCTTCTTACACACACAAATTAGTGGTCACTATCTTACTGCTTTCTTCTGCACAGTCACCACATGTAAAACTTTGAGAGCTCAATAAATACAGAGACAAAACCCCTGTTCGGGGCTCTCGTCTCCTCCCGGACATTAGCCTCTCTCGTATTCAATCCTGCATCCGCTCTCTTGCTGGACAAGAGAGAACTCCAGACTCAGTCTGCAACAAGGGACAATCACCCATATCGCCTCTCTACTGCTCTTTCCCTCTGCCAAGACAGAAGGGACTTGAACATTTATTTTCAAATGTGCATTTCATTGCAACACCAAGAGAACAACGGGTTTCTGCTGATATGAAACAAATACAATTCTGCATAAATCTCCAGGGGTTTTGCTGAATTCAAAACGTGCGTTTGACTGCTCCTGTTCATGTATGAACTTGGCTACACTACAGTGCACAGTGCTTCAAACATTAACCTAGGTGGTCGTGTGAAGGTATTTTATAGATGTAATTAGAGTCCATAATCAGTCAACTTTAAGTAAGGGAAATTCTTTTCAATGAACTGAGCAGGCTTGATTCAATCAGTTGAGAGTCCTTAAGAGCAGACCTGAGGCTTTGCTGAGAAAGAAGAAATTCCACCTGTGGAGCAGCTCAGCTCTCACACGAGTCCTAGCCCGCCCCTCCCGACAGCCGGCCCTGTGGACTTTGGTCCTGCCCAGCCAGGTCTCACAGTCATGTAAGCTAGTTCCATGCAATATGTTTGCACATATCCTGTACTGCTTCCGGCCCTCTGCGTGACCCGGACTGATACAAGTATATATCAGCAAAAGTAAAAAGTTGAGAATACAAAAATATTATTAATTGCTATAGTTAATTAAAAATAAAGCTGCATTGGGGCGCCTGGGTGGCTTAGTCAGTTAAGCGTCCGACTTTCGCTCAGGTCATGATCTCGCGGTTCGTGGGTTCGAGCCCCGCGTCGGGCTCTGTGCTGACTGCCAGCTCAGAGCCTGGAGCCTGTTTCAGTCTGTGACTCCCTCTCTCTCTGACCCTCCCCTGCTCACGCTGTCTCTCTCTCTCTCTCTCCTAGAAATAAAAAAAAAAAAAAAATTTAAAAAAAAATAAAATAAATAAAGCTGCATTGACTAGGGTGCAGGGGATAGAGAGACAAAATAGAAAATCATTAAGTAGCTCCAAACGGGAAGAACACAAAGTTTAAATTGAGAAAAATCACCTTTAGTTCTATAAAATGCTTTTGCTTTACATACAACTCATAGTTATGTGGCATTCAGGAAATGGTGTTAAGAAATGTGAGATGTCATCCAAAGGGGTTCATCTAGAGGCTTCTGGATCCACAAATATGTACTTAAAGAAGGCTGCCTCCAATTGGGTCAAAATACTAATAAGTTCAATAAAACCAAATTTAATATGTAACATGTCCACTTGGGGGGGGGAGTTATGAGAAGACATGAATAATTCTTGATAAATCTGTACTTCTACATAAAATACTTCACAACATTGTTAGCTTGCACCTCAGACTCAACTGCAAATATGAATTTCATTGTAAATTTAAAGCATTTCAAAGGTATATATTAAAACACTGTGAGTTTGTAAACCGACTTTTTACTACCCATCTAGCAAATACATCTATCCTTCTTCCTCTCAAAACTAGAAAGGGTACATATCTTTTTTTTTTTTTTTTTTTTTTTTCTAGGAGAGAGAGACAGCGTGAGCAGGGGAGATTCAGAGAGAGAGGGAGATACAGACTCTGAAATAGGCTCCAGGCTCTGAGCTGGCAGTCAGCACAGAGCCCGACGCGGGGCTCGAACCCACAAACCGCGAGATCATGACCCGAGCGAAAGTCGGACGCTTAACCGACTAAGCCACCCAGGTGCCCCTAGAAAGGGTACATATCTAAATAACCCAAGATAATAAGTCCAGTCTGTGGCACGATTCTCCAAGCAGTTATGCTGATCAGATGTAGCCACAGTAAACAGAGATCATAAGAAAGGTTTCAAGCTTCTTCAAAACTTGTCATCTTCCATGAAAGCTATGAACAAATTCCACCACAGACTACAGCATGCTCCAAAGCGGTCTAGAATTCCAAGCTCTTCTTGGGTCGGTTTCATGACGATTTCCTGGAAGGCCACAGCGCTTCCGGAACAATGTTTTACCAGCAGGCTGACCCGGGAGTAAGAGTTTCACGAACAGCATCAGACTCAGGTCTCAGTGATCTTGTCATTAGTTCAACATCTAAATAGCACTCCTTTGTGAGCAAAAAACAAACTGCACCCAGTTTTTTAAAAAAGGAAGCAAAGACCCTGAACAGATGTCAAGTATTCATGTAGAGCAACTCAATAATAGAAAATAATAGAAAAGGCTCTAAGGGAACAGAGAAGTCCTTCCTCCTTACAGTCAGTGCAGCGGCGCCCCGCTCTGCAGCCTCTTTAGTGCGCTGCGGAGTATCTTACCGCCTCTTTGCTTGGAATGCATGGCAGCAATTCCTTACCTGCTCTATTATCATGGGTGCCATTCATACTGCTTGAAATACTTTGTAAACAATTTTTTAAAAACTTTTCTTCTGAAGTAAAACAACCAGAATGGAACTCAAGTTGCTCATAATGGTAATTAAAAGCTAAAAATTAGGGGCGCCTGGGTGGCTCGGTAGGTTAAGTGCCTGACTTCTCTCGGGTCACAATCTCACGGTTCTGATCGTGAGTTTGAGCCCTGTGTCGGGCTCTGTGCTGATGGCTCAGAGCCTGGAGCCTGCTTGGGATTCTGTGTCTCCCTCTCTCTCTCGTCCCAACGCGGGAACATCCTAGGTGGAGAAAGTTCTGGAGCAATGTCTTCAGCAGAGGTAACTGCCCCGGCGTGCCTGAGCCCTTCCTTCTGCGGGCAGCTGAGGCCTCCGAGGGGGGCTGTGTACCTCCGCACCAGCACGCGGCTCCCTTTCACTCACAGGAGCCTCCACATCACGGCGAATGTTAAAGACGCCCCGTTCCTGACACTTTGTTGACCTCAGAGAACACAGAGCTGCTGGTGTCTCCGAGTTCTTCCCCGTCTCTTAACTGTTAGTCCCGTAAACACTGAAAACGCAAAGTTCCAAAGTCGTAAGAACGACAGGTTCCGCTGGGACACGATAACCCCCGACCCTTACCAGGCACAGTCGCACGTCAGGCGAAACCTCGGAGTTTTATGTGCATAACCCTACCTGCCCCTCGTGACAACCGTGAGAAGGGGAGCATTGGGACAGTCCTCTTACAGATGGGCCAACTGAGGCTCTGAGGAATTACTATTTACCAAAGGTCATCAGCTAAAAAACAGTGGGTCCGCAGTTTGTACCCAGATGATTAAGGGGGTAGAAATAAGCGTCTGGGGGCGCCTGGGAGGCTCAGTCGGTTGAGCGTCCGACTTCGGCTCAGGTCACGATCTCGCGGTTCGTGGGTTCGAGCCCCGCGTCGGGCTCTGTGCTGACAGCTCAGAGCCTGGAGCCTGTTTCAGAGTCTGTGTCTCCCTCTCTGCGCCTCCCCTGCTCGTGTTCTCTTTGTCTCTTTCAAAAAAAGAATTAATTAAAAAAGGAAGACGCGTCTGCATCAGCAGGCTACGCTAGCTGCTCACAACTGGCCTTGGTAGGTCCTTTAGGGAAGTGCATTCACCGTCTGTTCATGAAACAGAGTCGCATACTTATTTCAGTCCTGATGCTCCATCCATGTAACCGGCCACGGGGCATCCTGATGCCATCGGTCCTTCCTGAGGCGACGGCTTTGGATTCAGTTCCCCACACACTGACCTCCGGTCCCGCTGAAAGACGTGGCTGACGGCGTCACGAAGGGGGGCTGCCTCCCCGGAGAAGAGGAGAACGCGCCCTGCGGGGGGGGGCCACTTCCGGACCAGACAAGATGGGGCAGGGCAAAGAGGTGCAGCCGTGTGACCCTCCGACACCAGACACCCCAACGGGAAACGGAGGGGATCGTTCCAAATCCAAATCTGGAACCTTCCAGAGGGCGGCAGAGGCAACGAGGGGCCGTGGCTGCCGCGTCCTGCAGAGCCGAGGCCTCCGCCCGGGCCTCAGCCACGCAGGCGCTTTCCTGCCGCGTCTGCAGAGCACAGAGGAAAGTGGGCCTCGAGCGGGAGGAGCCCCCAGTGCTTCCCTACAGAGTCGCCCCGGCTCCCCTCGCCTCGCTGGAGGAGGTGACAGCAGGGAGCCACTTCAAGTAGTCCCTTCGGAAGGAAAACAGAGGTGCCAAGAATGAAGAAGTATCACCAGGGAGACGCGTGTGGGTCCCTTTGCCGTCTGGGCCTCCTGCCACTGTGCCCCCCCCCCACAGCGCCAATCTTCGGGGGGGGGCAGGGAACCTCAAGGAAATCTGCCTGGAAAACAACGTGTGTGGGAAACACGGTCCTTGACGGCAACCCTGGACACAATGTTCTAAGACGTTTTTTCCAGCTAGGTTTCCTTCCAGAGGATTCGACTCGCACAGGTCTGCCAGATAAACATTTTGGATCCAGACCACAGTTAGGGAAGTGTTTGTGTGCCCCGATTTGGATGGGAAGAGGAAGCTGCTGGGGCCGAGAGATTGCACAGTGCTGTTCCGCTTAGCAGGACGTTAAAGGCACAGCGACGATCACAGGACACTTCTCCTCGCCGTGAGGCTCCTGTCTGCACAGAGTCCCCTTCGCGGGGGGGACGCACTGATGTCTAGGAGGAAATCCAGCCTGCAACCAGCTCCCTGGGAAAGCGAATTGGTTTTTTGTTTTTTGTTTTTTTAAATGTTTTATTTATTTTTAGGAGAGAGAGAGAGAGAGAGACAGCGTGAGCAGGGGAGCGTCAGAGAGAGAGGGAGTCACAGACTGAAACAGGCTCCAGGCTCCGAGCTGACAGTCAGCACAGAGCCCGACGCGGGGCCCGAACCCACGAACCGCGAGATCATGACCTAAGCGAAAGTCGGACGCTTAACCGACTAAGCCCCCAGGCGCCCCAGGGAATTGTTTAAAACCAGCACCAACCAGGGGCGCCTGGGGGTCTCAGTCGGTTCAGCATCTGACTCTTGATGTCGGCTCAGGTCATGGTCTCACGGTTCAGGGCATTGAGCCCTGTGTCCTGCTCTGCGCTGATGGCACGGAACCTGCTTGGGATTCTCTCTCTCCTTCTCTCTCTGCCCCTCCCCTGCTTGTGCCCTTTTTCTCGCTCTCAAAATAAGTAAATAAACTTAAAAAGAAACACAGCACTGACTAACACAGCTTATGTAAGCTCGCGTTTAAGGCAACATCTGCCTCTGTCTCGATTCCCCAGTGAGCAGCCTGTTTTGGCTAAACCACCACATGGAACCCCAGAAACTCAAGTCTTCTCAGTTGGAACTTTGCCAACAGAAATGCCCAACAAATGTGCCAACAGCACTACACAGACATAGAAACTAGCCACACTAGGTTCGTGGTGGGCACAGCTCCTCGACAAGGCTGTATGGATGTCCCGAAGTTCTGTCTGCTGGCTGAGGACGGGAGAGTGAGCCAACCTGCTCATGCGCTACAAACGCCTGGATAAGGAAACCAAAGGAAACAGAAGTGCCTAATCACAGGCAGAAACAGTTTACTGCCTGTTCTCACTCAACCTTGCCTTCCTACCTAAAATTCACCGCTGGCTTTGCCACCTGCGCTCAGGCTTCTTACAAGGGCATCTCTGGAATAAACACAGAGTGAGAATTGATTCCTACTTTGATGTGATGGCCTTTCGAGAGCATGATAAGGGAGGTGCGGGAAAGAACGGGGGGGGGAGGGGACACTATAGAAACAGACAGAACCGTGGTCATGAGGTGGGGCTGGTAGGTCCCACTTCCGCTAACTTCCAAGACCCAAACCCACCGACTCTCTGATGTGATGGCCAGTAATGGGGACTAGAGTGGCCAGCCATGGTCATGTCTACTGGAGGTCCTTCTCGTCTCCAGGGAGAATGCCAAGACCAAGAATTAAGGAGAGTAGGGATCAACTGCTTTCCCTGGCTCTTCATTCCTCTGGCTCACTGAGGGCCCTTCCAGAACAAGAAAGAACGCTGTGCAATGGTGCTAGACAGGAGGACTACTGCTCAGAAAGAAAACTATTTTATACACAAATATATTCATGCTATCACTTACTCAATCTATGTATATTTAATAATACTTAATTGTTTCATATTAAAATTGCATTCCTCCACACAAGTCCTCTTACTGTTTTAGTAGCACATTTGAGTACCATGAATAAAATCCAGTAAGGTTTCTTGAGCCAATGATCCTGTTATAGATTTTGTTGATAGTAACAACAGAAAAATAGATTTTCCATAAGCTGACTAAAAAGGACGCATTCATCAATAAGTTAAAAATGCTGCAGAATGGCAGCATGAGTAGCTCAACAAATCCCCCAATGATAAGACTCAAAAAAGTAATTCTCCAAAAAGCAATGACAAAATTCAAAAGAAAAAAAAGTCAAAGGCAACCGTTTCAGGACTCTGGTAGTGGTCCAAAGGCACATAGCAAATTAAGAAGCATTTATTCAAATAACACTATTGATTCTCACGTAAGAACAGAAGGAGTCTACACGTCTAAGCATGAGGCAGACCCCCACGTACACACCCACCCCTGCTGGCCAGCTGGTAGTTCACCCACAAGGTGAAGCAAGCCATGAAGACATGCAGTTTGGCTGCCAAAGGAAGCCGTTCTGATTTGGAGCAGAGCACAGAAAAACCTCGTGTTCCCAGGCCCAGTCAGAAAGAGGAGCAATCCCAGAGGCAAGAGAACGGGGAAAGACACAAGTTGTGATATTATTTGAGCCGAACAACAGAGCAGCAGACAAGCCAGAAATTTACCAGAGAGACCTGGCAGGTGAGGAAGGCACAGTAGATGCTCGTCAACTTCCACGTATCCCTGGGGTTCTGGAAGGCAGTGTCTAAGCACGAGGCTGCACACATGCTCAGTAGAGACTGGAAAGGACCCTCACTATCCATATTCCTTTCAACCAGGAATTCAATACCCAGCAAAACTATCCTTCAAAAATGAAGGCAAAATGAAGACATTGCCAAATGAGACAATACATTGCTATCCATCCTTCACAAACATTCGGAAAACGGAGAGCACATTCCAGCTCATTCTAAGAAGTCAGTACCAAGTGCCAAAAACCAATGCTACACAAAGATATCATAATTAAAGAAAACTACTGAGCAGTAATCCCCGGGAATACAAATACAAAGATCCTTAACGGGTATTACAAACCAGATCCAGGACCACAAAAAAAGGATCATGTACCATGACTAAGTTTACGACATTTGAAAACCAACTAAGGTTATACACCAATTTAGTAGGAAAAGGACAAAAAAATGTATGATCTTTTTAACAGGTGCAGAAAAAGGATTCCACAAAATCCAATGTTCTTTCAGGACAAAAAACTCAGCCAAGGAAAAATTAAGAGGACTGTCCTCACAGAAACATTATCCGTGATAGCTAAAGAATAACCCATTTTGTGAATGGACAAACAAAATGTGGTATATCTGAACAAGAATACTGTGGAACAATAAAAGGGAGAAAGTTACTCGTGCGTGCTACAACACACGATAACTCCTAAGCAGTATGCTAAATGAAAGAAGCCAAATGCAAAAGATGATGTATTGTACGATTCTATGTATAAGAAACACCCAGAAAAGACAAATCTACAAAGACAGGCAGATGAGTGGTCACCTGGCACTGGGGTGGGAAAAGAAACTGAAAGCAAATAGTCATAAGGAATCTTTGGGAAGGTAATGAAAATATTCTAAAACTGGGTGTAGTCATGATTGCACGCAAATCTGTAAGTTTACTCGAAATCATTGAATTGCACACGTAAACTGGGTTAATTTATGGCGTGTGAATTATACCACAATAGAGGGAGAGATCTTTTGTCAGAAGTGCCTAGAGCTTGGGTCAGTGGACTGCGGCCCGTGGGCCAAATCAGGTCCACCACCCATTTTGCTCAGACCCACCATAAGCTAAGAATGGTTTTCGCATTTTTAATGGTTGAAAAAATCCCAAAGAAAGAATACTTCATTTCACGTGAAAATTACAGGAACTGCTCATTTTAATGTCCATAAATAAAGTTTAGAGAAATATACACACGCTCATTCTTTACAACGCTGTCCATGTCTGCTTTTGTGCTACGAAGGCAGAGATGAATGGTTGCAACAGAAAACTTGTGGCCTCCAAAACCTAAAATATTTGGTCTCTGGCCCTTTACAGACAAAGCTAACACCTGTTCTAAAGTAGTACTTCTTTATTCTGAACACCCATTAGAGCCATCTGGGAGTTTTAAAAATAATATTTCCAACTGAATTCCATCAACTTCCTTCCCCTTCGTCCAATGAGTTACAGTGACAAACTTCAGATGGCATAGTTGTTAAAAAGCTCTAGCTGGACTATGGGGAGAAGAAGGGGGGAAATAGTGGGGGAGAGGGAGAGAGGCAAACCATGAGAGACTCCTGAATGCTGAGAACAAACTGAGGACTGATGGGTGTGGGGGAGGGGAAAGAGGGTGATGGGCATGGAGGAGGGCACTTGTGGGGATGAGCACTGGGTGTCATATGGAAACCAACTTGACAATAAACTATTTTTAAAAATTTAATTTAATTTAATTAAAAAAAAAAAAAAAAGCTCTAGCTGATTCCAGTCACCAGGACGAAGGTTCACTCTTTACCATCAACCATGGAGGCAAGAGCAGAGGCCTGAGTTCTGTTTTCACATCATATCAAGTTGTGAAAATCAGTACACAAAGCAGCATTAGATCAGTGATCAGAAACTAGAGCCCTGGCGGAATAAATGCACCTAATCTGTGACAAAGCTACCTTGTTCTCAAGCCTCCTGAGAAGAAGGGACTGAGATGGCTTCTGACTCTTGGTCAGTGTTTCCAAGTCACATGAACTGAGCTGGTCACTATTCACCAGTCTCTCTGTGACCCTGCATCTCTGGAAGGAGGATTTCTGTGAAGAGCACTAAACCTGGAAACAAAAAGATATAATCGGAAATAACTCCCGGTTCCAAGATTTTAACGATTCTACTATTTTCACTTGCTTTAGATTTATGTGTCATGTGGCCCAATACAATCAGCAGTTATTGGGAAAATGTGTGGAACTGGGTACCTACAGAGAATAAGTCTTACCCCAGGCCTTGGCAGCATCTCTCATCAAGAGTTGGAGTCTATTAGTGATAGGGGAAAATCTGGTATAAGATGGCCGACGGGACTGATAAGGAAATTCCTGTCCCCTGATCAAAAACTCCCCCTTCCGGGTTCTTCTTCCCACCTTGCTTGTCGCGCACATTAATAAAGAAGGCGGACGTAACAGCTTATAAATTGCTCCCTCTGCTGATGCTGTGGGCTCTGACCTCTGGAGAATAATCTCCTCGAAGCCCATGGGTGTAAAATAAACCTCCCGCCCTCCAAGATCTCCGAGTGCCACTTGGTTCTTCCGCCGGGTGATCCAGACCAGATTCTGTAACATCAGCCTAACCCTGATCCTCTTCATTAAGAGCCCTTGGCTTCTACTTACTATTCTCTTCTTGAAATCCGGAGGCTACCATGTGGCAAAGGAGCTCAGGGTGAAAGACCAAGTGGAAAGAGACACTCAGTCATCCCAGCCATTCTAGCTGGGATGAAATACCAAAATATGAAAAAGTCACTCTGATGCTAAAGACACGGGCTTGAAAGAAAGGGATCACAGAAACTTGGAATTTGTAACGGTGAAGAAATAAAAGCTGGGTGTGATCAAATGCAGAAAAGAGCTCAGGAAACTATATCTGTCTAGAACATGGAAAAAGGTGATCAAAAGGTGAAGCCTGTGATGGACAACTCAGAAAGGAATATTTATAAATGAAAACTGAGCCTATAATAGTGAATGCCCTTGATAAGGAAGAAAAGGTAAGAAATGTTGAGTAATTACCGGTGTGGCTATCTGGAAAACTTCTCTGATTCATTCACTCATTCACGCAGACTAACAAACATGGAATATCAGCCGTGTGCAAAGGCTGACCTATGTTCTAATGAGGTCATATTTTTAAAAGCATAAACTAAACATGGAAGAACTCATGTTTTTGAAAAGAATATATTTAAACATATATTTAAAAAGGGGCAAAGATGTACAAGAATATTTACAGAAAAGCTCAGACTAAGCTAAGACATTCAAAATAAATGGCATCTAAAATTATGTCCAGGGCAATGAGAATAAGAAACAAAAAGTGATACTGTTTGGGGCAGATGGTAGAATGCTGTTTCATGGATGCAAGTGGAAAATCAGAGAGCTCCGACACCTTCTTTTTTCTCATCTTCACCACTGGAGAAACTATTTTCCAGTTTAAATAAGAAACTGGAATCCAAGACAAGAGGTAAAATGAGTTAAAACAAAATAGAACGCAGGTGCCTTATACTGACTTCCAGGTGCCTGCCTGAGACAAATCGCATCAGGGTCCCCACAAAAGTTGCGAATGTGATCCCAAATCACTGTCATCAGTCTCTGAGGATGGACGCCAAGAGTTCTGAGTCAGATCAGTGGTATTCCACTTTTCACATGAGAGAAGAGAAGAAGGTAGGTTCTGTCTAACTATAAAGTTTAAAATCAATGCCTGATAAAAAATCTGGAAAGACAGTCAATGAAACAAGTGGCTAATGGGCTCTTGGAAAAGAGCTGATTCCGAGCAGTGAGAAATCACTAACTAGAGTTTGTGGCATCATACACAGCTCAGGTTTCTCAGGTTTGGATATGACATGTGGTTCAGTCCTCACGCCGCCTCAGTGAGGTACATGCTGTTACAGCCATGATACAGATGCAGACACTGCCCTTCCTAAACACCGAGTTCGTGTGTCCGAAGTTCTGCCGGAAGTGACCAAGCCCCAAGGCAAGACCAATTCACACCAAACTAACCTTATTTAAAATTACCTTCATTAAAAAGCCTACTTGGGGGGCACCTGGGTGGCTCCGTCAGTCAAGCGTCCGACTTGGGCTCAGGTCATGATCTCATAGCTCGTGGGTTCAAGCCCCACGTCGGGCTCAGTGCTGACAGCTCAGAGCCTGGAGCCTGTTTCAGTCTGTGACTCCCTCTCTCTCTGACCCTCCCCTGCTCATGCTGTCTCTCTCTCTCTCCTAGAAATAAATAAAACATTAAAAAAAATTTTTTTAGTAAAAATAAAAAGCCTACTTGGTCCCATTTAATGCTGCTTGCTGTGAACTTGAACTTGTCTGACATTAACAGCCACACCAACTTTCTGGTCTAGACTGTACGTGTGTGTGTGTCTTCTGTTGCTGTAGAACGAGTTGCCACAAGCTCCGCGGCAATACCAGCGTGCTGCTAAAGGAACGACCTCACGTTTCCACGGGCCAGGGGTTTCTGCATGTTCTAGCTGGGGCCTCTGCTCAGGCTCTCGTAGGGCTGAAGCAAGGTGCGGCCAGCGTCTATCCCAGAGAGGACTCCACCGGCCAGGGCGACACCCCCCCGAGCTCCCTCAGGTTGTCGGTTACAGCTGCATGACTGAGGTCCCTGTTGTCTTCTAGCTGGGACTTCCTCCTAGAGGCCGGTCTCCGGTCCCTGCCATGTGGCCCGTGACCTCCTGGTGACAGGGAACGTCCCTTCTGTCACACTTGTAGTGCCTCGGACTTTCCCTTCTGTTATCGTCCAGAGAAAACACTTTGCTTTTAAAGGGCTCACGGGATTAGGTCAGGCCCTTCTGGACAATTCCCTTTCCTCCAGGTCAGCTGTGCCAAATCACATGACACGACTGCAGGGCCGGGGGCGGGGGGTATGCAGGGCTTGTCCAGAAGGACTGGACCTTGAGGATCATCTTAAAATTCTGCTAACCACCACGTTCATTTCTTTATCTTTTCTACAGTACTTTGTCTAAGTGGGTCTTTGGCAATAGTACTGACATTGTTTTTTTTTTTACTGTTTTATTTATTTCTGAGAGAGAGAGAAAGAGACAGCGTGAGCAGGGGAGGGTCAGAGAGAGAGGGAGACACAGAATCGGAAGCGGCTCCAGGCTCTGAGCTGTCAGCACAGAGCCCAATGCGGGCCTTGAACCCATGAACCGTGAGATCATGACCTGAGCGGAAGTTGGACGCTCAACTGACTGAGCCACCCAGGTGCCCCTGACATTGCTTTTTTTATTAACTTTGAGGGCCTTTATTTTTTAATAAATAACTTGAACAAATTCACAGTACCTGGGAGACTACATTTGATCTTCCTGGGTCATTTTCTCTTGTGCTTTCTGGCCCCCTTGCCTCCTTCCAGCTCCAGGATCTTGTCCTGTAGGGATCAAAGCTGGCTTTGATCTTTCTCCTCTTTCTCTGGTCATCCAGAAGTCCTACGTCGTCTCTTCAATTTTTAAAGCAATTACCTGCCTATTTTTAAACTATTTAATCCTATTTTCTCTATCAACATAAAGAATAAAACAGTATCTGAAGATATGCTGATGAAATTTTCCTTCTTCTTATTCCCACCCCCCACTGCCACATGAAGGAATCATAGCCTCATTATTCAGATTAGAATATTAATGCTTTTCCTAAATGTCACTTAATAATGATGTCATGTTAAGTTGTACAATCCTAAGAACAATGATTTAACACTAACTCAAATTTTGTAAGTTTAATTACTCACCACTTATTTTATATTTCATTTTCCTTTCATCTGAGGTCTCTCTTTTAATTAAATTTTTAACTGACTGGAGAATTTTAGCAATTCTGAGTTCTCAGATGACCGAGGAGTCCTTTAGGTTGAGGACTAGAAGGTATTCCTGTTTCTGGCTTGTTGATGAAGCTCCTATTATTTTGATGGGCCTCTGGAATGAAGTTAAGAGCATGGGAATAACCGTGATTTCTTAGGCCAAAAATATATCCTTAGGGTAACAACAACAACAAAAAACAAAAAACAAACACCTAACCGCCCCCCCCCCCAAAAAAAACAGAAAAAAACAAAAAGCAAAAAAGCCCATGAAACCAGCCAGGCATCCCTGACTAGCTATGGACCTTATGCACATTCTGTAATGGGGGCCCAATCAAGTCACCTTAGAGAATCTTCCCAGATGTACCAGTCAGGGCTTTATGGAACTAATAAAAACATTAATATTTTATCAACACACTACTCCATAAAGGCAGAAGAATTAAGTTCCAGCGAAACATGAATGAAGTCTACTTATATGTATATAAAGGTTCAGGGTCACACAGTGACAGACAATGGTCAGTGGTATAGTAATAGCACACTCTGGTGACAGATGGCAGCCATGCTTGCAGTGAGCACAGCATAATGTACGAACTTGGTGAATCACTATGCTGTGCGCCTGCAACCAATGTACGATTGCGTGTCAACTCGACTCAAATTAAAAAATCCCAAAGGACAAAAAAGTAAATATTTCTCTCAGTACCCTGCTTTGAAGGAAAAGTAGGAACTTAGAAACAATACTTCTTCCAAGGATATGTACGATAGCCTTATTTTACAATTTAGGGAAAAGGAAATAAACTTCTGATGAACCCTTACTATTCATCCAACAATGCCATAAGCAATTAAGACTTGTGAATGTTTTGAGGCTGCATTTGCAATTGCTTTACGGTGGCATGGTTCAAAAGTTAGAAAGTATGGAAAGGTTTACAATGCAAGGTCTCCTCCCGGGGCGCCTGGGCGGCTCAGTCGGTTAAGTGCCTGACTTTGGCTCAGGTCATGATCTCAAGGTTCGTGGGTCTGAACCCTGCGTTGGGCTCTGTGCTGACAGCTCAGAGTCTGCAGCCTGCTTCGGGTTCTGTGTCTCTCTACCCCTCCCCCCTTCAGACTCTCTCACTCTCTCTCTCTCAAAAATAAACATTAAAAATTTTTTAAAAAGAGAGAAAGGACTCTTCCCCCTTAATTCTGTCCTTTAGCTACCGACAGCCCTCCCTACAAACCAAATCATATATTTCCCATGTACCCTTCCAGAGATATTTCATCCATATACAGACTATTTCTGCCCCCCTTCACATACTTTCTTCTGGCTCCCCTTCTCTCTCTATCTCTCACTCTCTCTCTCTGTCTCTCTGTATGTTTTTAAATTTCTTGTTCCTTTTTGACAAAATTGTATCATTCAGTTGTCCTGAAACTTATTTTTTACTTAACGTATCTTGGAGATCTTTGTATATTAGTGTTTGATAAAGTACTAACAATGTAATATTCCATTGTCCAGGTACGCCAGTTTTTTCCCCAATAACTGAGTGGTATATATTTTAAACAATGTTACCGTTAAAACCTCAGATATGTCATTTCAAATGTGTGAAGTACATTTGCAGGATAGTTCTGAAGATGATGAAATCACTAGGTTATATATAGGTTACAAACATTGTGATTTTGATAGTTACAGCCACTCCTCTCCCCAGAAAGCAAATAACAATTTATACTTTCACCCAGTAACATTCGAGCCTACTATAGCATGATTCTTAATAGCGCCAATGCACACTATATGGTATTTTCTAATTTCTGCCCCAATTTTTTGTTTGTTTTGTATGTGGCTATTTGGAATGGGAGTGTGAACACTCAGAAAGGCTCTGGATTTTGCTCCCAACATCCTGGTTACCCCCTCTCTCTTTTTCCTTTGACACATGAATACCACAAACACACTATTGCTATAAAGCTTCGCAAATTCAGGACATACTGAAACGATCGGTGTCCAGAATCCATTAAATTTGAGCATCTCTACAAAGCCCATCTAAACACTAAACTACAACATAAAAGTGGCAGAGTGCTGCTGAATTCTTGGTCCCATGAATCAATGTCTAATGAGGATTGATTTAACAGGCTCCAAGGGACCTTATCTTGTTGATAATAGAAGAAATCCCATCCGGTACTATCCTACGTTGCCTAGACATTAAATAAGGCTTATGATGATTAAGCACCAGAAAAGTTAATTAAGAGGTAATTCCAGGGGAACGTACTGATCTCACAGAGCAGTGGTCTTCTACCGGATAACTTAGGGAGGGGAAGGCGGTTACCAAAGGCGAAGCACGAGGCAGAGGCACCGCAACGCACAGACATGCCGCCTCCAGCCCACCCTGCTTCAGCCTCATCCGCTGAGAGCCTTCTCTCCACACTGAAGGGACACTCATTTTCACTTCGCCTCCAGGACCTGCCCTATCACGGGAATCTCCGTAAAAAAGCACAGGAGGCCAGGGCAAGATGTCTGCCGCTTATTTTTCCTCATTTACGTTATGCCAAAGGGCGAGGTTTGTAAAAATATAGAACAAACAAGAATGCAGTCATAAATTATGGTAGTCATCAAAGCAATTATGCCCCCAAATTTGATGAGCTATAGCTCATCTATATCAGAGACAGAAAACTTCTAAAGCATTAAGACTGCTTCACATCCCTAACCATGGTCTCCATTGTGGGTGTCCCAGATGGGTCTACAGAACTCAAGAGTCAAGGTCATCAGAAACAAGGGTGCTTATATGGACACTCCATCATGTCCACAGCGACAGCACTATTCCAGAGTAAACAAGTATCTCATTTAATTTTTTGAAAACTATTTGTCCTTGCTGATTAAATTGATATATCTGAAACACAAAAGAAGTTTGCTATTCCTATTTCTATAAAATCCCCAAATCTGGTATGTCAGACCTAACTGCTCAATAGTAATTTCTAGGAGAGAGTTTCAGCCGGGTTCATATGACAAATTTTTATTTTGGAACAAAGTCTCAAGGCTTATTGTTTCTTATATTTGGGGTGGTGCTGGCTGCCTTCCAAGCCAGACAATGAGGTCATGGCTCTTGTTTGTTATTCTGACCTCCACTTGACCCCCACTTCCTATTCTGAGTTCACAAGAGGTACTAGGTCCACAGGGCTGCGATCACTGTTACGTTGTATGTGGAAATGGACTCCATTTGCTTAACTGACAAAACCCAGAGAACCTTGCCAAACAGCACTTGCCATAAAGATCTCAACCAGGGCGTGTGCCCTAGGATGCCGTCCCCAAGCTGCAGAAGAAGCAAACACGATGTGTTTCACTGGCGATCAAAAAAGGGCAGGGAGCACGACCCTCTGGAAACCTACCCGATGGTGTGTCCCATAGCCTGGAGGAGTTTCATCTCACACACTGCAGCCAGCCATTCTGTTTTCAGGAGAGGATTTTAAGGAACAAAGACTGGAGAAGATGACCAAATTCCATTATACACAAGGATACCTGCTGCAACATTCCTTCGATTATAAAAATCATAAATATCCCAAATGTCCAATAATCAAGGAAGGCTTAACTAGGTTAAGAAGAAAGCAGGGTACCTGGGTGGCTCCTTCGGGTAAGCATCTGACTCTTGAATTCGGCTCAGGTCATGACCTCACGGTTGGTAGCTCGAGCCCTACGTCAGGCTCCACACTGGGCATGGAGCCTGCCTAAGAGTCTGTCTCTCTGTCTCCCTCTGCTCCTCCCCACTTGCTCTGGCGCACGCACACCCTCTCGCTCTCAATCTCTCTCTCAAAAACAGCATGCGTATGATACGATGGGATGTAATATGATCCTGCAATATCACATGGCATAGACATACCTGACAACATACGATACTGCTTAACACACTGTTAACATGGGAAAACATTACATAGAAAGCCAACCTGGTTTGTAAAAACCTGTCTACTGTCTACACACAGGCATGCACGTGCATATATACACATGATGTATGTGTGTCAACTCGCACACAATTTTTAGAAGACTACAATTCTTCCATAAAAGCATTTTCCACACTGAACTGATGGAGGACTCTTCTGTTTTGCTCCCCCTCCTCCCTCGTCTGTCTTTTGCATATCGCGCCCCCCCCCCCCCCCCCCCCCCCCCCCCACGCACAGTGATTCCTGGGCAGACACAGCACGTTACGTGGGGACAAGATCTTGTCTGTCCTGCTCACAAATTCTTCCCCAGAATACAGCAATGAATACCATGAAAAGTTCAATAAATACCCATTAAAGGCAATAACTGGTAATAAAGGCTGAATATCTAGAAGGCATCTCTCCACCGTTTCCTAGAGTGCTTATTTCTGAAGTGTGTGAAGTTGAAGTTTCCTTTTCTAATGTTTGTTTGTTTGTTTATTTATTTTTGAGAAGGGGAGGACTCGAGGGGCAGAAAGAGAGGGAGACAGAGAATGCCAAGCAGGCTCCATACTGTCAGTGCAGAGCCTGACGTGGGGCTCAAACCCGTGAACCATGAGATCGTGACCTGAGCTGAAATTAAGAGTCAGATGCTTAACCAACTGAGCCACCCAGGCAGCCCTCCTTTAAGTTTCTGTATCCTTTTCCTAGTTTTGTATGTCATCACATGTTTATAATCAGAAAACATTTTTAAAGAAAATAAATTTTAATAGATGAAATTATATTTATTTACTGTCTAATGCGCTTCTATTCCCTTGTTTGGTTTACTAAACACTAAGTGCACAAAATGAATAACGTCTCATTATCTATCCAAGTAGAATAGCACATTGAGCACTAAAAAGAATAAAAGGATTCATTTTCTCTCTGTTAAGACAAGAAATGGGGCCCAATAATCTATAAATCTGAGAGAAAATAAAACAGACATTGAAAAGAGAAAAAAGCCAAGGACACATCCTCATTGTTGGCCAAAAAAAAAAAAAAAATCTAATATAACATTCAAAACTCTTTTACTATATTATCTACTTAAAGACAGCTGTGGTTTGAACAATACAATTCAATGTTCCTTTGGAAAACAGCAATATCTTTCTACAACATTGCCTTCTCCTTCATAGGGTCCTTACCCCCCTTACAAAGGGCACTTACAAGTTTCCAATGTTACCTAGGAGCATATAACTTTTTTCATTTAAACACATTTTCATCATAAAAATTCTCCAAATACAATAAAGTATAAAAGAAAACTATTCATAATATCATCGCCAAAAAATAACAATGGCATTATTCTGTGTATTTCCATGCAGACTTGTGTATTTATGATTTACCTGTATGAAAATATACACACTTACAAAACGTACACTTTAGCATATATGTTTTATTGACTTTATCTACTATTCTATGCATATTATACACATTTTACTTCCCAGTTCCTTAGCATCCCTGTGTGTCTCAAAAAGACGGAGACTAGGAGCTCCTGGGTGGCTCACTTGGTTAAATATCCAACTTGATTTTGGCTCAGAGTTTGCGGGATTAAGTCCCACATCGGGCTCTGCACTGACAATGGAGCCTGCTTGGGATTCTCTCTCTTCCTCTCTCTGCCTCTCCCCTGCTCGTGCACTTTCTTTCTCAAAATAAATAAATAAAACTTCAAAAAAAAAAAAAAAAGAATGGAGACTAATAAGAATTAGCAGAAGTGGACTGATAAATAACATGTATAGTGTATATAGTAAATTTGAGAAATGTGTGTTTGCATACACACAGATGCATGCATGTGCGGATATAAGTACATAAGCATACTTATTGCTACATCTATATTATACACACACAGAGATAGTAATCTCCTTAATTCTACTTCTGGAATGGGTCCTATTTTATTAATATAGATTCATTTCCTTATTGGAACATTGGCTGCTGTTAGTCATTTCACTGCATTACCTGCCGTTAATCATTACGTGACGGTTCTGTGATTTTTAAACATAATGAATCCAGAGCTTCAAATGATTACAATTCTATTTTTCCCAAATGTAAGCAGCAAAAACATGAAAGGAAAACTACCTTTTTAGACATAAGCGGTATCTTTTCTCTTACAAAACTAACTAATGGAAGCAATTTGCAAAAACTTTCATGAAATACAAAAGAGACTATTAACCCCGGCACTGCCGTGTCGCCCTAAACAATCAGTATCAGCCATTTGCTTCTTCATGCTAAGGACACATGTTCACGTAACACACGTGTGTTTATTAGATGTCATTCCAACAGTCATAACATTTGAGGTCTCGCTTGTTTTAGAAAAACGACTCCTTGCCTATTTGCCATGTCTGGTCCATTTCGCGCAGTCTCCACGACCGTCTGCAGAGAGGACCCTATCGTGCGAGGACGCTGCGCGCTTTGGGGGTCCCCCCCCAGGGAGCCCCTCCCCTGCTGCCTGATGGAACTGGCCTCGTCCCGCAGAGGTTGACCAGCAAACACAAAGTGAACCAAGTCGGCTGCTTTAGGGGCTCACTGGGAAATCATCAATGGGATTTGGAATTTTAAATGTGAAATCAAAGTACGATTTGGGGTGCAGCTTTTCTGGGTCCAGAAATTACATTTTTAAGTTGGTTCGACAATCGAAGGGCCAGTGGTGGAGATTTTGTTAAAATCTCCGAGGCCGGGGGCCCACAGAAGCTGACCGAGTTACTGGCGTGGTGGCGGCCAGGGCCGACCGACATGGATCACCCCAGGAGACGAAGGAGCTCCTGCGGGGGAAGAGGACAATGGGGTGGGCGCACAAAGCCGGGAGCCAGCCGTGAGGGCACAAACACCAGCTTCGTCACCTGTGAGGGGTGGAGTATCAGGCACCTCTCCGTGCCTCAGCTTTCTCCTCTGTTACGTGGGCACCTACTAGTCATCGGAAGGGCTAATATTACAATGGAAAATACCAGTTCTGACGAGGACAGGGAATAATCCGAACCTTTGTAGGTGTGAACTGGTGCAAGCACGTAGCAGAACCATCTGACAAATCCGCTCCATTGACACACGCATGCTCTCGACCCCACTCCTTGGTGTGAACTGAACAGAACCGCGTCCACGGGGTGGGGGGGGGCACGGCTAGACAGAATGCTCACGGTGGGTGTATCTGCAACAAGACCAACTAGGACCTGTGCAGATGCCCACAGGGACAGTCAAATATTCTGACTACTGCGGAACAGAGAGAATACACCATCCGTACCTACACGTATCACATGGCTGAATCTCGAAACAAAACTGAGCAAGAGAAGCTGGACTCAAAAAAGACTATATACCGTACAAGTCGACTGCTCAAAAACAGGAAAACTGATCCTGGCACCCAAGGCACAGATGGGTCTTATCTTTGAGCAGCCGTGACCAGAAGGGCCGAGAGTGGCTTCTGGAAGCTGGTCATGTCCTGCTTCTCCACCTAGACGCTTGTTACACAGGAGTGTTCGGGGTCAAGGTGGGGGCCAAGCGTCCCTGTTTTCTCCTGGCACAGGGACACAGTGAAACTAAAGCCAGCTGGCCGTGGCTTCTCTGGGCCCCCGCCTTAGTGTGCTCTTCTCATTTGAGCCCTCCTCTCTCTCTCTCCCTTTAGAATTCTGTCTCTGATCTCATTCACTGCAGTTCTACATTATGCCTCTCACTGCCCCAAAGCTCCTTCCTATCATAGATACGAAAGGGTGGTAATTCTCCCCGGGTGATAATTCAGGGCAACGGAAAGCTCTCTCCACGCCACTAAACGTAATTCACTATTGTTCTGGAAGGTACAGTGGGCAGTGGCCGGAATTTACCAGTTAACCTATCATTAGCTGTTTTCGTCCTTCTTACTAAATCATATCTTTCAGGCCTCCAAGTACTTTCCAGCTCATGTTTGAGCCCCTTTCATTAGGTCTCTTTTTATTTGGGCGCATGCACGGGGGTCTAAAGACAGGCCACGCAGGACGCAGTAGGGCAAACTCTGGTCCCTCTGAACGGTGACGGGCCTTGAATATGTAAGTACTGGGTGGCCCACAGCACGGAGACTGGTTTGACCTGAGGGTAAAGAGCGGGTGTGTGTTAGAACCCGATTCCGACGCTTCACCCCAGCCTGAGGTGCTGTTCGGGGTGCTCTGGTACGGAGAGGACACGCTGGAAATGTCCACACGTTTGTCCCACTCAAAACTGGGGAGGTGAAGGACGGAGTACAATGTGCCAGAGCTCTGCCTCAGAAGCCTTGGGGTAAGTAAAGTGTCGAGGACCCCGGCTCGTAAGAGAAGGTCACTTAACGCGAACAGCACACCCGCCGTAAGGAACAGCCCTGCGGCTGTCTGGGCCAACACGCGTCCCGCCCCCCGCACGCTGAAGGCAGCTTTGTCTGTCTCTGGAGGACGAGCACGCCAGAGTGAGAGCGCCGTTACCAGGAAGGCGGCCAGGTTCCTGCACCGGACTGTAAACGTCCCGGCTGGAGAAGGGGCCCTCAGCGTGGGCGGACGTGACACAGCCGCGGTCCGCCGTGCCGGGCAGCGATCGGACGAACAAGGGCGGGATCGAAGACAGGTCTGGTCCGCGATGACCCCTGCACATTATCGGTCGATCCCTGAAGCTAACCTGTCCACTCTTAACAGTGCAAGCCAAGAAACGAGCGGCGCAGTTTGGCAGAAGGAACCGCAAGGCTCCAGTCTTTTTACAGTTTACTCCTTGGGTCTGTGCAAGAGCACCTGCAAAACGCTAACGCCTCGGACAGGTCATCTCCAACGGGAGGGTGAAAACTTCCTGCCTGTGGGCAAGGGACAGGCTGCCCACGATCTCCGGGGGCCCTTCTAAAACCTGAGATCCAACGGCTGAAAGCACCCGGTGATTTCACCTGGGCTGCGGCACGGTGGCCAGGCGGCCAGGTGGCCAGGTTCGGGGAGACAGGCAGGCCTGGGTTTGGCCACCAGCCCTGCCACCGTGGGGCCGAGGGGCTCTGCATCGGTGACTGCTCCTCACTGAACCCCTGCTTCTTCAGCTGGGGCAATAACGCCTAACCTCACACGACGTGAGGCTTTACGAGGCCAAGCCCATAGAGCGCTGAACCAAGCCAGACCACAAATGCGGGTGGGCTTCAGCTTTACGGGTGTGGAGAATGGCAACCTGGATAAGGTCCAGTTACTTCACCTCAGAGCAAAGGAGATACACACAGACGCATATCACCTACATTTATATATATATATGGTTAAATATATACCACAAGTGCTTAGAGCCCTGGGAAGAATCTGCCACGATGTAAACATATTTCTACGTGCCGCTGTTACAGCGTCTGCCTTCGGATTCTTGCTGTGTTTCCCACCTCTGGAGTTTCCGTGCGAAACACTGGGCTGAGCACTCAGACATGGCCAGTGCGGACGCCCAGAGAGACCTCTTAGGTCGAGAACCTCTGCCCATCCCTACCCCTCTCTTTGATAGAAGAAACAGAGGCATTTAGGCTTTTCGAGCCTTAAGAATGTTTGTTGCTTTAGGGATGGTTACCATTATCGTGGAAGCAGCTATTTGGCATCTCGAGTCCAGCTCAGAAGTATGCATTTATGAACTTCCGTATATGTTTTAAGAAGATTCGCTTCCATTGGAAAATTGGTAATACCTCTTCCCCACCCATCCAAACACCTCTTGTAACTGTAACCTCTTATGTTATCAGCGGTTATCTCCTGACCACATGGTGCTGGCTCAGGCCTCAGACAGCTGGTGGCCTCTCATTCCCTCCGGTCTGCGTCCAGCTCCATGAATCCCCAAGGCTCCTATGTAGAGGCTGCACTGGCCATACTGGGCCCTGCGGTCCTGTCTCCTCCTAGGAGGGACTGTACCTAGTGCGAGTGCTTCCCAAACGCCCCAAAGAGAAGGCGATTCAGAAACTGGAATTCTCGGGAAAGCTCAAAATCGCAAGTTTCTTAAAAAAGCCTTCCATCATTCTTCATACTCTCTACACATGACAACAGATATCTACAAACTGTGTTTAACAAAAACAAATATTCAGTTTAGCAGGATTTACAGAGGACTGGAGTCTGGGCCAAATCTTCAAACCCTGGAAAACAAGAGCGAGCATTACACGGTGGTATCTGAATAATGAAACATTTGGACCTCCCAGCAAAGTTAGCAATTCCACACGGATTTAATGCTGAAACGGCCAAAAGGACTTATTTTGTTTCAAAAACGTGTACCTCAAAACCTCACTCATGGAATTTGATTAAAGTACACTACGGCTTTACACTTTGCTATTTATTCTAATTGCAAAAAAATGACTTAGGTTCACAGCAGAAGCACACTTATAACACGGAAAGAGATATAAAGCAAGAATGAGCACTCTGACCATGACTGCTCCTCTCCTGACTGCTCTGTCCCGTTCCCAGGAATGTTGACCTTCACCTTCAACATCGTGTGTCCGTGGATTTTGCTCCTGCCCTTGCTTGACGTCAGTGGATTCCTCCTAATAATGTCTCTCCATGGACTGGTAAGCTTCGTTTCTCACAGAAAAATTGTAACACTTCCTCCTATTTCCACGAGGCCGCTACTGATTTTCCTAGGGATGTGGGAAAGTGTGCAAACACCCTGAGTAATGGTGGGAAGGAATCCCCACGCGGAGACACGTGCCAAGGCTCCCGGTGGGGGACGCCTGGCCTCCCGCTCTCCTCGCTGCTTCCCACACAGCTGTTTCCCCGACTTTCGGGCTCACGTCCGCACCCTGGAACTCCAGGAAGGCTCCGGCCCTCGTCCTGGCTCCTGGCTGCATTCGACAAGTCACTCAGTTCAGGAACGTGCTTTATTCTCTAACTGAGAATAATAATTCTCTGAGCGTCGACTCTCTGTGACTTACAGAATCCCTTCTCGCCTGGTGCCCCAGCAGCTCCCAGTCTGTGGCAGCTGACCGTCACTCCAACCGCCGCACCCCCGCCTGAGACTTTCCGGTCCCTCGAGGCCACCTTACTGCCGCCTCGCCCCGTGATCCGGTCCAGGCACTGTTACAGAATTCCACACTGAGCGGTGGGCGCTGGGGGCAGGGTCTGTGTGTCTGCCGACAAGCAGAAGGAACACGACCTGAACTCAGGACCCGTGGTGCTTTAGAGAGGGAGCTGTGTGTCTGGGCACAAGCTCGGCCCCAGGTCCCTCGGCCCAGCTGATGCCTGAGCAGAGAGCAATGCCAGCAGACAGGGATGCTGTCACTGACACATGTCAGCGGAGTGAAAGAAAACACCACCCGGGCACAGGGGGAGGAGGAGGGATCAGCCTGAGAATGGCAGAAGGAGGCACAGGCGGGGGTTCTCTCTCTCTCTCTCTCTCTGTAAAGGTCACCTCGTTGGTATTCACTGCATGGTTTTATTATCCACATCTTGGGTGACACACCAATCCCATCCTGTCTCTGGCCCTTCAACCACATAAACACATAATAACCACCCAACAAAGACTCTATTCAGCCACTCCCTTGGGACCTTCCACCTTGTATTTAACATGTTCTCGCTCTCTGGAGAACTTTATTTATTTATTTTTTTAATTTATTTCTAGGAGAGAGAGAGACAGCGTGAGCAGGGAAGGGTCAGAGAGCGAGGGAGTCACAGACTGAAACAGGCTCCAGGCTCCGAGCTGGCAGTCAGNACAGACTGAAACAGGCTCCAGGCTCCGAGCTGGCAGTCAGCACAGAGCCCGACGCGGGGCCCGAACCCACGAACCGCGAGATCATGACCTAAGCGAAAGTCGGACGCTTAACCGACTAAGCCACCCAGGCGCCCCGAAGGACAACTTTCAACCCAACCTTTATCCAGAAGTTCTGGCCTCGTGAACTACCTCTGGGTTCATTCTCCATCACAGAGGTATCCCTGCCGCTTGCTTCTTGGCTTTTTCAAAATGACTCTTGTCACTTTAGCTTAGAAGAGAGGCAGTTCCACTTCTTCGGCGGGCTACTCTCCGGTCACATCTCTCTACGGTCTGCGTGGTGGAGCCTTCGTCCGAACAACACCGGGATAATGGACTATCCTACTGCTGCCTCTTACCCCCAAGTCCCGGCGGGTGCCCCGCGGGACACTGCTAACCCTTCTCGTCTGGGAGCGCAACTCTGATTTTGAAGAAGAGTAAGAATACCCCAGGGACGGCTGCTCTCTGCTTCGCCAGCTGGACTCCAGGGCGAGGTTCCTGATCCGGAAGCATCTGCTCAGGGCCTGCAGCCCGGGTGCACCCAGGCCTGCGAAGGAGGGAGGGAAGCAACACGCGTCTGCGTGTCTTCCTCCCCGGGGCCGTCTGCTGCTGCTGGTGCCGTGGCGACCCGGCTGCCTGGTGCCCCTCCAGCACCAGCCTGGGGTCCCCTGCGTTCGCTGCAACCTGGGCGTGGCACTTGTTCACGCCTGGAGCCTGGGTCTCCAGCGTGACCTTACACCCACCTCCAGGGGGAGCGCACAGGACGCGTGAAGTCTATCACCTGTGGTTCCGTCCTCCTTGCTCCAGGAGTTCACACGTGTCCAGAAGACGCCACGTGCCTGCTTCCCAGGGGGGCCAGGGCCCGTGTACTTTCAGGCACAGTAAGGCACCAGGTGCACGGCCACGGCACCCACGACGCGGGCTGACCTGCGCGCTCAGCGGGGACAAAGGTGGGAAGCCCTGCTGTGGCACAGTACTGGCCAGCGTACAGCAGGACGGGGGAAGCCGTGGCTCCACCAGCTCTTCTCCGACACACACTGCCGCGCGCCACCCCCAGGGCTTCCGAGTCAGTGGGTCTGCAGCTCGAAAATTTCCTTTCCAACATGTTCCCAGGTGGCTCTGATGGGGCCCCCTAGGCGCCCATAAAACTTCACTTACAGTAACAGGCGGCAGTCCAGATGTGGCCACGGGCCCACGGTTTGCCAGCCTCCGCGTGAACGGGTCCCTCATGCCGAGCTATTAACGTTTCGGTGATGGTTGATGAGGCAAGAAATGAGAAAGCGAAGGGTCCACATCGCTGCTTCTGGATTCATCTGGTTTGCCAGAGGGTCACTTATTCTAAAGCAGGTCTAGAGATTCTGTGTATTCTGTCCTTGTTTAAAGTCTGGTCTACATATTTTTAGAGGTAACACTTTTTGTGCAAATGTAACTTTAAATTGTACATGCAACTTATGATTGCAGAACACAGCCAATGCAGAAGCTTGGGCCAACGCTGAGGAAATGCAAGCGCACTGCTGGGAAGTGAGGCCTGAGGGTCCGGCCCCCGACACTGGGCGGCGTGAGCGCCTAAGACAGACCCCAGGGTGGGGAGTAGCGTCCGTGCCATTAGCTGTAAGAACGGAGGGAGGATTGAGTAAGATCTCGGGATCGACTGTGGGGGTCTCTGACCTCTTCTGGCCCTGCGCACACTAGGGCTACAGACACTGACTGGGAGAGACAAGCCTCGTTCTGAGGGCAGAGACTGATTGACGTGGTTACCAATTTCTAACCTGGAGGCGTTTTCCAAACTCATGTTCTTCCCCATGGCAGTGGCCCTTTATACCCTGGCACTGGGCTCCTTCCACAGTATTCTACTGCCTCTCCATGGTGGATTCGGGGTTGATTTTTCTCTAGATCTTCATGGATTATCTGTCTGGTTGATCCGTTAACTGTTGAGAGGGGTTGCTGGAGTCTCCACCTCTAGTTGTTGACTTGCCTATTTGTGGTTTCAGTTCCACCAGCTTTTGGTCTACATGTTTTCAAGCTCTGTTGTCTGGTACGCACATTTAAGACTCCTACATCTTCTTAGTAGATCAACCTTTTTCTCATTATGTAATGCCTTCTTCCTCTGTCTCTGGTGATTTTCTTTGCTCTGAAATATAGCTTATCTGTTATAATATAGCCACTCTCAGTTATTTTTTTTTTTAATATTTTTATTTATTTCTAGACGAGAGAGAGAGACAGCGTGAGCAGGGGAGGGTCAGAGAGAGAGGGAGTCACAGACTGAAACAGGCTCCAGGCTCTGAGCTGGCAGTCAGCACAGAGCCCGACGCGGGGCTCGAACCACGAACCGCGAGATCATGACCTAAGCGAAAGTCGGACGCTTAACCGACTAAGCCACCCAGGCGCCCCCACTCCCAGTTATTTTTTAATGTTTATTTAATTTTGAGAAAGAGAGACAGCATGAGTAGGGGAGGGAGAGAGGGAGACGGAGACACAAAATCCAAAGCAGACTCCAGGCTCTGAGTTGTCAGCACAGAGCCTGACGCAGGGCTCGAACTCAGGGGAGGTGAGATCATGACTTGAGCCAAAGTTGGACGCTTAACTGACTAAGCCATCCAGGTGCCACCCCTGTTTTTTTTATTATTACCTTTTGCATGATGTATCTACTTCCACTTTCACCCTGCCCATACTGTTATGTTTAAGGCAGGTTTCTTATAGACAGCATATCTTTGGGACATGTCTTTTTATCCACTTTGCTAATTTGTGTCTTAAATTGGAGTATGAAGGCCATTTATATTTGACGTAATTATTGATATGTTAGGGCTTAAATTTGCTGATTTTTTTCTGTTGATTCTCTCATGTCTCTATTTTCTTTGTCCTGTCTTTATACAGGTTACTTGGACATTTTATAGAATTTCATTTTGATTTATCTAATGTTTTTGGAATGTTATCTGTTTGTATAACTTTTATAGTGGTTGGTAGGTATGACATTTTACATATAAAAACTTTTTTTTAAATTTTCTTTTAATGTTTTATTTATTTCTAGGAGAGAGAGAGAGACAGCGTGAGCAGGGGAGGGTCAGAGAGACAGGGGGAGTCACAGACTCTGAAACAGGCTCCAGGCTCTGAGCTGGCAGTCGCACGGAGCCCGACGCGGGGCTCGAACCCACGAACCGCGAGATCATGACCTAAGCAAAAGTCGGACGCTTAACCGACTAAGCCACCCAGGCGCCCCTTATATATACAAAACTTAATACTCTCTACTGATATCGTTATTTTACCAGTTCAGGTGAAATATATTAATCTGATCTCCTTTTAAGTCCTTTTACCCCATTTACAAGATAATTGCCTTAAATATTCCCTCTGTACACTTAGCATCACATCAAACAATGGTATAATTTTGCTTCACCTGTCAAGCATTATTTTAGAAACATATTTACCAGAGGATAAAAAATCTCTATTATATTTGCTTCTGTTTTTGCTTATCAAATTCCTTTTTTCTGATGTTTTAAATGTACTTCTTTTATCACTTCATTTCTGCTTAAAGAACTTTCTTTAGCCAGTCTTTAGTTTTTCTTCACCTGAAAATGTTTTGATTTCCCTCTATCCTTGAAGACTGTTTTCACTGTGTATTAGATTCTGGGTAGACAGCTCTTTCCTCTCAGCATTTGAAAAATAACGTACCGCTTCTTTCTGGTCTATGTGTTATCTGTTGAGAAATCTGCTGTCATTTTAATAGTTTTTCCCTTGTATGTAAGGTGTCGTTTTCCTCTGGCTGTTTTCAAGATTTTTTTCTTTCCTTTAGTTTAGAAGTTTGTGTTAGGATGTATCTTGCTATGAGTTTCTTTGAGTTTATCGTTAAATTCTATCAGTTTCTTAAATCTGTAGGTTTGTGTTTCTCGACAACTTTGGGAAGTTTTCAATCATTATTTCCTCAAGTACTTTTTCAGCACTCTTTCGCCTGGAACTCCGATAACATGAATGTTAGATACCATATTAAAGTCCCACAGGCCACTAAGGCTCTGTTCAGTTTTTAGTTTCATTTTGCTTTCTCTCTGTTGTTCACATTGGTAATTTCTATTGTTCTGTCTTCCAGCTCATTTATTCTTTCCTCTACTCTTTCATCCTGTTCTTGAGCTTCAGTTACTATATTTTTCAGTTCAAAAACTTCCATTTTGTTCTTCATCATAGCTTCTATTTCTTTGCTAAAACTTTCTACTTCTTTGCTAAGGCTTTTTGCCGTGTTTTGTCTGTTTCTAATGTGTTCAGAATTGCTGGTTGAACCATTTTTGTCAAGGCTGCTTCAAAATACTGCCTATATTTCTATCATATCTGTCATCTCAGTGTTGGCATCTACTGATTGGCCACTTTCATTCAGTTTGAGATGTTCCTGGTTCTTGGTATGCAATTTTTTCTTTAATGAAGCCTGTACATTTTCACATTGTGTTGTAAGACTTTAGGTCTTATTTAAGCCTGTTTTAGCTGGCTTTCTCTGAAAACAATGTGGCATTGTTGCTGCCAGGTAGGGGGAGAAGTGTAGGTTCCCCACTTGGCTTCTGTTGACCCCCAGGAAGGAGGCTCCTCACTATTGCTGGAGAGGAATGGCAGCTCTCCAAATGGTCTTCAGTAACTCCATAGGGTGGATGGCCTCATTATCTCTGCCAGGTGTGGAAGTGTGACTCTTCACTAGTCCTTTGCTGACACCACCATGGAAGGGACGGGGAGAAGCACAGGGTGCACGTAGAAGTCTAGCTGCCCACAGGGCCCCATTTACACCACAAGAGAGGTGGGGGCTTGTTAATGGTCATCGAAGCTAAGAGTTCCAGCTTTTTTGGCCTTTTCTACTTGGCCTTCTCTGGGTGGGGCTGGGAGCCCCGGATATTTTTCTGTGTTTGGATTGAGGATAGCAGTTGTTGTCTATAAGTTTTCAGTCTTGTTCAGCTACTCCCTTCCTGGCCCTTTGGCTTTTGTTGGGTGATTTTGTTTGTTTGGGCGGGGGGTGGAGCTCAGGGCTTTTCTTATCTGTGACCATTGCATTTCCAGGCTGCCAGATATTTTACTTCCAAATATCAGATTTTTTTTTTAATGTTTATTTTTGAGACAGACAGAACGTGAGTGGGGGAGGGACAGAGAGAGAGGGAGACACAGAATCCGAAGCAGGCTCCAGGTTCCAAGCCGTCAGCACAGAGCCTGATGCGGGGCTCGAACTCACAGACCACGAGGTCATGACCTGAGCCGAAGCTGGATGCCCAACCGACTGAGCCACCCAGGCACCCCCCCAAATCTCAGATTTATATGAGGCACAAAGAAAAGTCAGGGAACTCGCCACTGTGTCATTCCTCAGTTCCAGGGTCACTTAGCCAGTCTGACTTCTTCTGTCTAGCTTTCACAGTCTTCTTCCATTTGTCTAGATATAGCGTCCAGCGTTTTAGGTGTACTTAGCAGAAGGAACAGGGGGAAGTACTTCTGTTCCACTTCCCAGAAGCAGAAATCAGCCAGCTGCTGGCATCTGTACAACACACCTAGAGCTGGGCTGTCATATCCCACGTGAATATGCATGACTCTCGTAACAAAGGATGCAAATTCATTTCTCAATTTTCCAAACCAAATGGAAATCATGACTATTCGTATTTAAACAATACAGTGGGTTTAAATTAAATATTCCCTTGAAAGTAGGTGGGGGCTGTGGAGTGTAGCTCTCCTGACATTTAACGAAATGCCTCACTGCACTGCAAAACAAAGACTAGACAAGAGATACAAGGTCATGACTGAGGAAACAGGATGAGACTGCCTGCGCTCACTTACCATGGTGCTTCATGCAACACGCTTAGCTCCCGGGGACTCAGATTCCTCATTCATGAATCGAGCAGGCTATGAATTCAGGGCCGATTTTTGTGTTCTGTTTGAGTTCTTAAACCCATCATTTATTCTAGAATATTTTCTCCCCACTCCAGAGAGGAAATAAGGTTTGGCAATGTCAAAGTAAAGCTTTTCCAACAATAGGCATCCTCGGCCGTTCCCGATCATGGCAACAGTGGATCAGAATCACCTCCGTATCGGGTGGCTTTGGGGCACATCGGCAACACTGAGGCCGTTACTGCCACAGGAGGGAGAGTGCCTTGAGAGTAAAGGGACTAGCAGATGGGGACTGGCCCGTGTGATGCATGGAGGCCCTGTCAACTGGGGAGCGGTGACATGCAAGAGTTTGGAAACCCCCTTTGAGACAGAAAAGTGGCTCCAGGAGAAAACAAACACTCTCAGTGGCTGCATCTAAGGTCAATTATAGTCCCGCTCGGTGCCTGCCTGTGCACAGGCTTCCCACTTTACATTTAAAAGAGTCCCTTTCCTACTTAGGCTGTCAAAGCAGAAAGTGTGATTTTCTCATAAATCCACTCTTCATGGGCCCGCTGAGCTGTTTTCTACTTCATATAGAAATACTTTGTTTCTATAATCAGAAAGAAAAGGGGCGCCCGGGTGGCTTAGTGGGTTAAGCGTCCGACTTTCGCTCAGGTCATGATCTCGCGGTTCGTGGGTTCGGGCCCCGCATCAGGCTCTGTGCTGACTGCCAGCTCGGAGCCTGGAGCCTGTTTCGGTCTGTGGCTCCCTCTCTCTCTGACCCTCCCCTGCTCATGCTGTCTCTCTCTCTCTCTCCTAGAAATAAATAAAACATTAAAAAAATTTTAAAAAAAAAAAAGAAAGAAAAGAAGCCACTAAACAGTCCTACAGAAGGTATGTGGGGAAACAGAAACTATACAGAGCAACTTGCCCAAAGAAAAAGGAGTCGGGTGTCCGAATCTAAGGGAAAATGTCTGCTTTGGCCACGGAGGTTCAGTACTCGAGTGAATATACAAAACGGAGAGAGACCTCAAAGGTCCAGATAATTAGTATTTGCGGGAAGACAAATACCATATGATTTCATTCATACGGGAATTCAAGCCAAAGAAAAGAGCAAAGGGGGAAAAAAGAGAGAGGCAAACCAAGAAACAGACTCTTAACCAGAGAGAACAAACTGATGGTTACCAGAGGGGAGGTGGGGGGGGAGCATTAGATAGGTGATGGGGGGTACAGAGGGCACTTGTCACAATGAGCACAGGGTGCTGTGTGGAAGTGCTAAACCATTATATTGTACGTCTGAAGCTAATAGTACGCCGTATGTTAATTAACTGGAATTTAAATAAAAACTCATTTTAACAGGTCCAGAAAATTAAGTATTGGCTATAAAACACACTGGAGCCTTTCCTTCTACCTGTAGAGAATCATCTAATAACAAAAAAGAGGAAGTATCTTGCTTTAGGAAAAGCCACGCCATAACACCATTTGACGGTATTAGACAGATAGGAAGATATAAATGCAACCATAATGATTTAACTCCTGCACCAGATGAACTGGCCCAAAGCAGGCCACTAACAGGTCTCCTGAGTCCTTTCTATGTCCCAAATCCGTCTGCAGGCCTGTGCAGGTATTAACTCCCGGAGCCCGCACGGCCCCCAGAGAGGCACCTGCATCATTCTTACTGCACAGCGGGAAAAGCAGAGGCGCAGAAGATGAAGGGACACATCCAAGGTCACACGCCAGGGGAGGCTTCTTCGGCTATAAAGCGAACCAACAGTGATGAGCTCCCTCGCTCTGGCCTTGTGTACCATCTCCTGCTTTTGCTCTGAGGTTCATGTAAAATGAACACATACTGTGTGAAGGACGGAAGATCAAAAATATAGTCAACAATGAATTTTAAGAGTTTCCTCGAGGCGCCTGGGTGGCTCAGTTGGTTAAGCATCCGACTTTGGCTCAGGTCATGATCTCATGGTTCGTGGGTTCAAGCCCCGCGTCGGGCTCTGTGCTGACAGCTCAGAGCCTGGAGCTGCTTCCGATTCTGTGTCTCCCCCTCTCTCTGTTCCTCCCCGGCTCACATTGTCTCTCTCTCTCTCTCTCTCAGAAATAAATAAAACATTTAAAAAAATTATTTTAAAAAAAGAGTTTTCTCTCCCTTTCTCACCACATGTATCCAAAGCATGGCAGACAGTGCGGGCCATCAGGCGCTACTTCAGGACCACACCCGGATGGTTTCTATGCCCTCACAGGAATAGAAGCTTCTAGAATTTTGTTATGGACCCCCTCCCCCCAGCTGGACAGACCTTGTTGTGGGGGAGCTGACCCAGGAGGGGAGGGAGAAGGCGAGGAAAGGGACGGGGAGGGCATGAGGCAGCCCAGGGCCTGGGGGTGTGGGTCCTCCTGAGCCAGAGATGCGGCTCCGGGAGGGACACGAGCCACAGCCTCTGGGCAGCGTGACCGGACCTTGCCTGAGCCTTGCTTCGGGGCAGGGTGGCGACCTGGCAAGAGCACTCAGGTGGACCCCAGCCCAGTGGGCAGGGCGGAGGGGTGTGGAGCTCTGCAGATGGGGCTCCGAGAGCAGACAGACCCACGGCGGTCTAGCCGGCGGGCGGCAGCCGCCCTGGGGAGGGAGGAAACGCGGGCTCCAGGCACATTCGCGGCGTGAACAGGGCACAGTCACGGCTCCGTCCACCTCCGGCCGCACGAGGAGCAGACCTGGGTGGCCGTGAGACGCCCAGGCCAGAAGACGACAGGGAAGCGAAGCGTCACCTCGCGGGAGAGCAGCAGCGCTCAACCCACAGCCGCACGGGCGGCCGCCCACAAACGTGGGGAAGCCTGGCAGACGCCAACGAGACGCTCCGTTCCAGAACTAAGTCCGAAGCGGGCCCGAACCAAAGCCCGTGCCCGCTTCCTGGGCACGCCGGGGCCCGGAACCGCTCAGACACGCGGCGGCCAGGCGCTCCGGGCTTGGCGGAGGCGTGGGGAGAAGCCAGCGCCGGGTACCGCAACCCTGGGCCCGCACCCGGGATGGTTCACGCAGACCGGGAGCCCGCGGGCCAGGCCGGCAGGGGCCACGGTGAGCTGCACCCGCGGCCGAGCCCTTGGAATCGGAGGCCTCGCTCCGGGCACCAGCAGACGATCTCCACCCGGGGCCAGGGGTCTCCCGTCTGGGCGAAGGAGCCCATTAGAAGCCACCCGTGTTGTTCACGGGTTTCCTTGGGAACGTGTCAGCTTAGGAAGCGCTGGCCTTGGAGCTGCTGAGGAGGGAAGGGAAGGCAGCTGCGGGTCCCAAGGCTACGGTCCGGTCCGTGTCCAGGAGCTGAAGAGGTTCATGGGACAAGGAAGTCAGCGCGGGAACGCGGCACAGGGCGAGGGAGCTCGCGGAATCCCCACCTCCGCGCCCACCAGCTCTCTGTTCCTGGTGGAATCCCGGGTACGGGCCTGCACTGCTGTGGCTGAGGCTGCTTCTACGGCGGCCGCGGACACCTGCCCCCGTCCTCTCTCCAGTTCTGAATTCTGGGCACGCCTAATGCCAAAGAACTGCCTTCCGCAGCCAGAGCTCCGAGGACAAGGGCTCGGCCAAGAACCTGCGCCAAAAAGCTTATCACAGCCCAACGGAGTTGAAGCTCTGGCATTTGCAGTGGAAAAGCAAATAAGATCAGGAACTTAAAACACAAAAGCAACCTCGTAAGAGACTGCTATTAAAGAATATGGGCTTATGGGGAGGGTGACCAGAACCTCCCAATTCGTAACTACACATCTTTGAAGGGCGACAAATTTAAAAGTGAGTGAAAGCTTCAGTATCATTGCCTTTTACATTACAATCACATTTGCAGCATCAAACTCTCCTGGCCGGTAATGAAGGCAGGCCCCACGGGCAAATACGTGATCGTGCAATTTTATGGTGCCAGAGACATTGTACAAATTTTGAAGATAAGGCTGTTCTAAAGCCACATGTTATTTCCAAGGTCATGCCATACTCGGTCGACCATTAACTTCAAAGAAACTTCAAAGAAATCAAAGGGTTTATTCCATCCTGAGATGTGCAAACTCTCTGCAGTAAATATAGCACAAACACAATGCCCTTTCCTTTTAAAGTACATAGTGAGGCCCAAACCAGGGCATTATTCTGAGATCACCTTCACAGGACAGAGATGACAGTACTTGAAAGCAAAGGTCAATATACAATTTGGTAGCTAAGACATTGCCTGGATCCTTCAGATACCTAAAGACCTCATAGAAAAGAGCACTAGCCCCAAACAATATTGAGGAAGAAAGCTCCCTTTTTGGTCTTTTACGTTTCAAACTGGTGTTGTCCAACAAAAGCTTAATGTGAAACATGTATACGAGTATTCTAGAAATCACATTAAAAGGGGGGAGGGACGCCTGGGTGGCTCAGTTGGTTAAGTGTCTGATTTTGGCTGAGGCCATGATCTCATGGTTTGTGAGTCCGAGCCCCACGTTGGGCTCTGTGCTGACAGCTCAGAGCCTGAAGCCTGCTGCAGATTCTGCGTCTTCCTCTCTGTCTGCCCCTCCCTTGCTCATGCTCTGTCTCTCTCTCTCTCAAAAATAAATAAAACATTTTAAAAAATTAAACAAAAAAACAAAAAACCAGGGCGCCTGGGTGGTTCAGTGGGTTGAGCATCTGACTTAGTTTCAGCTCAGGTCGTGATCTCGTGGTTCCTGTGTTCAAGACCCGTGTCAGGGTCTGCACAGGCAGCGTGGAGTCTGTTTGGAATTCTCTCGCTCCTTCTCTTTCTTTTTTTAAAAAAAATTTTTTTTAATGTTTTATTTATTTCTGAGAGAGAGACAGGCAGTGTGAGCAGGGGAGGGTCAGAGAGAGAGAGAGACATAGAATCAGAAGCAGGCTCCAGGCTCTGAGCTGTCAGCACAGAGCCCGACGTGGGGCTCGAACCCACGAACCGTGAGCTCATGACCTGAGCCAAAGTCAGAGGCTTAACCGACTGAGCCCCCCAGGCGCCCCACTCTCTCCTCCTCTTTCTGCCCCTCCCTCACTCTCTTTCTCTCTCTCAAATAAATAAAAACATTTTTTTAAATGTTTATTTAATTTTAAGAAAGACAGAGCATGAACGGGGGAGGGGCAGAAAGAGAGGGAGACACAGAATCCGAAGCAGCTCCAGGCTCCGAGCTGTCAGCACAGAGCTGGACCGGACGCAAGGCTCGAACTCACATGCTGTGAGATCATGACCTGAGCCGAAGTTGGACGTTAAACCAACTGAGCCCCAGGCGCCCAAATAAAAACATTTAAATTAATCAATAAAAGTAAACAATGGGCAAAATTAATTTTAACTATTTTTATTTAAAATATAATTTTAGGGGTGCCTGGCTGGCTCAGTCCGTTAAGCGTCTGACTTTGGCTCAGGTCATGATCTCACAGTTCATGGGTTTGAGCCCCACGTCGGGCTCTGTGCTGACAGCTCAGAGCCTGGAGCTGCTTTAGATTCTGTGTCTCCCTCTCTCTCTGCCCCTCCCCTGCTCACACTGTCTCTCTCTGTCTCTCAGAAATAAATTTTTAAAAACATTAAAAAAATTTTTTTAATAAAATGTAATTTTTAGATACATTTTCATTTGTTTTCAATATAAACATTATTACTGACATATTTTATAGCCTCTTCTCACACTAGCTCCTCGAAATCCAGAGTGTGCTTTACGCTTGGACGACATCTCAGTTTGGACGCGCTGTATCTGATGTGCTCAATGCCACAGGGGACTAACGACTACTGTAACGTCCCAACTACCCTCCCCCAGACCCTCACGGAAACGCTACGGCTCCCCCTCCAACATGCACCGTTTCAGCAAGCACAAGGTTCCAGATTTCCTACAGCGGCCCTAACCTCCCCGACTGCGTCCCACAGCACCCGGGTGGCCCTGCTTCAATGTCAAGCGTGTGTTACCTGCTGGCCTACTTACTGGCCCAGCTCTGGGGTGACGCTGCCTGGGCTCGAATTCACCTGTCACTATGGACAACCTGAGTCAGTTACTTAACATCTTTTTGGATCCTCAGTTTCCCCCTTTTGGCAACGGATGAGAAAGCGTTTTTCTGAGGGTCACTAGAAATAAGAGGAGGTGACGTACTTCGAACACCGCACCCTGTCCCATGTGATTGGGAGCAGAGGCAGTAGAAGCACTACCTTCCTCCACGGCCCCCCACAGGGCCTGCGACACTCACCCTTACCACTTCACCCAGGATGCTTCCTGTTACCCAGACCTTTGTTTCGATCCACTTAAAAAATCCTGTCTGTCTTCAAGAATCAGAGCAAAAAGCACCTCTCTTCAGGAAGTCTCTCCTTCTTCCTACCTTCCACGAGATGTAAGTGTTCCCATGGGTCTGCGCTGGTGCCTTATTTCTTTTTTCTTTTATTTTTTAAAGGTTTGTTTATTTTTGAGAGAGAAAGAGACAGAGCACAAGTGGGGGAAGGGCAGAGAGAGAGGGAGACACAGAATCTGAAACAGCCCCAGGCTCTGAGCTGTCAGCACAGAGCCTGACGTGGGGCTCGAACCCATAAACCGTGAGATCATGACCTCAGCTAAAGTCGGACGCGTAACTGACTGAGCCACCCAGGCGCCCCGATGTTATTTCTTACTCTCTAGAGCATCCTAATTATACGTGTGAGTCTTAGTCCACCTTCTGGACTATTCCTCAAGAGTTAAGGCACTTATTAAATTTATAAACCTCTCCCTCTGCCCTTTCATCCCCTTCTCGTTTGGCCCGGAGGGTCCTGACATTGAGTCCATGATTTCAAAATAAATGAGTCCAATGGCTCTGATTTAGTATATCTGACCTTTTCATTATTAATAAAAATTCTAATAATAAGAGGAGATTTTTTTTTTTTAAATCTTGGGAGGTCCCCTCTAGTTCGAGACTGATACTCTATGCCCTCCCCGCCACGTGTTTCTGAGGCCCCACACTGCTGCCACAGGCCTCCACGCTCTCCCAGGGGGCCTCCCGGTTCTGACTCTCCCTGGGCCTTCCCCATCCAAAGTGATGTTCAAACTGGGGCCAGGCCGGACCCTCCACTGTAAGATGCACCTGCGCTGGGCTCCCTTCCTTCAGGACGCCGCCCGGTGACCTGCTGGCCAGTGTGATCTGTCGAGGCAGAGGAAGGGGTTCCTGCTGTCCCTGGGAAGGTGAGTCCTGCTGACTTGACGGGTCAATGCCACAGTGTCAGTGCAGAGTCTCAAGAGCCACAAAGAGCCAGGCAGAGGCACCCCGTGAACACTCAGTTATTTCACCAACCGTAGGGCACATTTATTCTGAGTAAAGACAAGGCCATCGATTTCCAAATCCAGAGGCGGATACAACCAGGGCTATTTGTTAATTCATTAGCTCGATTTAAGCCTCCCGACCAAAGACACTGAGAACAAAGGCATTTTACTTTCTGAAAAAGAAACTTCTTGAAAACTTAAGTACTTGTAATAAAAGTTTAATTGGTTTAAAATTAAAATGAATTTTGAATGAAGAAAGATCACTAACTCATTTTATTAAAAGCGCTGTGTTCTTTCTGCTTTAAAAAAAAAATGGCGATGAATCCTCCAAGGCGTGTCTGTATTAACAGACTAGAAACACAAATTATTTCCAGCCTGGGGAGACGCTTCGCTTCCTACAGTGGCTCCTCCTCAGGCCTGGCAGCTCTCACTACATCCTCAGGACACTTGGACTTGACTCCTGGACTTGACTCCCGCAGGGTGGAGTACTGCCCTCCGCCCAGGGGCGAAGCAGGTGCCCGTCCTATCAGCTAGTGGGCAGCTGAGACCCTGGGGCCGCAGAAGGACTCCAGGCACATTCGGTTCGCTTTCCTTAACCCAGGGAGAAGCTTGCGCACTGGCATCACCAAGCCTCTCAAAGACAGGCGGGAAGTGCTCTCCTCCCTCACTCCCGGCCCTTCCCTCCCTTCCTTCCCCGGCCCCGCCTGGCCCTGCGGTGTGTGCCAGGCTCAAGCAGACTGTCAGTTCAGGAAACGCTGACAATCAACACCCGGTCGCAATCACAGGAAACCATTTAATGACCTCTCACCCCTGCTCCACCGTAGGCAAGTCCTCTGGAGCACCAGCAGATGTCTGGAAGTTATCCGGATGCTACCACGCATTAAATGAAAACCTGGAAAGGCTGTGGCCATCTCATAAATGTCTCCAAGACTCAATCTGGACACCAGAGTCCTGTGCAATTAACAGTCACTTTTAAAACCACTTTGTAGGGGTGCCTGGGGGGCTCAGTCCATCAGGCGTCCGACTTTTCAGCTCAGGTCATGATCTTGTGGTTTGTGGGTTCGAGCCCCGCGTCAGGCTCTGTGCTGAGAGCTCGGAGCCTGGAGCTGCTTCAGATTCTGTGTCTCCCTCTCTCTCCGCCCCTCACCCGCTCATGCTGTCTCTCTCTCTCTCTCTCTCTCTCTCTCAGAAATAAGTAAAACATCAACAAAAAAAAATAAAACAAAACCACTGTGTAAACGTGCCTGACAATATGAAATCACAGGGTATAAACTATGATGTGACTGTGTGTCTGCAGATCTTGCTGCAGTATCTTCTATGACACGAGGAGCCAAATGGCAGAAGAAGACCGGGGGCCCCGGCTTTGGGAACCTCGGGTCCTGGCCAGACTCTCTCTCTAACTCTCTGCGCACCCTGCTTCTTCAGCTGCGAAGTCAAGGGTGGGGAATAATGGATACTCGGGGCCCTTTGAGCTTCCAGAAACTGTATTAGTCAAAGCAGTACTAGAATGTGTTGCAGTAACAAATAAACCCCAGGGCCTCAATGATTTAACCCAACAAAAGTGTCTTTCTTTGTCACATGAAGTCGCCTGCTGATCATCAGAAAACTCTGTTCCATCCAACGTTGTGGGGATCGGGCTCCATCCATCCGGGGATGCCATGTCTCAACATGAGGCCCCCACGGTCCCCACAGCAGGCAGGGGGATAGAGAGGAATGTCAGCTGTTAAGCGCCATGGTCTGACAGTGACACATGCCCTTCCTCCCACAGCTGACTGGCCAGGCCTGGTTACATGGCCTCGGCCTAAGCGCAGGGGAGGCTGGGCACGTGTAGGAACATGTGAAATATTTGGTGAGCACTCTATCTCCACCACACAGACATTTCACTTATTTCATTTATTTACTTCACTAATTTAATCTGTTTATCTGAGCAGATATTAATGGAACATCACAATATGCTACATCACAGAAGAAAAAGAAGTTCTTACAACTAAGTATGCCAGCAACACAGAAAGGCAGATGGAGAGAGGGGTACACCAAGCCAAACACAGCCCCCGAGTAGGGGCAAGGGACAAGTCCGGGCCGTGCCCGCTGCAGGCTCCAATGGATGCCAGGCCTCCTGGGTCGGAGTCACACGGGAAGCACGTGGAGTGCAACAAAGAAGGCAACAAGACTTGGCCCTCCCTACCCCCCGCCATACTGCACTGTGGTCTGTCTGCCAGTCTGCCTCCAGCCCAGCACGCTATATTTAGCACTTCTTCCTCCAATCAGGGCCTTGCTCTCCCTCGAAGGCTTTACGCTGCCATAAATGATGTCATCAAAATCCTGGCTGGCCCGAAACTTGGTGCCAGGCCCAGCACTGCTGTAGATCCCACACTGATCCCGGCTAGGGTTGCCACAGTCTCACTGTCCCCAGAAACTCAAATTCTATGATGTAAAGTGGTTGGGTAAGACTTCCGGAACACCCTGGCCTTCAATGCAGCATGTATGTCTAATTATTTTTTCTACTACAGAAAGGTTTTTTAAGAGTTGCATAACTTAGGGGGACACCTGTGTGGCTCAGTCAGTTAAGTGTCCAACTTCAGCTCAGGTCACAATCTCATGGTTCGTGGATTTGAGCCCTGCGTTGGGCTCTGTGCTGACAGCTCAGAGCCTGGAGCTTGCTTCAGATTCTGGGTCTCCCTCTCTCTCTACTCCTCCCTCCCTCGCTCTCTCTCTCTCTCTCAAAAATAAAAGATTAAAAAAATTTAAAAGAAGAGTTGCATAACAGAGGAAAGAAGGCAACAGAGAAACTTCATACACTGATGATGAATCCCATTAGCTGTTAGAGCACACCACCGCAGACAGTGTTGAACACGCCGCGTTTTTATACGAATTAATTTTATTATTCTCCGTGAATCCTGTGTAGACAATATATTTAGCCCAGTTTCCTCTGTCAAAGAGACCAACACTGGAAGCAAAGAAAAACGTAGAAATCTGAAATCCATGAGAGGATAAGCCTCCCCATGGGTCTAGTCAATGCCTGGAATTACGGATCCAAGACCAAAAGAAAAGGGTCCATTGCATGGGCTGCCTTCCCCCCCCCTCCACAAACACTCTATCCACGGAGGTGAAGTGAAAGTCAGGACAGACTTTCCAGAAACTTCCCTAAGGATAGAATGGTGTTTCCATACAGCAACAAACCAGCCTCTCTTGGACGCCTTTTAACCTCAGAGGCTCAGGGGCTGGGTCCCAAGCCTCTGGAAGAGGTGGCAGGAGTCACATCCGCAGCCCTCTGACTGAGTGTGCCTTGCGCTCGTGCTGTGCGCTGGAGCACCTTTCACCTCGGCACCTCACAGCCCGGACTCACACGTCCAGGTAGCAGAGCAAGCAAACACTCAGCAGCGTCTCCCTCCTACCCAAGACCACTTCAGAATGACAGCACAGAAATCAAAGTGCAGTTAATTTATAAAAGGAAGGAGAAAAGGAGAACCATCAGCCACCTGCAGATTTCAGTGAGGTTCTAAAAAAGAAGGGGAGGGAGCACAGAGAATATGTTCCATCATAATTATTTAAGGGCTGCTGACTGATTGTCAACATCAGCGTCAACTTCTGAACAAAACCCGAGCAGCTCAAGTATGTTTGCAGAACAGCCTATGAATGGCCTCGGCCTTGAATATGTAAGAGGGATAGATGTGAGCTAGAAAGCAGGAGTGGCAGAGGGAAATCAGGGCCACCAATATGCACATTTGCACTGTCAGAATCAAGAAGGGAGAGCAAAAGTTGATGGGGGAAGACTCAAATGAGGGCTCAAGCTATCATAAAAGTTTGAAAGATGACCAAGAAAAAAACCAAGTCAAAAATAACTCAAGAAACATCAAGAAACAAGTATAAGAAATATCAAGAAACAAAAGCTAATGGTAGCGTAAGTGAGCAAAAGCCCATCCAGGGCAGAGAACTGAAGGAATGTCTAAAATTGGTTTATCAAGAAACAGTAACATAAGCATATTTTTTCCATTATGGGGGTAGTGCCGGGAAGGCTAAGGGCTAAGAACAAGACGATTAAACACGGAGTAGGGGGCCTAAGCAGGGTTATGTATAAGATCTTTACCATTTTGACTTCTACTGCCTGCATGAAATCATCTGATAAAAAGAGAAAAAACAAAGAATAAAATTAACCAAGTATAATGTGCATTTTCTACACTTTTACCTGGTTAGATTAGCCCCGAGGTCCCGGGAAGATAGGTGCAGGAATCGATGTCAACACCCTCTATTCACAGCTTTGATGCTGTTGTGTGTCTCAGAGCCAAGTGCAATCAGCCCTCACTCCACCAGACTTGGAAGAAGCGCCCCCTCCGCTGTCTGGTACTGCACGTCTACCCTTCTCAGGCCCGTCCAATCCTCGGCCCTCCCCCAAACACTCCCACTCTACACACAGCCTTCAACGGGGTTAAATGTTCGATGCCCCATGTCTGCAGTGCTAGGAAAGCACATAATCTCACTGATACGAGGTCCACAGAAATCTTTACGGAGGAAGACCTCTGAGTACGCATGTACGTACGAGCTGATGCACACATCCCAGCTGTGGTGTGACCGTGCCCACTATAAGCTGTTGGGGGGACAGGGGGACAGGAGTCTCCTGGTCACTCACTGGGAGCCCTAGAAGAAATGGAGGCCATAACTCTCCACACTGTGCCCTTCTCCGCTCACCCACCTTGATGAGCGTGTTGTCCTTTCTGCGTGTGGTAAAATATCCCACCCAATCTGACTACGTGGGTTTTGGAAAGAAAAAGAACACTTCAGTTATGGATAAAAAATTTTTTTAACAGCAGAATTTGGAGGGAGACCAATGTAACAAATTGCCACACAGGACTTTCTCAGGACCTCCTAGGAGGGAAATTACAGCAAACTAAGCTCCATCTGCGATTCTGACTGACTGTGAGGACAACTGATCAAAAACTATTCCCGACGGTGCCCAGGGCCACTCTGGCCTGCCGGCTTAAGCCAGACGTCTGTCGTGACAAAATTAAGGGACTTCAGATTCAAAGCATTGAAGTTAATGAGCAGACGCTGTTTTCATTCTGATGTGAAAACACTCACTTGTGAAAAGACTTTGAAAAAAAAAACCACTGGATAAGTTTACCGGATAATAGAGGATAGTAAGGAATTATTTTAATTCTATTAGCTGTTAAAACGCATTATTCTATGTCAGGAAACACCTTTTCTGAGATGCACGATGAAGTATTTCGAGGTAAAACACCACTATGTCTACAACTGCCTTCCCACGTTGGCAGTTGCTGCGACTGGGGCGGATACGCCGCAGTTTTCTGTACTTTCTACTTGTGCGAACCTCCCTACGACCAAGCAGTTCGACTGCTGAGAATCTGCTCAAGAGACCTGAAAGCACAGCCCACACAGAGACTTGTACAAGAATGTTTAGAGCAGCTTGTTCATAACAGCTAAAACCTGGAAAGGACGCAATTAACGACAGGAGAAGGGGCCCCCAAGCCAGGGCGGCAGGGAGCACACCGGGGAGCAGTGCCACCAAATCCAGCAAGTAACTGCTCATGTGCGCAGCAAGGTGGACGGATCCCAACGGCCCTGTGCTGAGACGAAAGGAATGAAGGAAAGAACTAATGGAAGGGGGAGGGGGGGAGGGGGAGGGAAAGAGAGGAGCCAGATCCTAGAGTACCTTTAGGATGCAACAGAAATCCAAACAGTCGTGTAGCGTCTGGGTGGCTCAGTGGATTGAGTGTCTGACTTCAGCTCAGGCATAATCTCATAGCTCGTGAGTTCAAGCCCCACATCAGGCTCTGTGCTGACAGCTCGGAGCCTGGAGCCTGCTGCAGATTCTGTCTCCCTCTCCCTCTGCCCCTCCCCTGCTCACGCTCTGTGTCTCTTTCTCTCTCAAAAATAAACATCAAAAAAATTAAAAAGAAAGAAATCGAAACACTACTGCTCAGCTACCACTGAGGCACGGGAACTAGCTGAAGACAGGGAACTTTTGGAGATGATGAAAACATTCTACATCCTCATTAGCATATTGGTTACATCTGTGTGTATAACCAATTTGTATATACAAATTAAGTTTGTTTATTTATTTTACTTTATTTTTGAGAGAGAGACAGAATGTGAGTATGGGGGGGAGAGGCAGAGAGAGAGGGAGACACAGAATCCGAAGCAGCTCCAGGCTCTGAGCTGTCAGCACTGAACCCACAAACCGTGAGATCATGACCTGAGCCGAAGTCAGACACTCAACTGACTAAGCCACCCAGGAGCCCCTTATTTATTTTGAGAGAGAGAGTGCAGGAGGGGCAGGGTGTGGGGGGAGAGAATTCCAAGCAGGTTCCGCACTATCAGTGCCCAACGCAGGGCTGGAACCCATGAACTGTGAGACCACGACCTGAGCCAAAATCAAGAGTCGGCCACTTAACTGACCGAAACACCCAGGCACCCCCATTTTGCATGTATTTATCAGAGTTCTACGATACAGGTAAGCTATGTGCACTTAATTTTATGTGAACTTCACCTTAAAAACCAAACATGTAATTACATACAAAAATACAATGATGGTTGGTTTGAGTTCTCATTGCAAATGAAAAGCCAAGCCTGACTCTATGTTCTTGATGAGTCAAGCGAGCCCAAGGAGACCATTATGAGTGAGACCACAGCCAAGTGAAGACACCTTGGTCACAGAAGACGAAGTCACTTGCCAGTGGTAAGGTATCAAATCATGAACAAACCCTGCAGATTTATGGGTATTATTTGCTTCTGTCAATTCTGTGCTTGCAGAAATTTTACAGGGCAGGAAATAGAAGTTGCTGGAAGTTAAGGGCTCCTCGCGTCTTTTATAAATTCCAAACTTACTCACTAACACGACCTGGGGACTCAGAGGAGAGCCAGGAGGGGAGGACAGCCATCAGGGGCAGGAAGTGGGGGCAAATAAAGCTTTCCATTAGACGAGGAAGAGACCACAGGTCATTAGGCAGAGAGGCAGAGGGACATCTGCCCTGGAAGCGGAACAGCCCAGCAGAGCCACATGGCCTGGGACAACGAGCATCAAAGAGGAAACCTGGGTGGACAGGTAACTGGACAGAATTCCCCAACACCTTAGGACTCTGCAGAATCAGGGGGACAGGCCACCCTAATAGTGACCGAGCTCTCCACCAGCCCATCGAGATGGGCTTCGAGTTGACTCACACATCAGCTCGGAGGCCAAGACCCACAAGAGCACGGGCATGAAGGTCTGACGATGACTTCACTGTGTGTGCCTGTCATCAGCCGGGGAGTTTCTGTCCCGCCTCCCGCAGGGAACTAGAAACAAAGGTGTGGCGAACCTTCCGTCACTTGGTCCAGGGAGCCGACTGTGTACCTGTCACCGCTTCATACACTGCATTTACACTCTTATATCTAATTCCATTTTTGTGACCAGAGAACTTTCTAGAGACAAGCACACGCATTCCCGAGACCAGTTTGGTATAGGCACACTCGGCCGCACCATCCTTCCACCCAAGGGAGACCTTAGGGGGGCCTTGTATAACGTGAGCCTGAGCACACGTACCAAAGCTGCCCCCAAGACGTCCATGTACCTTTTGACCTGGCTCTTTCCAGATCAGTCTTGAGGATGAGCACGAGTGTCAGTTTCCCGGGAACGTCTTCTATGCCCCCTGGCATCTAACCAGTTCTTCTGTTTATGCCCGAGCATCCTGCAATCCTCCTTCAGAGTACTGCCGCGGCTGAACTTACATAGCTATTTGTGGAATTATTTGCTTAACGTGTGTCCTTTTCCCTCCATCCCCAGCCTGGGCAGGGCATGTAATTGTCTCACTGATCTTCTATACTCAGTACCCACCAAGGTGCTGGGCACGTGGTAGGCACCCAATAAATGTCTATTAAGCATCATTTCCCCACAGCCCCCACGCGGTTTAACCTAGGAAGAAACTGAGGAAAGAGCCATAACTTTCACTTAAAGTGTGCCATTGTTTTTTTTTAGGTCTACCCAGAGCTCACTACATCATAACGGACCGCCCACATGTGCCTGTGAAACCCAAAGGGCCCTGCAGAAGCCTGCTGCTCTTGCTGCTGAAGGCCAGGGAGCCGTCCGTCAGGCCGCTGTCTGGGACTCCCCATCGGCCGTGGCCTTGGGAGAGTGCGCTGTCTGGGCACAGCAGACAGAGGTATTTGGGGGATGTCCCGGGGGGTCCAGCACGTGCTAATCATTCTCCAGAGCGTATTCTGCAGGCCTGTACTCCGGAGAGAGAGGCTGGCTGGAGGAGAGGCTGAACCTCCAGTTCATGAGGATGCCATTCTGGCCCGCCATCTTGGAAGGCTTCCCCAAGGCGTGGTGCCCACACTACTGGTCCATGTTCCCCTCCTATTTTTGTCAATTACTACAATCAACATTCATGTATCTTTAACAACTCATAAGCGCTTTTTTAAAGATTATTTATTTTGAGAGAGAGAGAGAGACATGAGCAGGGGAGTGGCAGAGAGAGAGGGAAAAAGAGAGAATCCCAAGCAGGGTCTGCACTGGCAGCGAGGAGCCTGACGTGCGGCTCAAACTCACAAACCGTGAGATCATGACCTGAGCCAAACTCAAGAGTTGGAAGCTTCACCGACTGAGCCACTCAGGTGCTCCATACAGCACTTTTAAATGCATCATTTATGTCCGTATTTACAACAACATACTGGAATAGACAGGGCAAGTGCCTTCAGACCAGTTTTACAGAGGTTCAAGTTTAACTGAAGGATTAAGTGTCCTTCCAAGAGTTGGGGCTCATGCTCAACCCAAACTCACATTTTCAAACTCGAGAACCAGGCTCTCTCCACCATCTCTGGCTATGTTTTCAGTTAAACAAAATCCTAACCACAAAAAAAAAAAAAAAAAAGACAGAAAGAAACGGAAGGAAAGGGAAAATAAAGGTGGGGGGGAGGGTAGAGAAGAAGGAGAGAATAAGGGAAGGAAGAAGGGTTGGGAGGCAGGATGGAAGCAAAGAAGGGAGACAGTTTTGAAAAGGCTTTATCTAGTCTATAGAACTGAGAGTATTTGGGAAGCAAAATTCTGGGTCTACACCCCAACGAACTGTGCTGTTCTGAGCAAGCTCTGGCAACCTCTGTGTGCCTGGGTACCTCCATGTCACATGGAGTTCCACCTTACGGGACTCCTGGGAGGAAGTGATGATGATTTTACAGAGGACCCAGGGCAGTGCCACTTCACAGTGGCTGCTTCCTTCGTGAATTCATTTCCATGACCTAATTGTGCTGAATTCTTCAGCCCCACTAACTCTCCCTCTGTTCTGAGTCCATTTAACTCACACTTCCGCCACCTATTTATCTGCCACACTTCATGTCCGCACTGAAGTTCGTTAGAAACACTGCGTAGCTTCTATACCCAAACCCACCCCCGCAGAGGCTCACCAGAGAAACCAGGTAAATAAAAAACAGCCGATCAGGAGAAAAGACGTGTAATTCAATTTAAAACTTGAAAATAAATGTCCTCCATCCTGAGTCTTATGGTCATTAAAGCAAATATTAAAGAATTCAAAAATCCTATAACACAGTTTCCTGGACTCTCCCACGCACCCTAAATCCAAGCAATACCAAAGAGGGGAGGCAAACGCTTTGATGATTTTGGTGGTTTTGAGGTGGTGTTGTCTCAACCTCTTCTTATCCAATAAGGTCGAGGGCCAAAACCATTCAGGGTTTGGTCGCCATCCGTGGAGGCGTGTCGCCTGGGCTCTGGGCAGGACGACAGCGACGGCCCTGTTCAGAGGAAAAGCGTCCACTCCCAGGACCAGGAGAGGTGCTGTGTCACTCGTCTACCGGCACTGACGGCTCCCAGTATCGTTCTTTCCTCAACGCGCAGCTTCCCAGGACTGAGCGTTTGTGAAGAACTGCAGCCGGGTCACTGACTACTGGCCACCGAGACCACAAGCCCTCAAAGAAAGATGGCGCCCGCTTTGTCAAGCTCCTGTAGTCACAACTGCACTGCCTTTAAAAATCACTCTCCCCAAACCGAGCCATAAACAACTCTTCTACACAGACCAGCACACGACTCCAGTGGAGGCAAGGCCAGTGTCCACAGTCAGAAGACACTATGTACGGTCTTGGTTTACCCAGACCTGAGCTCCCAGGAGATGAGGCGTGATACACAGCCGGTCCTTAGGATTCCTAGAAACCACAAAGACTGCTTCCTCAAGCCACACATAAAGACGGCCATATGGCTGACAGCCAATCTCCATTTATCCATCCGTCCTGCGGGTATTTAGGGCATGCCTACCTACTACGTGCCAGGCCCAGTGCCCAGAGCTCGAGACACACGCGGAGTTAGACATGATTCTTGCTGATGGTCCTGTTGAGGAGAGGAGCCGAATAATGTAGGACAAACGCACACGACCGTGCTGAAACTGGTCTCAGTGTAAATTAGTGGCCACGAATTCCCAACAGCCTTGGTGCTGACGGGCATTACACCGCATTTCCCAGCTCTGCCTGCTCTCCCGCCCTGTGGTGGCCGTTTCTGTCACAGAACGTTTGTCTCCGGCTTGCACTTCCCACCTGAACGCCAGACGCAAACACACAAATGCCACCCTGACACTCCGCTAGACAGCTCTCCGTCCCAGCTGACCGCCAACCCTCTGCCTTTCCGTCTTCTCTGCTCAGTGACAGGCAACCTCACTTGCTCAGCCTCCCAGTCTTCCCTGACTCTGCACATATCCCAGTAAGGAAACGCAGCGGTGCTGGGGGCTCTACCTCTGACATGCATCCAGGGTCTGACCACCACTCTCCCCCCCCCGCCCTTCCCCCGCTCTGAGACAGCATCACCTTTCACCTGGACGGCTGCCTCCTATCAGTTCCTCGGCTGCTGGCCCCCCTTTCTGTGATGCCTTCCCCCGCACCATGCGCAGCCATAGTGACCCTATAAAGCAGATGTCAGCTCATGCCTCCCAGGCTAAAAACCCTTCATTCCTCAACTGGGAGAGAGATTCAGGGCTTTACCACAGATTCTCTACTTACTACATGGTTTGAGCTCAGGCTGCTGCTGAGACTTCTGTACGATGCTTCTTTGGCTCGCTCCCTCCTAGTTCCTCGTGGAAACCACCAAGGCATGCGCATAAGTCAGAAACGTGACATCTGTGGGTCCCTCTGCTGTGCCTGATGTCACCCCAGGGAACTGCAGAGCTCCCTCCCTCGCTCTCCTCAGATCTCTGCCCAAATGTCCCCAGTGTCCCCAGAGAAGCCTTCCCTGAGCAGCCCACGGGAAAACAGCACCTGCCCCCAACTCCAGCCTCTGTCCCTTTCCCTGCCTTATTTTTCTTCACGGCTCTCGCCGTTACTGAACGTGCCTACATACATTTTTATTTGTTCATTTCCCCTCTCTCTAGAGCAGTGCCATCCAACAGAAAGAGAGCATGAGACAGATACGTACTGTTGAATTTTCTAGTAGCCGTGCTAAAGAAAGTAAAAAGAAACTGCGAAAATTACTTCGAATGCTTTTTCTTTAACCTCATCTACCAGAACATTAGCATTTCAAAAATGAAGCCAATGTAAAATACTATGAAGATACAACACGTGTTTTGGCACTAAATTTGGAATGTGGTGTGGAGGTTACACTTACGGTCCATCCGAGCTCCGGCTCGTCCCAAGTCAAGTGCTGGGCGGCCTCCCCGGCTTGGCGGCCGCAGCGCTCATCAGCTCAGCTCTGGACCATCAACTCCATGGCACAAAGCCGGGTTTTGCTCACTACGTACCCAACCGCCTGCACCACGCCTGGCCCGTTGTTTGTAAACCAATCAAGTATTTCATTAACAGCCTGGGTTTTTTTCTTTCCTCAAACAAGCACATATTGACCATATACAATATGACAGACCAAAAAAACCCATGACAGACCCAGAGATGATTAGACCAGAGTGCTTATAATCTAGCACGGGAAGTAATACTGTAAAGAAACGGGAAGTCTGAGGTGCCCCAAGGGAAAAGGAAAAAAAATCCACATTTTAAGCCAAGTAGAAAGGACACGGGTGGGGCTCAGCTATGGCACAGCCCTGGCTACTCAGAGTGAGGGCAGGAGGCAAGAAAGGTTACGGCAGTTCCTGGAGTGACAGTGACAGAAGCTCGACTCAGGGAAAAATCGGGGACCAATGGTGAGGAGGCTGATCAGCAGTGCCTGGCCCAGCCCTGCGTGGGGACCAAATCAGCGGTGGAATTACAATGCAGTTCTGAGCTCGGTGGCTAAAGGGGAAGACGGTGCTGTGATAAACCCATCAGATCCCGAGGGATAACAGACGGATGAAGGAGGGCAGCTAATGATGACTTACCGTCTAGTTCCACACACTAGACCCAACCCACAGGACCTCCCTTTGACCACTCCAACTTCTTCCAAAGTTAGTCATTTCTACCCAGATGAGCAGCAAATGTATTTTCCAGAACAATCCACGAGGAAATGCCAACTGGAGATATGCAAGAGCCCCTCTCTGGGCCTCCGTTTCCTCCTCTATAATAGAAGGAGGGCGGTGCCAGACCAGGCGATCTGAGCCCAGCCCGATGGGCACCTTCCTTCTCACCCGGTCTGCAGACTCACTCTCTGCCTCACAGGAGGGGAGCATCTAACAGGAGAGCAAACTGTTCACTGGACACCTTTCTCCAGCACTACCTGCAAACAGGAAAACTGAAGCCAAGCGCCAGCCCCAAACAGCCACTGCCATCACACGCTGTACCCCGCCCACAGCCAAAGATGCACAGGGCGAGAAGCCCGAAGCAAACCTTCCTGAGCTGGCGCTACGGTGCCCGGTGTTGACGCTGGCGGGCCCCTCTACAAAGCAAGGGCAGCCTTCCTAGAAACAGAAGTGGCTGTGTGTGACTTAGGGACCTCAAACCCAGGGCTGGCGGAGAGGAGCATCCGGGGAAGCTGTCCCGCAGTGCCCGGGGGGCCAACTGAGGCACCTCACCTGAGCCGCTCTTCTTCTTTTTTGCGAAGATTGAAGTCCCGCTGAACCACCTGCAGCACATGCTCCGTTTCGTCGTCGGTCAGACCGGACAGGTCCAGCTTCCTCCCCATGATTTAATGCCAAGTACAGACGACAGCGCGAGGCCTGAGGAATCAAGGAAAGACCACAAATTGAGGGCAAGAGGAAAGCACTCCAGGGACCAAAATCAACCCATTTTCATTATTAGCACAAAATGAATAGTTTTGTCTAAGACGGTGTCTTGTCTGCCCTCATACTCAGCAAACATTTACAATGGCAGGAAGGCAACAGAGACAGAGAGAAAGTAGCTGATCATCTGCCAGAGTCTCATTCATCCCACCCAATCCTTAAATCAGAAAAAAAATACACAAATTACTTTTTTCGACGCAATGAAGCATACAAGAGAGCTAGTGTGGATTTCCACTGAACACCAAAAATCCTATGACCCAAAGATTCTAAATTTTTGTGACTTGAAGTTTTAAATTCTAACTATTATATATAATTCCAAAATAAAATAAATTATAATACTTTTTAAAGTATCCTAAATACACTGTATTCCCCCGAACTTTTCATCACATGGCTATAAAATACAAACTAGGAATCAATAAACTCTCTTCTACAAAAGGAAAAGATATAGTAAATACTCTTATTTGGCCATTTTCTCAGTGGTAGAAAAGACAGTATTTCAAAGGAGCACCTCCCAGCAGTGCAATACCTAGAAATGATGGGAAACTATATTTTTTAAAAATCATTTTTAATGAATGGCTGCACCCAGATGTAAAACCAAATACCTGATTCCAGAAAATTGCCTAGAACTAAAGACCAGCATAAACCTCAATGCAACCTTCCTCTATAAAGTATTGGTAAAACCAGTGCAGCAAGATTTCAAAAAGATTATTATATATAATGACCACGTGGGTTTTACCTAAACAATCTCAGGTTGGCTCAACATTCAAAATCAACCAGTGTCATTCACCACATTAATGGAATAAAGTGGACACTCTGTATGATCGATTCAATGCCCATTCACGGCAGAAACCCTCTGCAAACTTTGATTATAAGGAAACTTCCTCCATTATATAAAATGGAGAAAGTAATAAAATGGAGAAAGTAATAAAATAAAGAAAGGAAGAAAGGAAGGAAGGAGGGAAGGAGAGGTAGGGGAGGAGAGAGAGAGAGAGAGAAGGAGAGAGAGAAAGAGAGAAAAGCAAGCAATAAAGAAAGAAAAAGAAAGAAAACCTAAACTAAAATTAACATCATGCTCAATGACAAAAGACCAAATGGTCTCCCTTAAGGTCAAGAACAAGGATGAACATCTACTCTCTACCTCTACTCATTTCGAAATGCCTTTATTATAAAGCTACATTAATTAAGACAGAGTGGCACCGACACACAGGCAGGTGCTGCTATACCAGAGCACCACAGACTAGGTGGCTTGAAACTTTCCTCACGGTTTTGGAGGCTAGAAGTCTGAGATCAGGGTGTTGGCAGGGTTGGGTTCTTCTGAAGCCTCTCTCTCCTTGGCTTGGAGATGGCCATCTTCCCCCTGTGTGTTCGCACGGTATTCTCTCCACACGTATCAATGTCTGAATGTCTTCTTATAAGGACCCTAGACATAACAGATTACAGACCACCCTAATGACCTCATTTTAACCTAACTGCCTCTTTAAATGTCCTATCTCCAAATTCAGTCACAATTTGAGGCACCAGGGTTAAGGCTTCAATATATGAGTTTTGGGGGGACAGAGCAGCCCACACTCTCTACCTTTTGGCTCCCCAAATTCATGGCCTTCTCACATGCAAACCATATTCAGCCCATCCCACCTAAGTCCACCCCAGCATCAACTCTACGTACAAAATCTCCTTGAAATATTACCTAACTTAGGTACAGGCAAGACATGAGCAATGATTCATCCTGAGGTAAAAACTCTTTTCCAGCTGTGACCCTGTGAAATCTGGCAAGTCATCTGTCCCCAAATGGACCACACAGGAGAGGCACTGGATTGACATTCCCAGTCTAGATGGAAGAAGCCGGAAAGAGGAAGGGGTCTTGGGTCTCAAGTAAATCTGAGAGCAGAGCAAATTCCATTAAATTTTAGGGCTCAAGAACAAGTCCCTTCTCCTGCACCCCCGTGAGCGGCCCTCCCTTCCGAGCCCACAGGTGGCTGTCCCCACTCCCTTGGCCACAGGAGGAGTCCCACCTCCAGCCGTGGGGGCAGCAGCAGCTCCAGGGACCTCCGAATTGCCTTCGGGATCCTTCTTCCCCGTCCCTGAAGGAGAACACAACGTGTGTAGCCAGAGAGCTCTATCAGCCCGGCCCGCAGAATCTCGGAGGACCATCAGGCTGCCTCCGTTTCATCCTGGCTCTGTCTGGTCTACACTGGCAGTGCTCCCGCTGATATAAATTCTCAAAGGCTTTGTTGGCTTCCCGCGTGAGGCACAGAAGGCCAGGCCATCACACAAGAGGGTCCTCTGTGGCTCTTTCCTGAGTAACAAGGGGCTCCATTCCTGGTTTCTGCTGAAACGGCCAACTGGGTTCCCGAGTCGTTCTCATAATCCGTGTAGCAAGTGGCTGCCCAGCCACACCCCTGATGTTCTCCCCAAACACACTTTCTCATTTTTTTGCAACATGGATAGACAGAGAACTCCACAGATCTTTGCATTTGGGTTCCTTCTGCCTAAAAATCCCTTCTTCAGCTCATCTCTCTGCTCTCACATGTTACTACACGCAAGGACAGAGCAGGCCACGCTTCAACACTTTGCTTAGACGCCTCCTCAGCCAAACGCCCAAGCTCATCACTTACAAATTCCACCTCCCAGAAAACACTAGAACACAACTTGGCCAAATTCGCTGCCACTTTAGAGCAAGGGTCCAATTCCTCCACTTCTAGTAACATGTTCCTCATTTCTGTCTGAGACCTCAACAGAAGTACTTTGAACATTCCTATTTTTACCACCTTCTGGTCACGAGGATACCTGTGTTCTCTCAGAAGACGGAAGCTCTCTCTCCGGCCTCCTCTCCCCTTCCTGAGCCCTCAGCACAAACACCTTTACCATCCATGTGGCCACCAACAGTCTCCTTGTGGCAACCTCGGCTTTTTCTAGCCTGTGCCTCAGGACACCTCCACCTCCCCCCATCAGCCACTTCCAAAGCCACCTGCACGTGTCTACACAGAAGCAACAGAGGAAAGAGGAAAAGATGCTTAATTTCACCAGGAATTACAGAATTGCACAGCAAAACCGCACCTCATACCCAGCAACGTGAAAAGCCTTTATCAAGCGTTGAGAGGAGAAGGGACGCCGCAGCGTTCACACAGCGCATACAGACTGGCGCGCTGCTTTGGGGCACCATCGCCACTCTCAAGGCTGACGACGCGTGTCCCCTACGGACCAGCTCCCACCACACCTGGGTCCATGCTCAGATATAATCTTGCAAACATGCGTCGGGAGGCAGGCATTTGGTGGGCTCACGTGAAATTTCAAAGCTTGCACCATTCTGGTCTATAAAAGTGCCCATTTCACACAGTTTGACCTCACAGAAGGTATGACTAGCAGTCACCTTCAAAAAAGCAAAAAGTCAAACACGGCAAATAAAACCTGGAAACTACCCCGCACGTCCATAAATGGGAAGGTCACCAGATATGTATATTTAGTTCGTATAATGGAGCCCCCCCTGCAGTGAAGAAGAGCACACCACAGGTCCATCCAACGACACGGTGAGTCTTAAAACATAACGTTGGCGCAAAACAGCATGTCATGTGCACACACACGTGCAACAGGCACACACTATAATCCCGTTTACCAACGGTTCAGAAGCATAAAATCCCAAATCATGTATTTTTCAGGGATCAATATGGTAAAACTCTAAAGAGCAAGATGGGATGTCTGAAGGGGAGGGCGGATTTGATTGGGATAATTACGGACAGACTTCACAGCACTCACTGCAAAGGCAGTGCTACTGCTGCTGCTTATTATTATTACTATTGTTAACTAATTATTAATAGCATATTATTATTACTTATTGTTATTACTAAAAGGTTCAAGTTTTATACACACTTTTGTCTGTAAGGTTATCTTGCATAAGCATATAAAGTAAAGTAAACCTGACACTAAACAAAACTAATCTGATTTCACCATAATTAGAGCAAACATTCGAAGCACTGTCCAAGGAATATGCTGAGAAGTATAATAAAAGTGATGAAAATGATTTTGAGAAATAGGTCATGAAGGTCAAAAGTACAGCATAGAAAATACAGCCAAGAATCTAATAACATTGTTGACAGACGGTGAGAACACTCGTCGTGAGCACTGAGTGTACAGACTTGTCAAATCACTACACTGTAGACCTGAAACTAATATAAATAACATGGGATGTCAACCATACGATAATAAAAAATTATTAAATTGTTAAATGATTTTGATAGATCGTTATTGACTGAACAGCTACTATGTTCCAAAGGAGCTATAAGTACAGACAAAGATATAGATATAGATATGATGTATTACGCTTGATGTTCTTAACTCTCTGAAATTCTACAGCAGCCACAACCACTGCCACCACTCCCAGATGAGAGGGTGTGGATTTGTACTTCCATGTTCCGGCTGTAAAACAGATAAATGACAACAGACAGCTAGGGTCTGACTGTGTGTAGATCCGGCTGCGAGTCCACGCCTTTACTGCACTTGCACGCCCTCCTGTGAGATGCAGAGGGGGCTCTAACCTCAGGGTTTCCCACTTGGGTCCAGAGTGCCCGGCCCTCTCTCTCTAACACGTTATAAGAGGCGATCCCCTTACTTGGTTGCTGTTCATACAAAGGTGACCTGCTCTTTTAGTTTCCAAATAATGGCAATTAACACAGAGAACAGAGAAGTTCCAGTCCTTAAAAGTCTTCTGTTAAAGGATTTAAAACCTCATGCCTGTATGATGCAAATTAACCTCAAAATGTAGCCAACATATCACAACAGGAATCCCAACTGTTTCAAAAACAAAAAAAAATTTTTTTCACACCACTTATGCCATTTGTCAAAAGTACATCTGTGGTCCACTCTGCACACACATGGTGTTGGGTGGGGTGGTGGGGCCGCGGGGGAGGCAGAGAACCCAGTCCGTCTACCGGTCCGCAGCAGTACATCAGAAGTAACACTGCGCTGGCAGGCTGCAAGGCCAAGGGCACGCTCCGTCAGCTGCCATCTTCGAATCCGTCCATGAGCAGGCAGAAACAGATCAGAGGGCACAGGGAAAATGCAGACTGACTGCCTCCTTCAAAACACCCCATTAAAGGTGATAATGGCCGTCTGGAGTTCCCCCAAAGGTGATAGATCTGTCCCCTTCACTTCACTGGCTTTTGGTTTCTGAGAATTCTAAATGAGCTTCTAAGATGTCTGGTTAGTGAAAGACAGAAGTGGCAGCTCTGACCATCTCACATCTACAAAGAGCGATGAGCAGGTCAAGGTTTCTGTAAAGAAATAAAGAAAGTAGCCCTGAATGGACAAGGCGGAGAACAAGGAGAAAACCTTCTGGGGAAATGGGGAAAGCATCTTCCTTTTCTACAGTCGCTGCCCATGCAACGACAGAAACGGCACCTCCCGAGCTGGAGAAGACTCACATCCCTGAGTCACAGGTCGCTGAGGTGTGACCCTTTCATTTACAGATCAAAGAGAGGAGACCCAGGAAATGGAAGAGGGTTTCCCAACACCCAAACTGGTTCGGAAGCGCCTGGCCTCCAGAACAGGGCTTTTGCTCTTGGATCTCTCTGGTTTATAACTTAGATGGTAGCAGAGAGAATACAGTATTGTAATAACACATCCTTTTGGTGAACTACATGCTGTGTCTTTCATCTGATTTCTTCCCTTAATACGTCATGAAATTCTTTCCTTTTAAGATGTTTTTATGGGTGCAAAATATTCCACGATTCCATAGTTAAATTGTGGTAGCACAATTTAACCAAACATACTCGTATACTTTCTGCTTATTTCCAATATTTTTCTATCATAACAACACTAAGATGAACATCTTTTTTTTTTTTAATGTTTTATTTATTTCGGGGAGAGAGAGAGAGACAGCATGAGCAGGGGAGATTCAGAGAGAGAGGGAGACACAGAATCTGAAACAGGCCCCAGGCTCTGAGCTGTCAGCACAGAGCCCGACGCGGGGCTCAAATCCATGAACCGTGAGATCATGACCTGAGCCGAAGTTGGACGCCTAACTGACTGAGCCATCCAGGCGCCCCAAGATGAACACCTTTGTACATATATCGTTGCAGACTCTTAAAGAAAATTCTTAAATTGAAACAGCAAGTCAATGCTTAGGCACATTTGATAATTACTACCAGACTGCTATTACAAAATTTACTCTTGTATTACTCCTACTAGGATATACGAAAGCCTGTATTCCTCAAATCTTATTAAATGAAAATGACAAGCTATAATAATTAGTAGTGCTTTGGTTACTAGTCATATGGAATATATCATTAAACCCTGTGGTTATAGAATTGTCTATTTTCATGAGTTTTGTAATTTTATCTTTTAGAGAACCTTATGTGTTTCTTGGTATTTTAAAAGGATGCTTAGTATATTAAAATAATCATCTGTCCTGTTTTTCCCCAAATTGTCACTTGCTTTTTAATTTTATTCATCTTATGTTTTGCTATGTGAACTTTCCTGTTTCATGCAGCAAAAGGTTGGGTGTTATTTTTAAGTTATCATCAAGTATGCATAAACTCCTACGTATTCTTTCTTCCTTTATGAGGCTACCTAATACTGTAAAGATGGAAGATCTTTCCCAGGCGAAGTGACACATTCCTCAGTCAATAAAACATTCATTTGAATTTTTACTCCTATCTTGGCAAAGCTGTCTTAAAGTTCATCTGGAGACATAAATAGATAATGTTAGTCAGACAATTATGAAAAGGAAAAAATGAGAGGTGATTTGCAATACGAGGTGCTAAAGTATGTTACTGGCATGAGGTCAGCTGGTAGATCACCACCTTAGGACAGGTCAGGACAGAAAGTCCCAACAGAGAATCCCTTCTGTGTCCCTTACATGTCTGTGTATCTGTCTATCTATCTGTCTGTTGATGGGTCATCCAAGTCAGACAGATTGGTCAACAAATGGTATTGGCCAATCACGTCGGGTTTGTGAGATTTCTAAGGACGTCTATTTGTGAGTTAAAGAAACTGAAGTGATAAAAACAAATGAAGAGCAAAATGGAAAGTTTGCTGCTGAGGTGAAAAAGCATCTGGCGTAGAACAGAATTATTAGTAATAGAGCCAAACTGGGAACTAGGCAAACACCCTTTAACAGAAGACCAAAGGGGAGTATATTCACCAGAGGAATTCTACACAGCAGTCAGCACGGGTAAGCTACACGTACACATAGCAGGATGACTGAATCTCAGGAATAGTATGCGAAGCAAAATAAGCTAGACATGGAGAGCACACAGTGACGATTCCAATTATACAAAGTTCACAATCAGGCAGAACTCCTGTGCCATGTGAAAGGTAGGGTAGTGGTCATCACCGGGCAGGAAACAGGGGCCAGAAAGGTCAAGGCTGCAGAACTGGTAATGCTGGTTCCGATCTGGGCGCTGGTTACACAGACGCGTTCAGTGTGCCGACATCCACCAAACTCTACACTTCTGAGTTGCGTCTTCTCCTATATATGACATGGCTCAATGAAAGGTAGAAAATGCAGTACGAATAGTAAAATCCTATGTAAACAGATAAACTTGAAATATACACTAAAAGATAAGCACAAGAAATATCACCAAAGGTTACCTCTGAGTGGTAAAATTTCATTTGATGCAATTTTTAAAAAATTTGCTTGTGCGTGTTTTTTCCCTTTCTTCTGCAATAAATACCGTTTGAATAATTAAACAAACATTATCAAGGATATGCATGAGGGTATTCTTGTTAATGCTATTTACAATAGCAAATTTGTTTAAACAACTGAAATGTCTAGTGACAGACCATTGGCTAAACCTGCTATATCTCTGAGATAGGATATTAAAATGCTATAAAAATGATATATTATTGACATGGAAAAATATTCACAACATATTTATGACTGAAACTTACAGATTGAAAACTATATTAAATGACCTCAATTGTTTTACTTTTCTTAAAAAGAAGCCTGTGAATTCCATGAGAAAGAACAGAATGATAAATCATATGCCAAATGTTCACAGCTGTTATTCCTGGATGATTGGATTTCTTAAAACTTTTAGTCATTTTTTATGTTTTTGCTTATTTATGCTTTCCAATTTTCCCACGATGAACAGGGATTACTTTCTTAATGAAAAATAAATGTTACCTTGAACACCAATAAAAGCTAGTAATAACTTTATAAGAGTAACTCAAGATTGTAATAAGTGATGTTGACATAAGAAGATCATGATAACTAAAATGTCAAAGAAGAAGCCTGATATTATCACATTATAGGAAAGAGCCTAAAAACTGCCCACTAATCAACTATATTGTATCTCCACATCAGTTTATAGCTGCAGAGACCCTAAAACAAGAAGAGTTATAATCCCAATCACTAAAAAAATCCCTTTTTATGTCAAAGTCTTGAAATAATGCCTGGTGGGTACTCTATTAGCATCAACCGATAAACAAGTAATATCAATTCAGGTTCCAAAGGATATTTATATCTCAAGACTTGGAAAGCCTTTAAAAGCCTGAGGATGAGAGAAAGATAATTGGGAATTTTAGTACAATTAATGCAAAAAAGGGTAAATCCTTCCAATCTTGATAGGCTTTGAGTGAGGCCATCTGTAAATAGTACAATTCACAACATGTGGAGAACAGAAAACCCACGTATAAGAGAGTTGGGGGTCTTCCTGATGAAACCGTGCAGCCCATTCAAGACTGAACAGTGGTTTAAGTCTGTGCTTGGTCGAATTTGATGACAGGAAACCAAACAAACTCTCCTCATGCTCAGCCTCCATGTGGAGCTTTGCCACATGACACAAAACAGCAGCGTGCTCACAGGCATTTACCCGAACTTCCACAAGACGCTACGGGAGAGGTTATTTTATTGCAAGCATTAGAGAAAAAATGACCTGTGTCAGCCACCCCGAAAAGCAAAGCGGAAGCTAGATTATAACCAAGTAGTAGATGCCTGGCTGCAGTCATTCAAGAGTGATTTTCTTCCTATTTTCAAAGTTCTCCACAGCTATACATGGCTCATGACTCTGAAGTTAGAAGACCCGAAATGGGTAGAATCATCTATACTATTCCTGGATAGAATAACAAGCATGAGGGAGGACAGAGAAACTTCTACAGGAAACTGGTGAGTACAAATCTTGCCAATGGAAAAAAAGGAACTCCAAGAACACTACGTGCATACATAATTTATGGAAAGTTCATCATAAAAGGTCAGTGTCTATCTACACAAGCGACATTCTAGAAAGGTACTAAGAAGAGAAAGGTCAAGGACAAACGATTGAATGAGACCTTTATAAATCCACAGTGAGTGTGTATGTGTGTGTGTGTGTGTGTGTGTGTGTGTGATGACAAACCTAATACAGAGAGAAAAGAAAAAACGTTAACTTGCAATGCCCGAAATCCCGAAGGTAATAAAATGATAGATTGAAAATAAATTTTCTTACCCTTCCAAAAAAGATCTAAATGTTAGGACTCTCCCAGGATAAAAAGCAAAAAAAACCTTTATCTGGAAAGAAACACACACACACACACACACACACACACACACACACACACATGAGATGTTCTTTTCACTGGGTCTGTTCTTTGGAGCAAGTGGTACTTGGGCTGTAGGGCTCACGACCTTCATTACTTCACCTTGAAGAGCGTTATCCCTGCCACCTGCCAGACGGCCTGCTTCTCTGAGACTCACCCTTGACTTCTCACAGGAAAGGCCCAGAGCAGACACCACTGAACCACTGGGGCACAGCTGATTGGCCAAGAAATGGCAAAGTCTCTTGCCTACGGATGCTATTCACATTCGGCTAGAGTGCATTGATCTTAGTGGCCTGCTGCACTCCCACCTGAAAATGCCACCAAATGACTTTTAAAATAAAGATGTAATTATTGGGCCTTTGGCAACGTAAACAAAATCTAGGCTGACTTCTAGTTCAAGCCTGGCGTGTGAGAGTCAACACTGCCCCCTTCTCACTCTGGAAATCATCCCAAAAATCAACAAGGAAAGCGAGAAACAAAATGGAAATTTCATTTCAGCAAAACAGGAGACAATTAAGGCTACAGAGGCCGAATGTAAGTGGGAAAGCATCTAACATAGAGGAAATGAAAGTGGAAGAAGAGAAGAAAAGGTTGCAGAGAGCTTGGTTACAGGTCTCACTCAGCAAGCACCAGCAGAACTACCCTTCTCGAAGGCAAAGGACACAACTCTTGTTCCAAACAGGAGAGGTAGACCAGCTGGCTCAAGGAGACTGTGTAGACCCAGGCTTTTGTCTGTTTCTTTCCCCAAAGGAAACAGCAACAATATACAAGGAATCAGAGAGAAAACTTATTTACAGGAAGCAGCCTTCCTTCTGTGAAGCAAACACAATCTTTTCATTACCAGAAAATAATAGAGTCAAATCAACACAAAATAAAAAAATCTTTCTTCACTGGCTTTGGTAAAATACAGGCCAGTTATTAAAAAAAAAAAAAAAAAAAAAACTCCACCTAGCCTGAACCACATCTCCAATCTCTATAAACCTTCCACAATAATTAGGAAAAATTCAACTCCTTTGATGATGAATAATGAAAAAGAACCCTCAGGAACTATATAAAAACATTAGAAGATAAAACCAGATGAGCAAAAGAAAGGCAGGCAGCAGGGGACGATCTCTCATTATTAGGCATCTGATGAAGCAATGAAGTGACCAACGATTTTTAAGAAATTAAGTACTTCCGATCCAATCACAGCCATGAATGAAGAAACAGGAAAAAATATCAAAGTAACAAGAAATGATGCGATGTGAGTTGACCGAGCTTGGGAAAGGGTGGGAGAAACTTACAACCACTGCAGAAATTATGCCAAGAGGGCAGACAAGGTAGTTGAGAAACCAGCAGAACAAAGCAGGGGCCGCAGTGGGGAGAAGACAGAGAAGACACGCGAAAAGGGCCCAAGTGAAACAGGAGTAAAGTTAGAAACAACTGGGGAGAATATTGTCGATATGGAGGAAACATGGAAGAGCCCCCAAAAGAAGGAAATGGAAACACTAGAACATAAGCAGTTCCTGGACATTTTGAGACTACCCTGGGTCCGAAGGAAAACTGACTTTTAAATGTTTAATTTTTTTACGCTGCGGAAAAAATGGGTAACATAAGCAGACCTCACACACCACCAGAATAATTCCAAAATACATGACTAACTTAAAGGTAAGAAAATAAAACCATAAAGGTATTAAAAGAAAACGGGAGAAAATTCTTTCATAATCTCAGAGAGGGAAAAGCATTTCTAAGTAGGACACAAACTTCAAAAGCCATTAAAAATAATGGACAATTTCAACATAAGATTTGAAATGTCTGCATAATAAAGAACCAAAACATCAGGAGCAGAGTTAAGTGACAGAGAAGAAAAAGAAATTACACCTTAACGTCAAAGACAAAAAGATAATTTCCCTCGATATAAAAACTTTGACAAGTGGATAAGAAAAAAAAAAAAAGAGCAAAGCCCCAATAGAAAAACGGACAAAGAGAGGAATAAAAATAAAAAGAAACAGAGTCCGTAAAAAGAACTATCAATGGCTCGTAAACCTATCAAACACATAAAAAGGCAAATGTGAATTGAGAGGCTTTTTCTTCCCCTATCAGATTTGCAAAGATTCCAAAGCTTAGCACCACAGTGCGCGTGTCATGTGCAAGGAAACAGGCAGTGCTGTACGTGGCTGTGAGGACTGTACACCTACCATCTCTGTGGAGGGCAACTTGCCAATACCTATCGATATGATAGGTAGATCGCTGGATGGATGGATGGGTGGAAGGAATGATAGATACCCTTCCATTCAGCAATTTCACCTCTAAGAATTTATCCCACAGAGATAAACACACATGTTTATGCAAAATGATATATTTAGAAAGATCACTAGAGATGTAAGTGAAAAATAATGATGGGAGAGCCGTACAACGGAAAACTATGTAGCTGCGAGGAAAAAATGAAGAAATTGTATGAGCTGATACGGAAAATTCTTCAAATACAGGGTGAAGTCTGGGGTGCACAACAGGTGGTCTAAAAGGCAAAGTGCGCATCAGCAGGTGTACTATACCATCACTGGTATAAAAAGAGAACAAAATATATATTTCGAGTGTATATGTTTATACACACATTTGCTCGTACATGCATAAATATCTCTGGGAAAATCCAAGGGAGAGACCCAGGAGCACGACTCACCTAAAGAGAAGGGTACCTGTCGTCAGGGGTGTGAAACATACTGTTCCGAAAAACTTATTTAAATCCAAGTTAGTTAACATATAGTGTAATAATGATTTCAGGAATAGAATTTAGTGATCCATCACCTACATATAGCATTCAGTGCTCGTTCCAACAAGTGCCCTCCTTAACGCCCATCCCCCCCATCCAACACCCCGCCAGCAACCCTCAGTTTGCTCTCTGTATTTCAGAGCCTCTTATGACAGAGAGGGAGGCAAACCATAAGAGATTCTTAAATACAGAGAACAAGCTGAGGGTTGATGGGGGAGGAGGACAGGGGAGAGGGAAAAATGGGTGATGAGCATTGAGGAAGGCACTTAATAGGTTGAGCACTGGGTGTTGTAAGTGATGAATCACAGGCCTCTACCTCTAAAACCAAGAGCACATTGTCAACACCAACTTGACAACAAATTATATTTAAAAAAGAAGAAAAAGAAGTCTTTATGGTTTGTCTCCTCTCTGCTTTTATCTTATTTTTGCTTCCCTTCCCCTACGTTCATCTTATTGTGTGAAACATATTTAATGCTTTTGAAATTTTGAAAGATTTAAATGTACTGTGTACTTAATATTTTAAGTTTAAATATAGTAAAACCTTGGCTCGCAGGCATAATTTGTTCCAGAAATATGCTTGTAATCCAAAACACTTGTGTATCAAAGCGAACGTCAAGCACCATTGGCTCAGTTGTGATCATGTAACATTCGGCGTCATACACTACTCGTTTTGCAAGACATGGCTCCTTTATCAAGTTAAAATTAGAAATGTTTGCTCGTCTTGCGGAACACTCGCAGAACACATTAACTCGTAATCCAAGGTTTTACTGATATATCGTGTTTTAAAAGAGATAAACTGATCAAGTTACCCCCATGCATAAAATCCTTTCGTTATTCGCTACAGTTTTGTGGGTAAATTTCAGAGAACTCGGCTGGTCGCCAACGCCCTTGAAGACCTCATCCAAACCTGCTCCTTCTCTCTGGGCTTGACTTTGACCTTCCCTGTGGATCTCTATGGAGCAACAGGCACACTAAGTTATCAGAACACATCCTGCTCTTTGCCCTTGCCCTTAAACGTGCTGATCTTGCATTACTGTCCCACAGGTCCTTGAGGCTCTGCTCATTTTGGCGGGGGGCAAAGGGGGGGATGTCTGTTTTCTCTCTTTGTCTGGATTGGGCACCTTCTATCGATCTGTCCTTCTGTTCACTGACTGACCCTCTGTCGTCTCTACCACAGTTTTTTGTTTATCCAGCAAGTTTTTTTTCTTTCTGTTGTTATGTTTTTCAGTTCTCCAATTTCTTTTTTTGGTTCTTTTTTTATAACTCCCTTTATTGTGATTTCCTATCTTGCATTTGTTTCCAGTGGATCTGGAATTATTTGTGGAAACATTTTTATAATGGCTGCTTTAACATTCTTGTCAGAAAATTCCAACACCTGCGTTCGTATCCGTTGCTGTCTTCTCTCATTCCAATTGAAATGACCCAGTTCCTGGTATGGTGAGTGTTTTGCATTTGCATCCTAGATATTTTGGCTATTAGCTTAGGAGACTCTGGGTCCTATTTAGTTATTTTGTTGTAACAGGAAGCATCTCTATTTAGGCTTATTTAGCACAAGGTCCTGTCCTCCATTTTTAGACTAAGGTTCCAATGACAATTTAATTATCACGGCCTTCAGGGGCGCCTGGGTGGCTTAGTCGGTTAAGCGTCCGACTTTCGCTGGGGTCATGATCTTGCGGTTCGTGGGTTTGAGCCCCGCGTCGGGCTCTGTGCTGACTGCCAGCTCAGAGCCTGGAGCCTGTTTCAGAGTCTGTGACTCCCTCTCTCTCTGACCCTCCCCTGCTCACACTATCTCTCTCCTAGAAATAAATAAAACATTTTAAAAAAATTAAAAAAAAATAATTATCACGGCCTTCAAAACTCCATTCGGTTTTTCTAGTGCCCCTGAAGTTCACACTGATCCCCGTTGTGCTGCACGAGGGGGTGCACTGGGCTGTCCAGACCCGACTGCCAGGTGTGCTGGGGAAGACCCCAGAACAGGCACGGCTGAACTGCCTGACATGGCAGGGGTCCTCTTAGTATGTCCAGGTGGGGGGACAGGTACCAGCCACACGGGGACGAAGAGGCTTCCCAGGCGGGGCACCCATGGTGATGGATACCCCCAGCCTGTGGCGATCCAGAGTGCTTCGCAACCCGGGTACTTGTGGCAGAATCATCTCCTTCTTCCAGCAGAGAAGGAGGCACTTGTCCGGTCTACTTGATCCACCACTGATTCCAAATTCCCAATTTCTACCTGAATCCCAATCCCTACGTGGCTCCCAGTTGACTCCCCTTGCGGGTGGCGCCGTGTCCACCTGCTGCTGCAGTAGGGACCCTGTTCATCTGAGAAGGAGCGAGCCTATAGGCTGGAATTCAGGAAACACTGAACCGGAGTCATTTTCTGCTGCTGGCATCAGTACCGAAAGAGGCTGTGCCACTATGCTATTTCTCTAGTCCTGGGCTCCTCAAATAGTTGGCTTTTGTTTCCCTCCTTTCAGAAGTGTTCCCTGGCTGTTGTACTGGTCAGAGTTCTACAGAGAAACAGAGCCACCAGAATAGAGAGAAGGAAAAGAGAGATTTAGTTTAAGGAACTGGGTCATGCAATGGTGGAGGCTTGGCGAATTCAAGGAGGGATGGGGGACTCTGCTGGGCTGGAGACCCCGGGAAGGGTCACAGTCTAAGTCCAAAGGCAGTCAGTCCCCTGGCAGAATTTCTTCCCGCTGGAGTAGAGGAGTGAGGGTGTCAGTCTTTGTTCTCTTCAGGCTTCCAACTGATGAGGACCACCCACATTATGGAGAGTGATCTGCTTCACTCAAATGCCTACTTAAATGGTAATCACGTCCACAAAAAAACATACTCCCAGAAACATCAAAATAGTGTTTGACCAAATATCTAGGCACTGTGGCTCAGCCAAGCTGACACATAAAATTAGCCATCACAGTTGTGTTTTGTTTCATAATTACATTCTATTTTGTGGAGAGTTTGTGGAGAAATCTTGGATCCGTAACTCTCCTAGACATCCATCAGTCCTGTAAATTTCTCAGGCAGTTTTTTCTTCTAATAATACTTCTTTTATTCCGTCTCATTCTTTCTGGTGACTATAATCACATGTGATTGTCAGACCTTCACAATATACTCAAGTCTCTTTTGATTTTATGTCTTTTTGTTTCTCGTACTTGATTCTGGATATTTTTCCAATTTAGGTCAGAATTCTTTGATTGCTTATGCGTTTTCTCTTCATGTATTTTTAATCTATCGTTAAATCTATGTTTAAGTTTTCAAATTGATAATTTTTCAATTCTAAATTTTCCATTTCATTCTTTCTTACTTCTTCTGTTCTTTTTCTATTTTCTCAATCTTTTCCTTTATCTCCTTGAATTCATTAACATAGTTTTGAATCTGTCTGATAACTCAGTATCTGGGAACTCCGTTGGTCTGTTTATATTTTCCTTTTCTTTCTGCTTGTTTGTATTCATTTCCTCTCACCTCCTCTTGTACCCCATTGTTTTTTTTATGCACATTGGGTTTGCAAAGGGAAGTATATGTTGTAGTTACTTTCCGCTACAGAGGGTTCTTTTTTGTTTGTGTCGGGAGCCTTGTAGTGCCAGCAAGCAAGCATCCTCATCTTCGAGCTTGAACTTCAACTTCAAAACTGAAATAATGGGAAGCTGAGCTGTTGTTCCCGCACAGGCTTTCTTCATCGGGTTCACCCTACTTGAAGGGGGGAAACCTCGGGGATCGCAACACAAAGGAAGTGGTTTCGTCAGGCCGTTTGTCAGGCCTCTAAATCCAATCTCCCAAGTCCCAAGAAGCCATCAAAACTGTTGCTCAGCCTCACCAACTGGCAAATGCCCTAGGGGAAAGCTCCAAATGATGGTCTCTCATCCTTGGGCCGCGGTCCACCAAACTCTGGCCCACTGAGTCTTCACTATCTTGTTAGCTCTCTAATGCTCTAAACCAGAGGTATTTTATTATTTTTTCCCGTATATTTTATTCAGCATTTGCAGTCATCATCAATAGAAGAGCAGGTCCCAGTTGCCTGATCTGCCATTAACAGATACTCTCCTCCGCTGTCTTAAACAGGCAGAAATTATATGATGACACGCGGCTTCCTTAAATCTGCACTTCTGATTCAAAGTATGTAACGGCAAATGCATCACAATGACTACTTTAACCAGGCACTACTTTAAACACTTTCCGTACATTAGCTGTTTCCTCATCCGGAAGTGGGTAGTGATATAACCCTCATTTTAAAAAGAAAGAAACTAAAGCAAAGAGAAAGCAGATAACTTGCCCAAGATCATGCAGCCCAGAGAAGCCGCCTCACCTCGTTACATTTCGCAAAATCGTATTAGCAAACTACCCAGAAATAATGTATAATCTTTTTCTAGAAAAAGGATAGAAAAATTAATGTATATTTAAGATAATTTTCAATGCCATTTTGAGGCCCTAAATCTCTATTTTGATACTCCCCTTTACAAAGCAGCACAAGGCTGGTGATGGGATTTGATGCATCCAATGGGACGCGGAAAGAAGTCCAATGGACAAGACTAATAAATCCTCCTATGGGACGCAAAAGAGAAAGATATTCTAGAAAGGATCGAATCTTCTCGGAGCTTCTAAACTGAAATGGGGGCCACAGGAAAAAGAAATTAACATGCAAAGCATCAACCACCTTTGTGGAATGCAGCGCTTCTAACTGGGCGTAAGGCCACAGGTATTCAGACTGAAGGATGACTTCGGTGCATCATTTATGATGTAACACTCACTGGGAAAAAAGTAAGAAAAAGGGAAAATGTTCAGAGACCATGTTTAATGTCCATAAGTTAGATAAAATATTAGAAGACACCAAGGATTACGGTTAACAAAGACATTTCTATTTACACATATTGGACTAAAACATTCACCTTCTATTCTGTCTCCCAAAACCCTATAAAAAAGATGGGAAAGAAATCCAAGTATCATTAGAAAAACAAAACCAAGCAAAACTCAGGAACAAAGAAACAAGAGAAGTAGAGACAGATTAATGATGTCAACAAAATTTTGAAATTTCTCTACAGAGAAAGGACACCTGAATTGGTGAAGTTAAGAAAACTAAAATCCAAGTTTGCAGAGGGGAAAGGCATCAGGAAAAGGCTGGTTCATTCCACAACAGCTGAAAAGGTTTTAAAAAATCAGGGAGCACTGAGGACCACCAAAAATGGGTGATGGGTGAAGAAGAAACATCGCTTCCTCTCAGGAGAGACGGAGCGAGAGAATCTCTGCACGCAGAAACTACAGGCAAAGCTGAAGGTCAGTGTAAAATCACCCTAAGAACAAGAGGCTTCATTAAAAATCTACATGACGTGGGCCTCCAACCCACTCCCCACACACAGGTCCCAGGAAGGTGGCATTCAGGCTTATAACTGAACAAAAGACCAGAAGGTTCCTTAGAGGAAAAACTGGTATGTTCAAATGGAAAGCCCTGGAGGTACTAACTTTGGAGCTACCCAGGCAGGGAGAGGCAAGGAAACAAGTTACTTCATCCTTTGGTGAAGGCTACGTGTCAGGCAGGCCTCGCACACGCGTGAGGCTTCCAACCAGCATTTTATTACTTACTTTTAAATATGAGTAAACAAGTGCCCGGTGGCTCAGTTGGTTAAGTGTTCGACTCTTGATTTCAGCTCAGGTCACGATCCTATGATTTGTGGCTCCAACCCCCATATAGGGCTCCACACTAACAGCGTGGGTGGAACTTGCTTAGGATGCTCACTTTCCTCCTCTCTTTCTGCCCCTCCCCGACTCATGTCCACTCTCTCTCAAAATAAATAAACTTAAAAAATATATATATATGAGTAAAAAGCCTCAGGTGGTCAGACAGCTGAGGCTACAGCTAAGACAAAGAATAAAACTAACAAAAAGACTAATAAAAGAAACAGACAAAACACTCAGAGTTAGAAAAAATGCTAAAAAAAAAAAACCTATACCTTCTAAGATATGGAAGATGTCAATTTCATCCATGGAAAAAAATGACACTAAAATAAAAATGAATATTTAGCTAACGAATAAGAATAAACATCTGTAAGTTGAAAACACAACGGCAATTCAACAGAAAGCTTGGAAGACTGAGGCAACCTCCAAGAAGTGAAACAAACAGAAAACTGAAAACTGAAAGGAAAAAATAAAAGGAGATACAAAAAGATATAACAGAGAGGCTGGAGAGGAATAAATTATCAAAACAAATTATGCAAAAAATTCCTACAACGGAGGGATATTCATTTACAGATTAGAAGAACCCACTGAGACCCAAACAATGAATAAAAAATGACCTACATCAAGGAACACCAGAGCAAATTTCAGAACGCATGGTTAAAATAATAACAGTAACACAATTTGCCACCATTTATGGCAGTCTATGGGTAAGTAATGATTTATATATATTCCATGTGCTGACCCAGTTCATCATCACACTCAGGAGACAGAACAATCATACTCATTTGTCAGATGAGCAAAGGGAGGCAAAGAGAAGCCAAATAACTTGTTCAAGGTAACACATACTGGAAGTAGATCAACAGTATGAAATGAACCAAGGTACCTGGTACCAGAGCAGACTTGTTAGCATCCATACGGTTTTTACAGGTAAAAAATACAGGAACAAAGTTAGATTTTCCTCACTGAAGAAATGGCTACATCCATTTGGGAATACCTATTCCTTAGAAAATTAAAAATTTCCAAGCTATTAAAACTGAATTGTTTCCAACTGTGTTCCAGTAAGAGAGAAGTAGCCTATATCAGACCAAACTTCTTGCAAACGATAATCATAAATTTTGGAAAAAATTAAATGTAACTGTTTGAAGGCACCAGGGAACAATCAAAAGCAAACAGGAGTTTGCGGGGATCTGGCCCGTGACAAAAGGGAAGTAAGTACACTCACGGGGGAACCTCCATGTTTCCAGGCTTCGCCCATGAGAGCAGTTAGTAGTCTGCGGCAGAGGGCGACTGCAACTCATGAGGTATCCGGGGCTGGAGCTCGGTGCTGCCGGGTGGCTGGGAAGTGAGGTGGCAGGTGGAACGCAGACCCAGAACAAAGCGAGTCCCAGAGGGGGAGCTTCAAAATCCACCTACAAATGCCCTTCAGATCCTTGGCTGACCTCAGAACCGTGGGGGGCGGGGGTCCAAGGGGCACGGTTCTAACACAATATGTGACACACTGAGAAACGTAAGTAGAGATTTCAGCTGCTGCTGAAGAAGTGGAGGAAGCCTGGGTCCTGCCAAGTTAGAGCATCTTGGTGAATGAACGCCTCAAGCTTTTCCTTTGAAACCAAGAAGGGCCACAGTGTAAGAGTAAAGACTGCTTCCCGAGATTAAGGTATTCACCCCAAGTCTAAGGAGAAAACTGAAATAGATCCCTTCTAATGAAGTACAAAACCAAGCTCCATAAAAATCAAGATTTAACTGCCTGGAAGGAAAAAACACAACACTCTAGAAAACTACAGAAACCAGAGCTCTACAATATATCCCCTCCAATGTCCACTATACAATCAATACTTACTTACTAGACATGGGGAAAATAGAACAAAAAATCACTCAAAGCCAAGAGAAAAAGGAAACGTATGCTGAGATAACCCAGATGTTAAGATTAGCAAACAAAAATGAGACAGCAGGGAGGGACTGGGGGGCTCAGTTGGCTAAGCATCTGACTTTGGCTCAGGTCATGATCTCATGGTCCATGGGTTCAAGCCCTGCGTCGGGCTCTGTGCTGACAGCTCAGTGCCTACAGCCTGCTTCAGATTCTGTGTCTCCCTCTCTGTCTGCCTCTCCCACATTCATTCTCTCTCTCTCTCTCAAAAATAAACATTAAAAAAAATTTTTTTAAAGAGACAGCAGGAATTAAAACCAGTCTGTAATTTATAATAGCTACAAGTGAAATAAAACCACTTTTAAAAAAGACTCTCTCAAAAAAGATTAACAACCAATTTTATATTCCATATATGCATATTTATTTATTTAATGTTTTATTTAATTTTGAGAGAGAGAGAGACAGCACGAGCAGGGGAGGGTCAGAGAGAGGGAGACACAGAATCTGAAGCAGGCTCCAGGCTCCGAGCTGTGAGCGCAGAGCCCGACGCAGGGCTGGAACCCACGAACAGTGAGATCATGACCTGAGCCAAAGTCGGACGCTTAACTGACTGAGCCACCCAGGCGCCCCTAAAATAAAAGGACTCAAAGGATAAGAGAATTAGCAAAAATATATCAAATAATATATAAAAAGCAGAAATTGCAGTATTTGTATCAAAGTCAATTTGCTATAACAAATTTAAAGTGTTTGATAACCTATACGCTTTAAGAAGGAGCAGAGTTTGGGATCTACATTCACTGAGATCTCCTTGTTATATTTTTTTAGTAATTCATTAGAAAACCTATTTGGTATGAAGATACATTGTATCCTCAAAAAATTTGGTGAACACCTTCTGAAAGTACCAGGTGCATACTGTGGAAAAATTACACCAAAGTTCATAGAGAAAGAGTTGGAATTATTAAGACAGTATATTCTTTACATTCTTCTGCTTCATTAACTTTATAATCAGAAACTATATGTGTGTGTGTGCGCGCGCGCACATATATATTTATACTATCACATATATAATAGACATTACATAGAATATATGTATGTATACTATTCATATTGAGAAGAAATTAAATGAAAAATTACATCATTTCTAATTTTTTTAAGTTTTTATTTATTTTTGACAGAGAAAGAAAGAGAGAGCGTGAGCTGGGGAGGGGCAGAGAGAGAGGGAGACACAGAATCCGAAGCAGCTCCAGGCTCTGAGCTGTCAGAACAGAGCCCGACGTGGGGCTCGAACCCATCAACCATGAGATCATGACCTGGGCCAAAGTCCAACCCTCAACCAACTGAGCCTCTCAGGCACCCCAAAAAATTACACGATTTCTGAAAAATAAAGCTGGGCCATGTGGCAGAAAATTCATCAGGAGTCCATGGTTTATAAATGTACGTCCAGGGACAAGAACAGAGATACAAACATATTTAAAAACAGCTTTGGGGCATCCATGATGAGTGACAGCGGCAGACAATTACAGAGTATACAGCAGCGTGTACTGGGTTCCATTTTTGCTATATACTTTGTGCAGTACTACACAATACATATATAATGGCACTTTGTAAGCCCTTTTTATTATTCTATTTTATGTGCTAGATATTCTAGTACTCTACAATAGTACCAGAAATTGTTTTCAGAAAGTTAAAGAATGATTCCTACACAACTCAGACATAACTCCTACATTAGCATTCCTTCTCTCTGCAAACACTCTCTCTGTTGGTCAAATATATGGATCTAGGTGATATTAATAATGATTATCATTAACTAATAATAACAACAGTGGCTAATGTTTTTCGTGAAATGTATTATTTGTGGCAGCCTCTCTCTATAGTGTCTCAAAAATCAGTTTATTATAGTTCCTGTTCTTTCACTGAGGGAAACTGAGGCACTGAGTTAAACAACTCAATGTCACCAACTGGCAAGTGGCTGTACCAACCTACAAACTGAAGAGGCTTCACTCCAGAATTTTATGTTCCTAACCTGCTCCATTCTACCCTCAAGGGGTCATCACAAGAAGCAATCACACTGACCAAATCTTCCCCCTACGCGCATGAAAACATTCATTAAAGGACAGTCCTGAAGTCCGTGCTGATTTCAAAGTTGAACTTGAAATGCAAACCTACATTTATTTAAGTTTTAAGTGACTGACATTCCAACTCACAAATAACTTTATACATTTGAAAGCCTTGACTAAGCCAAAATATCTAACTGGCATATATTCAAGCATAGATCCCAGAATCTTCCTACGTGGCGGTTGTCAGAATACAATCCGCCTCCCCCAAAGGTATCAGCTTCTTAGATCAGATTAACCCTCACCAGCTTCTGGTGGAAGATGAAGCTACAGAGGACTGGAAGGTCCCGGGGGGAGGGGGGTGTCATTTTAAATCCCAGTAAATCTCCGCAGGTCTGGCAGTCCACCCACACACAAAAAAAGGAGACTGCAAAGAAGAAAATCCTCAACTGGCATATCAACTTTATCATTTCTTTGGCAGGAATCAAGATCAGAAAACCTGAAGACAGGCCATTGTTCATTTTTCACTAAAACACTTATCAGTCAGTATATCACCAACTGCAGCAAAATCTTTTGCCGAGACCCAAAGAAACTTCTGTTATCACAGTCCCCTGTTGCTCAAAGAGCTGATGAAGCATCTGCTGAAATTAAGCTCATAAATAAAGGCTGATTGAATTTAAAGTTGTCAATGGAAAATGCAAATTAAGTAGGAGTGAGGCAGATGAAAAGGAGTGATTTTTTTTAATTACCTAGAATTTGCATTCAAGTTTTTATTTTGGTTTCCTTCGGCTTTCTTCATTTATAGGATTTGGGAGAAAGACAGGAATACTGATTGAAAATACTCTTTAAAATAAGTATTTCCTAAAATGGATAGAAAATTAAACACTGAAACAAAGGAAATAATTACTGCGAAACTCAAGGCAGTCCTATAGCCAGGAGGAGACATTATGATGAAACTCAGGCTTAGCTCTGGCTAAATATTCTACCCGCATCACTTGAGAGTTCTGTGCCACGTCAGCTGTTAATGTGGAAAGGAAGAAGGGTGCCTGCAGCAACCTGCTCCAGCTCTGTCTGGCATCCAAATTCCAGAATATTCTTCAGTCTGTACCAGATAACCCCTCCCTCCTTCTTTCAGGACAAAGTAAAGACAATCCAGGAGGATTACACTTTGTGAAGGAGGTTTTCCAGAACAAGACAGGACAGAACTTCCTGGCTTGAGATTCTAGTCCTTCCCATGCAGGTAAACCCTGGTCAGCTCGCCAGCCCCGTCCCCACCCTGAGCAGGACCACACTCTCGCCACGCAGGCCCAGTGCGCTGCCTCCAAGCACCGTGTGCATCAGGTTCCCTCCTCATCAGTTTACGGATGCAGTTCCTCGCCCCCCCGCCCCGCTCAGGATCCAGAGTTCTTTGAGGGTACAGACCATACTCTGTTGGTCTTAATGTCCGCAATGCCTAGTCAAGAAGGCGTTGAATAAATGGTTTTTGAGGGTTGTGAGTTTGGGGGAAGAGACATCAGTATGCTGGGTTTATCAGAACCTGCACTAGCTGCTGTGTGTAATGAAACTCTGAAAATCATGGAGGTGAAATTACCAGTCCCATGTTACAGATGATGAAACTGATGCTTGACTTGATTAAAGACGTGCCTGACGCGGTGTCAACAGAAATCAAAGAGGTGGAGTCAGACCCAGGCAGACTTTGGGCGCCAGGCTCTCTACCTTCGAATTCGGACGGGATGAATCCTTGTATCCCTCTCGAGAGGCCAGTATCAGAGCTCCGCTAGGTCCTGAGGCCATCTCTCAGAGAGCACGACTTCCCACCATCCTGCCTGCGACTTTATCAATCTTCACCACTTGAATTTCCAGACACTGGAAACACTTTAAAAGGTGGAGCGAAGGTTGTTACAGCCTCTGAATTGAAAGCACGGTGTGTATTCTGGTCACAGCACAACGGCTTCTGCCCACCAGGCCTTGATCGATTCAGGCAATTCCTGTAATGTTGTACCTGGAGAGCAGATGCATGTGGTTTTCCCCTGCCCGGTGTCCACGGCCCCCCCCCCCAACAGTTTGGGAATGCTACGCAACTCCATTCCCGGGAACCGCCATTCCCGCATTTTTTAAAAATTTTTAATATTTTTTTTTACAAATAGTTTATTGTCAAGTTGGTTTCCATATAACACCCAGTGCTCATCCCCACAAGTGCCCTCCTCCATGCCCATCTCCCCCCTCCCCCCCACACCCATCAGCACTCAGTTTGTTCTCAGCATTCAAGAGTCTCTCATGGTTTGCCTCCCTCCCTCTCCCCCACTATTTCCCCCCTCTTCTCCCCTTGTTCCTCCGTTAAGTTCCTCCTAATCCTCCTATACATGCAAACATATGGCATCTGTCCTTCTCTGCCTGACTTATTTCACTCAGCATCACACCCTCAAGGTCCATCCATGTTGCTACACATGGCCAGATGTCATTCTTTCTCATTGCCATGTCGTATTCCATGGTATAGATAAACCACATCTTCTTGATC